>NC_091624.1:41815046-42116898 GCF_027580195.1 Bos mutus
ACTACCTTCTCCAGGTCTCAGTAAGCCCTCTGTCCCTGTCTGTAAACCCACAGCATGGTGGCCAGTCCTGGAGATATTGTAATATTCTTTATGGCTTCCTGAACCCTGCCACATCTTTGTATATAGTCCCCTTATTAAACTCTCTCTTGTTTGAATACATCATTTGCCTTCTGCTGTGATCCTGGTCAGACCTTAGGGTTTACCTACCACATCCTGGAAACTTGCCTAGAAGTTTGAGGGAAAGAAGATTTCAAAAGTAGCACTGTCTGGTGTCACTCACATTATCGTTCCTTTCTGTTCCTTGGGGTCTTGAGCCAGGGTCTCACAGAGAGAGATAGAGATGTAAGGGCTCCAGTAAAATGAAAGGTCGTATCACCAAACATGAGTGAGAAAACAAAACAGGAGGTGACCCTGCAGCCAAATGGAAAATTACAATAGTTACTTAGAGGCCACTTTTAGACAATCTCAGGGTCCTTTAAACATAAAAGGCAACATTTGTAGGGCTGCTTCTCCAGCATTTTTGCCATAAAAGTCTATAAACCGGAGAATACCATCACTGTGACCAATTTCCCATGATTGTGCTCTCAGTTGATGTAGCCCCAGGGAAACTAAAATGATATGTATTTATGCTGTTGAAAGTAGTTATTAATTTGTATAACGTTCAGGAGTAAAATGTGTACCAATAAGGAGAATAGGTTATACACAGCTGACAGCTTAGTCAAAATTCTGGTGAACCAGACTAAACTATTTGAAAAGGAAGAAAAACAGATTGTTGGTGTTGTGGCAGTCAAGGAAATTAGGTGTCTCTCATTGGTAATGTATTGCCACATAGATTCTGTGTAGAGGTTCCAGAGCTTGGACCACAAGGAAGATGAGAATAGATTCAAGTTCACCGAGAAATCCTCAACTCTTGTCTTTCAGTCTCCCTCTAGAATCTACTTTCACAGGGCTAGGCTTCAAAAAACCACAGCTGGCAGGTCAAATCTGCTGAATTCAAGGTTTCACATTTCAAAAATTTTATATAAATATTATAATGCAGGGCTGTTCCTGAAACTTGCTTTTCTCTGCTGGTTTTTATCCATATGATATCTATAGTTTTAGATCCCTGGGCAAGAGAAAATTTTTAGAAGCCTTGGGTAAGAAGCTTTAGGTATATGCCTAAAATATGAGTTTTGGAAGATTAAGTTGGAAAAGGGCTGGCACATCTCAACATACTGAATCAACCACAACATACAGCATTGACTCTGCCCTGAAGAGCTAAAGGCAGGTCTACACAGGCTGAGGCAGAGGACATGACATGGTAAATTGATTGATTTTTGTGACAAAAACCAACTTTTGACAATCAATTTTGTCACAAAAAATCAATCTTGTTTAGAATGGAAAGCTTATCTCATTCCTGGGAAATTCAGAACATAGAGAAACAATTGAAGATCACCTGAAAACTAGCGTGTTATAAAGCTATTAGAAACTGTGTTTTGAATCTGCCAAAACCTCTTGCCTCAGCACTGTGTTGGCATAACTTAGATACTTAGAAAGCGTGTGTTGAGTAAAGACACGCTCTTTATGCTAAAATCTTAAAATAGAGCGCTGTTCACTTATGTCTGTATAGATAGTATGTGATCTAATCAGTCATGTGTAACTGTGCTCTCCTGGTGTGTATCTACCTATCTATCTATGTATCTATCTATATAGCTTGAGTAATTTCCAATGTGGGTAATTAGCGACATCACTTGGAATTCTTCACGGATATGACATTAGGGTGAACCCCTGTAGATGATGCTAAAATTGATTGGATAGGCTCAGTATTAACTGGATTTTGGTTTTTATCTCACTGAAATATCAGTAATCAAATGTCAATATCTCACTGCAATATCAGTAATCAAATGTCAATTGCTACTGTCATTGATTCATTATGACATTCTTTCATACACCTGAATTTTAATAATTTTAATTTTGATTAAAAAAACCTTTCAACAGGTTTTAAACCAAAGTATTAATTTGTGCTCATGATTGTATATAGTAATAACATATATAGTAACAATACAATAATAATAATTATTAAAGCTCCTGAAATAGAGGAGAGGGGAGGGAGAAAACTTCTGTAATGAATAAATGCATTTCTAATTCACTCAGAGCTGAAGTCCGTCTTAGCTGTGAGAAGAAAATGCACCTTTTTATCTTCTCAATATCATTGTTATTTATATCTCACCTACAATCTATGCTATAAAACTTTAAGAGTGAAAAGTTTTAAACGACATTCAGGTTTCAGGAAGATCCTGTATAAAGAGAAGGAACAGGTTGGTTCACATAAACAGGCACATATATCGGCAAGCTGACATGTACAAATATAGACACCATCTAAAGAGGGCTATGAGGAGGGAGCCGTGTCAGAGCTGATGAATTATTCATCACCTGTTCTGCAGAGTGAACACTATCAGGTAATGATCTGTAATTATTAATAAATAATTTAAGCTTTAATAGCTCTGAAATGAAATGCTTAATTGCATCACAACATAATTAATGGAATTAGCTGCAATGTTTAAAATGAGACTTTTTTTTCTTCATTCTTTCTTTTTCACATTTTCTTCATCCCCAGTGCCGGTAACCCAGAAGATAAATAGAATGATTAAACTGTAAATGAGTGTGTGTGTGTGTTTCAGCATGGGAATATGCAAGTGGGTTTGTTCTGTGACTCTTGATATCCAAGGTACTCCAGGAAGGAGGGAAATGAGCTTTGGCAATTCATCACTGACAATAACCCTAGTGGAGAATTTTCCTCAGGTTGACACAATATTTAATTCAGCAAATACAAAAGACCTACGATATACATGGACATGAATTTAAGCAAACCCTGGGAGATAGATAGTGGAGGACAGAGGAGCCTGGGGGGCTACAGTTCATGGAGGCACAAAGAATCAGGCAGGAATCAGCAACTGAGCAGCAAATAACAATTATGTCCAAAGATTTGTGGCTGGTGTGACAGGGTCAGTGAGGAGAGAGGAAGGAAGGGAGTGGTGGTTCCAAACACAAATGAGAGGAATTCCTGGCCCTTTGGAGTTCATGGTCTAGTTTACAAACTTGTAGGTAAAACTGGAAAAGATAGAAGAAAGATCAGTAGATCCAAGGGGAAGCTTGGTGGACCCCAGTGGCTCGCAGGGCCCCAGATCCCATCCAGCATGGAAGCTCCATCAGCCTTGTCACTGTAGGATCCATAGTGGTTCACAGAGCTCTGAATACCCTTGCATTATCCCTGGGCTCCCAGACTTTCTCTACCTTTACCTCCTTTTTTGGAAATCCGGGCTCCAGCCTCTTGCTTGCTATTGTTATTGTTGTTCAGTTGCTAAATCGTGTCTGACCCTTTTGTAAGCCTATGGACTATAGCCCCCTAGGCTCCTCTGTTCATGGAATTCTCCAGGCTAGAATACTGAATGGGATGACATTTCCTTCTCCAAGTGATCTTCCTGACCCAGGGATCAAACTTGGTTCTCCTGCATTGCAGGCAGTTTCCTTACCATCTGAACCACCAGGTTAGAGCAGCTTAAATTTATAGACAAGAAAATGGAAGCTTCAGTTAGAAATTTTCAGAGACTTGCATTTTGCAACTCTATCAAAAGGTGGCTTGGCCACTGCTCCACCTCTTGTGTTTTACACCCACACCCTTTCTCTGCTACAGGAGTAAAAGGTACTCACTTCCCTGTCATTTGACTTCTGGCTTGGCCCTAAGGCTTGCTTTGACCATTGGGCCAGTGGATGTGACTTGAGTAAAGGCTTGAAATGTGCTTGTGTGGTTGGGTTTACTCTCCTGGGCCCTTGCCTTTCTCCAGGAATAGAAAATGTTTCAGAGAACCACTGGTTCAAGGAAGTTGTAAAACAGGCAGAAGAAACCTGAAAGTGTCCTCTCCTTGAAGCCAGACTCAGCCACCTACAACGTAGAGGAGCTGATCTCCAGTGACCAGCAGATCAGTAGCCTGAAGCAAACCTACCCAGCTGACCTGCACACTAGTGAGTGAGGAAATAAAAGCTTATTGTTATATGCCATTGAGATTTTGTGGTTATTTGTTATGTAGCATTATTGTGACAATAGCTGACTAATACCACTCCTCCATTCCACCCTCAGGCATTCTTAGATATGGACACTTAATTCTTTTCAACATTACTTATTACACTAAGCCAAGACATTTTTAAGACAAGTTCCCAAGCCCTTATTCCAACCAGATGGCTCCCCTCGAGCACTCACTGTAGAAATTCTGGAACAATCACAAGGCAGCTAGCAGTTAGTAGAGCTGGGATTCGAATCCATCTTTTTGACTCAGAAGCCTAGCTTTCAGCGCTGAATTAAAGGGTCTATCAAATATAAATGAACCCATATTGAAGTCCCCAAATGAAAGTGCCTGCCAAGGCCTGCAGGAGAGGGTTCTCTGCCTCCAGATTATCCACATTACCTCCAAGTGGCCCACTGTTCCTTCTTTCACCTCTTATTTCTTGCACGGTCATTGTGTGGCACTGTGCCTTCACTCCCACTCTTCATCTAGCCTCAAGATGTTATTGAAGCCGTGTGTGTGTGTGGCTCTGGCTGCTCACTGCTTAGAAGCCAATAAACAGGCCAGGCTGGTGGAAAAGAAAGTTTGTTTTCTTTCAGTTCAGTTCGGCTGCTCAGTCATGTCCAACCCTTTGTGACCCCATGGACTGAAGCACGCCAGGCTTCCCTGTCTATCACCAACTCCCGGAGTTTACTCAAACCCATGTCCATTGAGTCAGTGATGCCATCCAACCATCTCATCCTCTGCCATCCCCTTCTCCTGCCTTCAGTCTTTCCCAGCATCAGGGTCTTTTCAAACGAGTCAGTTCTTCACATCAGGTGGCCAAAGTATTGGAGTTTCAGCTTTAGCATCAGTCCTTCCAATGAATATTCAGGACTGATTTCCTTTAGGATGGACTGGTTGGATCTCCTTGCAGTCCAAGGGACTCTCAAGAGTCTTCTCCAACACCACAGTTCAAAAGCATCAATTCTTCAGTGCTCAGCTTTCTTCACAGTCCAACTCTCATATCCATACATGACTACTGGAAAAATCATACCTTTGACTAGACAGACGTTTGTTGGCAAAGTAACATCTCTGATTTTTAATATGCTGTTTAGGTTCATCATAGCTTTTCTTCCAAGGAGCAAGTGTTTTTTAATTTCATGGCTACAGTCACCATCTGCAGTGATTTTGCTGCTGCTGCTAAGTCGCTTCAGTCGTGTCCGACTCTGTGTGACCCCATGGACTGCAGCCTACCAGGCTTCTCTGTCCATGGGATTCTCCAGGCAAGAACATTGCAGTGGGTTGCCATTTAGTGATTTTGGAGCCCCTCAAAATAAAGTCTCTCCCTGTTTCCATTGTTTCCCCGTCTGTTTGCCAGAAAGTGATTGGACCTGATGCCATGATCTTAGTTTTCTGAATATTGAGTTTTAAGCCAACTTTTTCACTCTCCTCTTCAATTTCATCAAGAGGCTCTTTAGTTCATCTTTGCTTTCTGCCATAAGGGTGGTGTCATCTGCATGTCTGAGGTTATTGATATTTCTCCAGGCAATCTTGATTCCCCCTTGTACTTCATCCAGCCCGGTATTTCTCATGATGTTCTCTGCATATCAGTTAAATAAGCAGGGTAACAATATACAGCCTTGACATACTCCTTTCCCAGTTTGGAAGCAGTCCATTGTTCCAAGTTCTAACCGCTGCTTCTTGACCTTCATACTGATTTCTCAGAAGGCAGGTCAGATGGTCTGGTATTCCTATCTCTTTTAGAATTTTCCAGTTTGTGTGATCCACACAGTCCAAAGCTTTGACATAATCAACAAAGCAGAAGTAGATTTTTTTCTGGAATTCTCTTGCTTTTTTGATGATCCAGCAGATGTTGGCAATTTGATCTCTGGTTCCTCTGCTTTTTGTAAATCCAGCTTGAACATCTGGAAGTTCACATTTCACATACTGTTGAAGCCTGGCTTGGAGAATTTTGAGCATTACTTTACTAGCGTGTGAGATGAGTGCAATTGTGCAGTAGTTTGAGCATTCTTTGACATTGCCTTTCTTTGGGATTAGAATGAAAACTGACCTTTTCCAGTCCCATGGCCACTGCTGAGTTTTCCAAATTTGCTGGCATATTGAGTGTTGCACTTTCACAGCATCATCTTTTAGGATTTGAAGTAGCTCAACTGGAATTCCATCACCTCCACTAGCTTTGTTCGTAGTGATGCTTTCTAAGGCCCACTTGACTTCGCATTCCAGGATGTCTGGCTCTTGGTGAGTGATCACACCATCGTGATTATCTGGGTCATGAAGATCTTTTTTGCATAGTACTTCTGTGTATTCTTGCCACCTCTTCTTAATATCTTATGTTTCTGTTAGGTTCATTCCATTTCTATCCTATATTGTGCCCATCTTTGCATGAAATATTCCCTTGGTATCTCAAATTTTCTTGAAGAGATCTCTAGTCTTTACCATTCTATTGTTTTCTTCTATTTCTTTGCATTGGTCACTAAGGAAGGCTTTCTTATCTCTCCTTGCTATTCCTTGGAACTCTGCATTCAAATGGGTATATCTTTCCTTTTCTCCTTTGCCTTTTGCTTCTCTTCTTTTCTCAGCTATTTGTAAGGCCACTTCAGATAACAATTTTGCCTTTTTGCATTTCTTTTTCTTGGGGATTTTCTTGATCACTGCCTCCTGTACAATGAATGTCATGAACCCCCATTCATAGTTCTTCAGACACACTCTATCAGATCTAATCCCTTGGATCTATTTGTCACTTCCACTGTATAGTCATAAGGGATTTGATTTAGGTCATATCTGAATGGTCTAGTGGTTTTCCCTACTTTCTTCAATTTAATTCTGAATTTGGCAATAAGGAGTTCATGATCTGAGCCACAGTCAGGTTGTGGTCTTGTTTTTGCTGACTGTATAGAGCTTCTCCATCTTTGGCTGCAAAGAATATAATCAATCTGATTTTGATATTGACCATCTGGTGATGTCCATGTGTGGAATCTTCTCTTGTGTTGTGGAAGAGGGTGTTTGCTATGACCAGTGTGTTCTCTTGGCAGAACTCTGTTAGCCTTTCCCCTGCTTCGTTTTGTACTCTAAGGCCAAATTTGCCTGTTACTCCAGGTGTTTCTTGACTTCCTACTTTTACATTCCAGTCCCCTATAATGAAAAGGACATCTTTTTTGGGTGTTAGTTCTAGAAGGTCTGTAGGTCTTCATAGAACAGTTAAATTTCAGCTTCTTCAGCATTACTGGTCAGGGCACAGATTTGGATTACTGTGATACTGAATGGTTTGCCTTGGAAATGAACAGAGATCACTTTGTGTTTTTGACATTGCATCCAAGTTTTGCATTTTGGACTCTTTTTGTTGACTACGATGACTATTCCATTGCTTCTAAGGGATTCTTGCCGACAGTAGTAGATATAATGGTCATCTGAGTTAAATTCACCCATTCCAGTCCATTTTAATTCTCTGATTCCTAGAATGTTGATGTTCACTCTTGCCATCTCGTGTTTGACCACTTCCAATTTGCCTTGATTCATGGACCTAATATTCCAGGTTCCTATGCAATATTGCTCTTTACAGCGTCAGACTTTATTTCCATCACCAGTCACATCCACAAATGGTGTTTTTGCTTTGGCTCCATGTCTTCACTCTTTCTGGAAATATTTTTCCACCTACAGTTAGTATCATAAGCATATTGGGCACCTACCGACCTGGGGAGTTCATCTTTCAGTGTCCTGTCTTTTTACCTTTTCATACTGTTCATGGGGTTCTCAAGGCAAGAATACTGAACTGGTTTGCCTTTTCCAGTGGACCATGTTTTGTCAGTTGCCAGCAACTCGGTGGGGGAGGGTGGCAAACAGGTGTCCAAAGGCCACTCCTTTTCCACTGGCAACCAGTGGGGGGCAAGAGCTTCTATAGACAGAAGCAGGGTTTGGGGTTGTCAGAGCAGCACAGTCATCTCTGACAATCTTCTTTAGATTGGTCATCGGTGCTCTAACCAGTGTCATCTTGGTTGTTTTAGGTACAGCTAATCTTCATTTCTAGAGTCCATTTGTTCCCATTTCTCTGTGTCCAGTTCTCAGAATTGTGGCAGGTCATATCCTGGGTATAGTCTGGTCATCTTGTAGTTAACTTCTCCATCTGGGGTTTTAGTATCTATATTACAGCTCAAAGGATATGGCTCTGAATATTATCTATGGCCCCTGAGAAAGAACTAAATTTCTTTGACTATGCTTAATGACTACATTGTTAGTATTTGGTCTCCTTTGACAGTTTTCCTTTGTTTCCACATTTCTCACTTCTCTGATTAAACTTATTCTTAGACTAAAGGTTTCCATAGACAGAAGGCAGACAGAGTACATGGTGGTGGTGAGACAAGGACCACAGGGTCCTGCTCTGAGAGGTGACTCACGCTGATAGAGTTTCCCATCCCAACCTCAGCACCATCTGCAGGGCACAAGTCCCAGCATTCCTGCTTTGATCCAAACACAAGTCATTCTCAGATAAGATGCTTTCTTGCTTATGAAATTTTTCCCATCTAGGAAGGAATATCAGAACTCTAGAGCACAGAGACAAGCCCAGCTCATACCCAGATTCAATGAGGAAGGTTTAGCACATAGACACCTGAGCTGACAAGCTACGTGATGGAGATGGTTGTGTGTCAATTAGGCAACAATGGAGTGAGAGTACTGGGAGGAATCAGGACAGTTAATCTAACTCAGCAGGTGTTGCTGCTGCTGCTACTGCTGCTAAGTTGCTTCAGTCGTGTCCGACTCTGTGCGACCCCATAGACAGCAGCCCACCAGGCTCCCCTGTCCCTGGGATTCTCCAGGCAAGAACACTGGAGTGGGTTGCCATTTCCTTCTCCAATGCCTGAAAGTGAAAAGTGAAAGTGAAGTCGCTCAGCTGTGTCCTACCCAGGAGCCCAAATACTTATTTGGTTAAGTGTGGGCAAGATACAACAGCCAAAAGGCTGGATCCAGACGACTAGGATGAGGGGAATTAGGCACTCATTACATAGGACCAAGGTCTTTGCCGTATTGCCCAGTGGGTCAGGATGGTCTGGCTAGAGGGAGACAGGCCAGGGCAGAGGCAAGAGTGGAGATTATGAGAAACCATATTGCTGCAAGGCTCTTTCTGTCCTACCTCACCTTCTCAAACTGGCCATCTCAGCCTGGCTGATGATGACAGTCGATCTGAGTGAACCTGACCGTTTCTAGATATGCCTGCCTGTCCCATATGGTCACATTCGGTCTGAATACCCCATTGCTTTCAGCATGGCTGGGATTGTTTTCTCATATTTCCATACTCTTTTATATTTATAGTTTGATGTTCAATCATTCTAACTCAAGCTTTTAGTATTGAAAGGTAAAAGAGGTTATTGGATTTCTCTTCCTTGTACCAGTCAGAAGCATATTCCCTCCCCATCTTCCCAGTCATTAGTAAGCTAATTTTTTTTTTTAACACTATGTGGGACTTCCCTGGTGGCCCAGAGGTAGGAAACCCCCTTTGCAATGCAAGGGACACAGGTTTGTTCCCTGGTCTGGAAAGATTCCACATGCTTTGGGGTAATTAAGACCGAGCACCACAACTAAGACTCGATGCAGCCAAATAATATTCTTTAAAAGAATATTCAATAAATATTCTTTAAAAAATGCTATGTGGACCTAAGATTATATCTAATTTGAAGTGTACTTTAAATATGCATCACATTACCCAAAGGAGGGTTTCCTGGGTAGCTCAGCTGATAAAGAATCTGCCTGCAATGCAGAAGACCCCGGTGCGATTTCTGGGTTGGGAAGATCCCCCAGATTAGGATAGGCTACCCACTCCAATATTTTTGGGCTTCCATGGTGGCTCAGACAGTAAAGAATCCACCTGCAATGCGGGAGACCTGGGTTTGATCCCTGGATTGGGAAGATCCCCTGCAGGAGGGCACGGCAACCCACCCCAGTATTCTTGCCTGGAGAATCGCCATGAACAGAGGAGCCTGGTGGGCTATAGTCCATGGGGGTCACAAAGAGTCAGACACAACTGATCGACTAAGCACCCCAAAGGATCTATTTACTATCTCTGGTTTGTGTAAAATAAGGTGTTGAAGGGTAGATGAAATCTTTCCAGGCTATCTGAAGAATGAGTAGGATTTAGAACTCACCCCTCTGCCTTTCTTTCACAATATTAGTTCTGTGAATGTAATCACTTCCACTGTGACCCTATTAAACCCAAATTACTTGAATGAATAAAACGGCATATCAGAACAGAACCTCAGAAAACTTTCAATCCAAACCCTTTATTTGATGGTAAGGAAAGTGAAGTCCGGAAAAGGAATTGGCGTTGGTGCTCTGGAATCTAGAGTAAAATTCCAAAGAGTCTCCTGTTTATTGGGGAACGGTTGTTGTTGGGTTGGGGTGGGAGTGGGGGTGGGGGAGGTGGGTGGGGAAGGTGTAGGGTCTAGGGGCTTGGGCTCTTCAGGTAGAAAGCCTAGGCCTAAATTCTACCTCTGACACTCACTAGCCTTATTCAATCTCTCTAAACTTTAAGTTTCCCATCTGTAAGATAGGGATAAAATTGCACCTCTCTTATAGGGCCATTGTGATGGCTACATACAGTCATCCATTGAAAATCATCATTTATAGTGCCTGGCATATTATAAGATTTTAATAAATATTAGTCACTTATGAATAGCCTATGGGGTATCTGGGGGACAGTGATCAGAGTGGGTCCATAGGGTCTCAGAGTTAGACATGACTGAAGTGACTTAGCATGCACACCCATGTGAAATCTATGTTCCCTGACCAGAGATCGAACTCTTGCTCCCTGTTCCCCTGCATTGGGATCATGATGTCTTAACCACTGGACCACCAGGGAAGCCCCTGTCTGACCACTTTTTACCACTTTCATTATCACTTCTTGTTCATCCCACTACCATAGTCTTTTCCCTGGATTGCTGCAACACTTCTAACAGGTCCCCAGGCTTCATTTCTGGTTCCCTGGGTTCTATTTTCCACACAACAGCCAGAAGAATCCTTTTAGAACTTAAGTAAGTTTGAGTCATCTTTCCGCTTAGAACCCTGAAATGGTTTCCCATTTCACACAGAACAAAGCCAAAGTCATTTTAGGTGCCCACAGGGCTCTGTATGATCTGCCTTTCAGTCTCATCGGATCTTTTCTTCTATTGTTCTTCTCTTGCTTGAGTCTCACCAGTCTCCTTGCAGAGCCTTTCCTAAATCCTTTCACTGGCTGGCTCTTCTGCTGGAATCCTCACATCCTCATCACAATCACCCCCACTTCTTTTGAGTCCATGTTCAACTGTCACCTTCTAAATAAGGTCCACCCTGACCACTGTCCCCACGAAAATTTAAAATGTCAAGTCCCATCTGACATTTTTTCTATTCTTTTCCAGGGGATCTTCTGGACCCAGGGATTGAACACTGGTCTCTTGCATCTCCTGTATTGGCAGGAGGATTCTTTACCACTGAACCACCAGGGAAGCTCTAGCATTTACTATCTTATAATATATTAAATTTCTAATTTTAAAATTGTTTATCAACTTACCATATTTCTTAGTTTTACTATGTAGTTTATAAGCTCCTGAGAAGTAGGAACTCCTATTAATATTTTATCATACTTCACAGTTTCTTAAACTTAGTAGTTCAATGAGATTTATTGCTAAAATGGTCCCATGTGAATATAAAAGCTGTCTCTTTTGAGCAAAAAAGACTGATTCTTTCAAAGCTTGGTAGTAAAGTAGTGCCCTCCTAGTGAGTCAGCATTTATTAAACACCAACTGTTAGCAGAATTTTCTGACAGGCTCTGAGATAGACTTTTACGGATGGTCTTATCTTCCTGTGGAAAAGGCAAGTTAGGCCAATCTTTGGACCAGTCAGGGTTCTGTATTTTCCTTTGCCAGAATTAACCAGAACAGGACAGATGCATTACCAGACAATTTAGGAAAAGATATCTGTGGGGGAAGGGTTGCAAATTTCCCAAATGTTAGCTCTGCATAATTGCATTTTCATTGTGATTGAAATCTCAAGTCAAATTCATTTGCCTGTAGTGTATAACTAAAGTCTCATTTAATAAGTGTTGGTTACATAGAGGTTGTCTGAGAAATGAGAGTAAGAAATTATTCTTCCTTTGTAAATATATTCTTATTTCCTAGGAGGGAAAGACAGCTGCCCCGCCCACTGGTCCAATTCTAAAGCTGAGAGAGAAAAAGAAAAAAGCAGTGGATCTTATTGGACCAAGTTTTGTATGGACTTCATCTGCTATGCCAGGAATGCTCTGATAATACTTCTCACCCTCCTCTGTCCTCTGCCTCCAATGACTCCCCTCCACACAAGGGCACAGAACACCACCTCCCATCTCCCCAGATTTTCATATTTTAACTGACCTTCTGGTTGCCAGAGGATGGGTTGAAGTTTACATAAAAGAGAGAATATAACTGGTGGAGAAGCAACTTGCACTGTCCAGGAATTTCATTGAGATGCTATTTTTAGTAACCACAGTAAACATTTATCAGTATAAGCACAGTGCTTGAAACAGGCAAACCTATTACAGAAATAAGGGCTGGTGAGTTCACAACCCATGCTGTTATGCCTTTGAGAGGCTGCCATTCGCTGCAGAAAATCCCGAGAAGCACTGATGGCTGTGGTTTGGGTTCTGGCAGTTTCTGGCTAAATGACTCTAAGTTGCTTTATCTTTCTGGGTGTTGTGATTTGTAAGCATTATGTTTAAATGGCTGACCTTCACTCTGTAGAGCAAAATAAAACACCCCAAATCTATACAAAAGCCTGATATTTTGCTCATTAATCCCAGAACCCCCATCTCCCAGCTAGCATTCCCTCTCCCCTCCAAGCCAGGGTGAAGGTCTCCCTCCATCTTGCACTTTCTTCTCTGGTCTGGCTCTCAGTTGCAAAGCACCAGACAAAGAGCCCTCCCTAAGCACTCAGGTTTTTTCCGAGAGCCCATTCCCTACCACTCTATTTCAACATGTATCACTCTGCGTTAGTCTTATTTCCTTTATGTTTGTCTTATCCACTGGACTGTGAGATCCTCAAGGGCAGCAACTATGTTTTATTCATCTTTGTTTTTCTAACAGTGCTTATCATGATGCCTGGCCAGAAAAGGTTTCAATAAATGTGGGTTGAATGAATGTCTCTCTGAAAATTCCCTGCATGTAAGCAGTCAGTCTTGCTGTGGACTGTCCATATATCTTCCTTTTTTTCCCCCGCTAAAGCCCCTACATTTTTGTTCTGGGTGGAGACAGAAAGGAGAAGGCTTGCACAAAAGCAATAAAGTGTACATCGATGACTTACAGAGTAGGTACCGCATAAATCTTTGTTGGTGAATAAATGACTAAAATGAGTTTTCGAAGCCTGTCTGTCTAGAGTAGCCACTTCTGACCATTCTCTCTGAGCTTACTGCTGCTCCCTACCCTTGCCTACTCATTACCTAAAGGGCACCATTTCCTTGCCAAAATTGATTCACAAGGGGACAGAGTGGTTGCTCTGTGTCCCGGGACAGCTAGAATCTTAAGGTTAATTAGAATCTTAAGGTTAATTGTAAACCATCAGTAGAACTGGAATGGAATCTGGATCCTGACAGCTGGGTTTTGGATTCTCCTGGAGTCAGACCCCAGATCTAGTCACAAAGAACTGATGGACCCCGAGCCTCTCCTTGGGCCACACCACTCCTCTAAGACATGCTTCCTGCAAGTTTGTGTCTCTTAACTATTCAAGCATGAACCATTCATTACTCAGACTTCCTACATGGTGCTAGTGGTAAAGAACCCATCTGTCAGTACAGGAAATGTAAGAGACATGGGATCGATCCCTGGGTTGGGAAGATTCCCCTGGAGGAGGTCATGGCAATCCACTCCAGTGTTCTTGCCTGGAGAATCCCCATGGACATAGGAGCCTGGTCCATAGGGTCACAAAGTGTCAGACATGACTGAAGTGACTTAGCATACTCATTCACTATGCAGTCACAGAGTTTTTCATCACAACACTTTCCATTTATTTCCTCCCCTAACTTATCCCCAAGGAAGAGAGTGAGTTACAAAATGGAGATAGCTACAGAAAAAAGGGAAAAAAGACCTATATATTCTATAAATTCTATAATATGACCTTGATTTTTTTTTAAAGAAAACCCTGCATAGTGATGCTAAATAGTTATTCAGTTCAGTTCAGTTCAGTTCAATCGCTCAGTCGTGTCCGACCCTTTGCGACCCCATGAATTGCAGGATGCCAGCCTTCCCCATCCATCACCAATCCCGGAGCCCACCCACACTCATGTCCATTGAGTCAGTGATGCCATCCAACAATCTGATCCTCTGTCATCCCCTTCTCCTCCTGCCCTCAATCTTTCCCAGCATCGGGGTCTTTTCAAATGAGTCAGCTCTCTGCATCAGGTGGCCAAAGTATTGAAGCTTCAGCTTCAGTGAACATCCAGGACTGATCTTCTCTAGGATGGACTGGTTGGATCTCCTGTGGTCCAAGGGACACTCGAGAGTCTTCTCCAACACCACAGTTAAAAAGCATCAATTCTTTGGTGCTCAGCTTTCTTCACAATCCAATTCTGACATCCATACATGACTACTGAGAAAACCATAGACTAGATGGACCTTTGTTGACAAAGTAATGTCTCTGCTTTTTAGTGGGCTATCTAGGTTGGTCATAACTTTCCCTCCAAGGAGTAAGCATCTTTTAATTTCATGGCTGCAATCACCATCTGCAGTGATTTTGGAGCCCCCCAAAATAAAGTCAGCCAATGTTTCCACTGTTTCCCCATCTATTTCCCATGAAGTGATGGGACCAGATGCCATGATTTTAGTTTTCTGAATGTTGAGCTTTAAGCCAACTTTTCCACTCTCCTCTTTCACTTTCAGGTGTGCATAGTGTCTTAAATGTAGTGTTTTATTTAGTACTTCTAATTAATCACTTGGAGCAATAGGCTTCTCACTTTGCAGCTGAGGAAACTGATCCTTAGAGAGTTTGTCATTTGCTTAAAGTTAAGCAGCTGATGAAAAAGCAATGTGGAGGTCAAATACTGACTCCAGGATCATGCACTGTGTAGAGGCTTCTTCTGCAAGCTCCGCCCTCTACTCTGTCCTGGGTCCTGATGTCTGATGTTCTGGTTGCAGACAGTAGTCTGTCCTTCGCTGAGGTGAAAGTGCAAAGAGTCGCTCAGTCGTGTCTGACTCTTTGAGACATTTTGGTTTGTAGCTTGCCAGGCTCCTCTGTCCATGGAATTCTCCAGGCAAGAATACTGAAGTGAATTGCCAATTCCTTCTCCAGGGTTTTGGTTGGGTTAGATCTATACCAAACTGAGAAAGGGCAAGCTATTCTTCTGAAACTGCGTATCTTTTCTGCTATCATTCATCTTAGCCTTTGTGCTCCACATTCTCCAGAATTCTCCCGGTCCTCTCCTCTAGATGCTTCTCTTTTTCGAAGCCTCAGCTCTTACTTCCTGCCAGTCTGGTCTCTTCCTCTGGCTTTATGCTCGAAGGCCGTTTCCTCTCAGTGAGTCCTGAGTGACTAGTGCCTTTGATTTTAGAGACTCCGTTAGGTGACTGGAGAATTATTTGGGTGCAAAAATTTCTAGTAAGTTGCTGAAAAGTTTTTAGTCATTCTGTTCTTTGCAGCCATGTGGACTATAGCCCACCAGCTCTTCTGTCCATGGGATTTTCCAGACAAGAATACTGAAGTGCATAGCCATTCCCTTCTCCAGGGAGGGGATCTTCCCAACCAAGGGATTAAACATGCATCTCTTATGTCACCTGGGAAGCCCCCAGTGACTTCATATCTAAACCCTAATGAGACTTTAGAGCACCACTAATAATTCTTTCAATATTTATACACCTCCCCATCAGGTTTGTAAAACTGTGCTTTCCAAATGATATATACTTTAAAAAGACAAAGAAGAGTGGGCAGTGGGAAAGGCAGGATGGAGGGAGGGAAGACAGGAGGAAAATTCATGTTGGTAAGGTTTTCTTCTCTCCCTTGTAGGAAAGCAATAATCTGGATTTCTCATTATATGAGTCTTTTATTTTCATCCATAAAGCAGTTCTATCCTATTCTTTCCGGAGTGGAAAAAAGACGCTGCAAAGCCACATACCCTGCCAGCTTGGGATGCAAAAATGATAGGGGACTGTCTCAGCAACACAGCAGGAGGAGTGCATGTCAGCAAAATGCAATCAGCCAACGTCAAGTCCAGCGAGGGAAACTCGAGTTAACAACGCCCCTCCGCTTGTGAAAATTGTAGTGGCTGGAAAGGAGAAATGTATTTGAGGATATAGCCAGTAATAAAGTGCCTTCACTGGGAGGCACGTTACGAGAAGAGAGCCATAGTAAGGCAGATAATAGGGTTTAAGGTCCAAGGGTCTTTCTGCTAGAGACAAGGAAATTCAAGATGCGGCTGTCACTGGGAGCTGGTGTGGTGTAATGGGAAAATTCCAGGCAAAAAGTCAGCCTCACTCTGTGTCCTAAGCAAATGTCTTAAATCAGACTTAAATTCCGGGTATAGGAAATAGTGATCTGAATAATTTACCTAAATAGGTTGTTTGAAGACTAAGTGACATGACATGTGAACAGTTTCTGGTAAGTATTGTTTAATGATGTGGAATTTTTTTCTCTTTTCGACTAAACCTAAATGTTTTTTTTTTTTTTTTTTTTCCCCTGTTAGTACCACCAAGCCTTTCTATCATCACAAACTAGAGATATGAAGAGTTGGAGTGAATAAAAACCTGAAAAGTATCTAACCCTATCTTCTTGTGTCACACAGGTAACAAGGAAAGCTTGATTTGGTAACACAGTCAAAAACTTTCCAAAATCCAAAGTGCTGTCTGTTTATACATGATAGCTCAGACATGGGAGAACCAAAGGGCTTTTCTGGAGGAGGCGATCTTGCTCATATTGTTTAGCTCCTTCCTCTGTCTCTATGTGGAGGCTCTAGGCACCCTTAGAACCCTCATCACTATCACACTAATTCTATTATTTCTTCAATAATATTTGAGCATGGATGTGGCAGCCATTCTTTGGGCAAAGGTGACCTTGGGGCATGGTAAGCTCTTTTCATTTTTTCATGGTGCCAGGGTACCAAATTAAAGAATCTGAGACCACTATTTGCGATTGAGCTCTGACACCTAAAAGCTATGAGACCATCAGTAATTTAACTGACCACTCTATATCTCTTCATTAAACTTTGGAATAATTAGACTGCCAACTCACAAGTTTTATTTTAGGATCAAATGAGATCATGCAAGTGCTGAAGGTGGCAAGTGATTTTTATCAAGTTTCAGAAGTATTGTAAATGATAAAACACTGTGTAAATGCAATTAGTATACATATATTTTAATATGCGGAGAAGGCAATGGCACCCCACTCCAGTACTCTTGCCTGGAAAATCCGATGGATGGAGGAGCCTGGTAGGCTGCAGTCCATGGGGTCGCTAAGAGTCGGACACGACTGAGCGTCTTTACTTTCACTTTTCAATTTCATGCATGGGAGAAGGAGATGGCAACCCACTCCAGTGTTCTGGCCTGGAGAATCCCAGGGACAGGGGAGCCTGGTGGGCTGCCGTCTATGGGGTCACACAGAGTCGGACACGACTGAAGTGACTTAGCAGTAGCAGCATTTTAATATGAGGCTTGATTCTGAATGTCAGGCAGCAAATTTCATGTATTAGGTGATCTTGGGGACTCTGTTTTGAATGTGCTCAGTCACTTAATCCTGTCCGACTCTTTGTGACCTCATAGATTCTAGCCCATCAGGCTTCTCTGCCATGGAATTTTCCAGGCGAGAACACTAGAGTGGATTGCTATTTCCTACTCCAGGGGGTCTTCCTGACCCAGGAATTGAACCCACCTCTTGTGTCTCCTGCAATAGCAGGCAGATTCTTTACATTAGCGCCACCTGGGAAGCCCCTCTGTTTTGAACAATGGGTGAAATTTTCATCAAAAGGTAAAAGCTAAGGAGGGGCAAGACAATTATTTCTTTCATGTCCAGTAAGAAGCCTGTTTTGCTTCCTGAAGTGTATTTCAACGCTTTCGTTTTGCAGAACCTGCGGGTTTGTTCCTTGGGTTCATAACCTAGCTGGCACGTCCCCAGTCGGCAAGGTACATTTGAGACAGATTGCATCCCCGGTTTTCTTGCTCTGGCTGACTCACCAGCCACTGTCCTTGTCTCTTTGTTACCCGAGAAAGCACCAGGAGAGGCTAGGCAGCTGCTGTTGGACCCCTAAGTTCTCCTGTGGGACCCACTGGCCAAAAACACCTCCACACTGATTTCCCCAGGCCACAGGCCATCTGGGGTGCAAGGTCGCCCTTCCCAGGAAGGAGACTGAAGGAGTAACAGGTGTTAATAAATGCAGATCCATGGCCAGAGGCTGGCATGGAACATTTTATTAGGCAATCATATATTTTCATTAGTAATGGTGATGAAGCAGTTAGGTTTTTATTGGGTATTTTAATGTTTCATTTTGCCACCACACTTTATTATCATGTCAGCCTATTGCCTGCTGAGGCAGGCCTCTCTAGCTCTTTTCTTCTGTGCAGAAGGCCTTCCAGACAATTCCTTTCCCCAAGCTTCAGCCATAAGATTGCTTCCCATCTGCTTACAGAGACAGCAGGGTCGTTAAAGGCCATGAAGTCAATGACAAATCCAGTTCATAATTTTTATATCCTTGTTATAAACTGACACCCCCCAGAACGTTATTATGAGGTGAATGGTTTAAGTGAAGCAGGAACAATCAGACCGTTTCACACACGAGGCACCAGGACTTTGATTTGCAGAGCTGCCTGACAATGTCTGGGGAATACGAGTAGGCAGCCTCGCTCTGCTCCCTGTGGGGAGGGAAGGTGAGACTTGTGGTATTAGAAGGCCCTGTGAGTCATCTGATTACCATGACTCTGCTCACTTGAACTATAGGGGAGCTGAGGGTGCCTTGAGCAAGGTCACACAGCCAGGTGAAGAACCCAGACCTCTGATTCCCATGTCAGGCTCTGCCCAAAAGATGCTGTGGTTTTCTTGATTGGAAGAGGGTCAAGCCCTGGGCTTGAGAGGACTCATGGGAAGCAGCCTACATCACAGCATCACCAGAGGAGATTTCTGGGATCAACTAACTCATCCCATATGTCATTTTCACAGGTCAGAAAACTGAGGTGAGGAGAAATGATGTACCCACAGTAACATGGCATTCAATGCCAGCCAAACCAGTTCCCAGACCAGAAAAAAAGCCATTATCTGCTCATAGGGCTACATAGAGTCCAGAATGACTGAAGCCCCAAAAGGAAAACTATCACTTTAAAAAAATTGCATAGAAGTCTAGCTGATTCACAGCTTTGTGTTAGCTTCAGGTGCACCGCAAAGTGAATCAGCTATGCACATACATGTAAGTGGTTCCCACTGGCCGTAACAGGGCACTGGGTAGGCTTTTCCTGCACTATAAAACAAGACCTTGTTAGCTATCTATTTTATGTATGGGCTTCACAGGTGGATCAGCGGTAACGAATCCAATACAGGAGTAACTCCTGCCAATACCGGAGTTACAGGAGACATAGGTTCAATCCCTGGGTTGGGACGATCCGCTGGAGAAAGAAAGGGCAACCCACTCCAGTATTCTTGCCTGGAAAATTCCATGGACAGAGGAGCCTGGCAGGCTACAGTCCATGGGGTCACAAAGAGTCAGATAGAACTTAGCGACTGGGCATGCACAAATGTATTTTATATATAGTAATGTAATATGTTACCTACAGTTACTAGAACCATGTTATCTAAAAATATTCACAAGGATCTATTTCTGTAACATGATGTCTTATACATGATGTAAACACAGGGATTATTGCAATAACTATGCTGCATTTTCTGAGCAGTGTAATAAATTGAAAGTGTCAATATTTTATAGTTAGAAAAACAAGAGTTCAAATCCTGAATCCACCCTGTCCCAGGAAAATGATCTTTTTTAAACTTTTTTTTTGAATTGGAGTGTAGCCAATTAACAATGTTGTGATGTTTCAGGTGTGCAGGGAAAGGACTCACCATACATATACATGTATCCATTCTCCTCCAAACTCCCCTCCCATCCAGGCTGCCACATGACATTGAACAGAGCTCTACGTGCTATGCAGTGGGTCCTTGTTAGTTACTCATTTTAAGTATGGCAGTGTGTACATGTCCATCCCAAACTTCCTAACTGTCCCTTCACCCTATCCTTCCCCGCTCTGGCTATCAGAATGATCTTGACACTTAATTTCTTAACTTGTAAAATGGAGATTAAAAATCCCCCATTTTCAAGTGTTGAGAGAACTCAACCAGGCAACATATATAGAATGCTTTGTCCTGGCATAGGCCATGAACTATATGGCTGCTATTATAATTATATTATTATAAAGAGGGAAGAAATGTGTTAGGATTGTGGCACTAATGAGAGTATACCTGCCTCCCAAATCCCCTTTATGATCAATGGTTTCCTTGCTTCTTGAATGCCCAACAAGAACTATACTGGACTTTGAACAGGCTATGGAGCCTGTTTACTTTGCTTCTCTGTAGCTATGGATGCACAAATTCTTACAACAATAGAAGGGTTAAATATAAGTTAGATAAGGTGCTTTATCAGAGAGGAAAACAAGGTAAACTGGAAGGTTAATTTTCAGAAAGGTATTCATGGTGTATGCAGAAGAAATCAGGTAACTTCTGAGATACTCTTTTGTTCTCTTAAGCACTTCTCACAGCACTCAGCATACGGTTGGTGACCTACAAGTATTTCTGAAATACTGAATGAAGCAGGCTGGTGGACCAGAAAAGATGTCCCCATCTTCTCTTAAGAAGGGGAGTACAGGAGATGAGGGTTGGGAGGATTCAAGGAGAGAGTCTGTATTTCCTTCTTTACCAGGAGCCCCAGTTGTGAAAGGGATCCATGAAAGAATGAACATAGCTTCCATCTGTATCACTTGTGTCTATAAATCTTCCTAGAATATTTTAAGAGAGTTGGTTGCATAGAATATCACCTGGGATTCTTTCATAGAGACTTCTGAGAAATGGGACAAGAAATCTTAAGACAAATTTATAAGGATGAACAGATAACACCATCTTACACCCACCCCTGCAAGGGTGATAGAAATAATGTAAGTGGGTGAAGTAGACCAGATGTAAGATACCGACTCATGGAAATCTAGAAAGTATATGTCCCTGGGAAAGTCATGCCCCTTCCAAAGACAGCTGAAATATTTACTTTTTTAACATTATGTAGGCCAAGAAAAACACTTGTGTGGACTCTATGCAGAATATAAATTTGCGATTTATAAATTTGCCATTCATGGCAAAGGGACATGATAAACTAGCATTGCCATTTGTTACCAGGATCTGGGTTTCTTAGGGCTTCTTCCAAAGTGGCACAGTGGTAAAGAATCTGCCTGCTAATGCAAGGAGATACAGGAGACCAGGAGATGTGGGTTCAACCCCTGAGATAGGAATAGCCCTTGGAGAAGGAAATGGCAACCCACTGCAGTATTCTTATCTGGGAAATCCTATGGACAGAGGAACATGGCAGGCCACAGTCCATGGGCCTGCAACGAGTCAGACACACCAAGCGACTGAGCATGCATGGGTTTCTTAAGTGTTTGTTTGTTTTTTTTTTTTTACTTGTAAACTTCAATTTTTATTATTGATGACAACAGCTAACATTAATGGATTTTTTTTCCAATGCAAGACAGTGGGTTAGAGATTTTTACATATGGCTTCATTGAATTCTTATAAAAGAATTCTTATAAAAATTCTTATTATCCCCATTTTAAAAAATTTATTCATTTTAAAATTTTATTTGGAGGCTAATTACTTTATAATATTGTGGTTTTTGCCATACAGTCACATGAATCAGCCACAGGTGTACATGTGTTTCCCATCCTGACCCCCTCTTCCATCTCCCTCCCCATCCCATCCCTCAGGGTCATCCCAGTGCACCAGCTCTGAGCACACTGCCCCATGCATCAAACTTGGACTGGTGATCTATTTCACATATGATAATATATATGTTTCAATGCTATTCTCTCAAATTATCACACCCTCGCCTTCTCCCACAGAGTCCAACAGTCTGTTTTTACACCTGTGTCTCTTTTGCTGTCTCATATACAGCATCATTGTTACCATCTTTCTAAATTCCATATATATGCATTAATATACTGTATTGGTGTTTTTCTTTCTGACTTACTTTGCTGTGTATAATAGGCTCCAGTTTCATCCACCTCATTAGAACTGATTCAAATGCATTCTTTTTAATAGCTGAGTAATATTCCATTGTGTATAGGTACCACAGCTTTCTTTCTTTTTCTTTTTATTTTATTTTAAAACTTTACATAATTGCATTAGTTTTGCCAAATATCAAAATGAATCCGCCACAGGTATACATGTGTTCCCCATCCTGAACCCTCCTCCCTCCTCCCTCCCCTTATCCATTCATCTGCTGATGGACATCTAGGTTGCTTCCATGTCCTGGCTATTGTAAACAGTGCTGTGATGAACACTGGGGTACATGTGTCTCTTTCAATTCTGGTTTCCTTGGTGTGTATGCCCAGCAGTGGGATTGCTGGGTTTTATGGCAGTTCTATCTCCAGTTTTTAAAGGAATCTCCACACTGTTCTCTATAGTGGCTGTACTAGTCTGCCTTCCCAAGAACAGTGTAAATTCAGTTCAGTTCAGTCGTTCAGTCTTGTCCGACTCTTCGCAACTGCGTGAACCTCAGCCAGGCCTCCCTGTCCATCACCAACTTCCGGAGTCCACCCAAACCCATTTCCATTGTGTCAGTGATGCCATCCAACCATCTCATCCTCTGTCCTCCCCTTCTCCTCTGGCCCTCAATCTTTCCCAGCATCAGGGTCTTTTCAAATGAGTCAGCTCTTCGCATGAGGTGGCCAAAGTACTGGAGTTTCAGCTTCAACATCAGTCCTTCCAATAAACACCCAGGACTGATCTCCTTTAGGAGGGACTGGTTGGATCTCCTTGTAGTCCAAGGGACTCTCAAGGGTCTTCTCCAACACTAGAGTTCAAAAGCATCAATTCTTCTGCACTCAGCTTTCTTTATAGTCCAACTCTCACATCCATATATGACCACTGGAAAAACTATAGCCTTAACTAGACGGACCTTTGTTGTCAAAGTAATGTCTCTGCTTTTGAATATGCTATCTAGGTTGGTCATAACTTTCCTTCCAAGGAGTAAGCACCTTTTAATTTCATGGCTGCAGTCACCATCTGCAGTGATTTTGGAGCCCAGAAAAATAAAGTCAGCCACTGTTTCCACTTTTTCCCCATCTATTTCCCATGAAGTGATGGGACCAGATGCCATGATCTTCATTTTCTGAATGTTGAGCTTTAAGCCAACTTTTTCACTCTCCTCTTTCACTCTCTTCAAGAGGCTTTTTAGTTCCTCTTCACTTTTTGCCATAAGGGTGGTGTCATCTGCATATCTGAGGTTATTGATATTTCTCCCGGCAATCTTGATTCCAGCTTGCGCTTCTTCCAGCCCAGCGTTTCTCATGATGTACTCTGCATAGAAGTTAAATAAGCAGGGTGACAATATACAGCCTTGACGTAGACCTTTTCCTACTCGGAACCAGTCTGTTGTTCCATGTCCAGTTCGAACTGTTGCTTCCTGACATGCATACAGGTTTCTCAAGAGGCAGGTCAGGTGATATTCCCATCTCTTTCAGAATTTTCCACAGTTTATTGTGATCCACACAGTCAAAGTCTTTGGCATAGTCAATAAACAGAAGTAGATGTTTTTCCAGAACTCTCTTGCTTTTTCGATGATCCAGCAGATGTTGACAATTTGATCTCTGCTTCCTCTGCCCACATCCAAGGTAAGAGAAACCCAACAAAGACACTGAGAGAGGGCATCAGAGGGCAGACAGACTGAAACCACAATCACAGACAACTAGCCAATCTGATCACATGGACCACAGGCTTGTCTAACTCAATGAAACTGTGCCATGCTGTGTGGGGCCACCCAAGATGGCCGGGTCATGGTGGAGAGGTCTGACAGAATGTGGTCCACTGGAGAAGGAAATGGCAAACCACTTCAGTATTCTAGCCTTGAGAACCCCATGAACAGTATGAAAAGGCTAAAAGATAGGATACTGAAAGAGGAACTCCCCAGGTTGGTAGGTGCCCAATATGCTACGGGATATCAGTGGAGAAATACCTCCAGAAAGAATGAAGGGATAGAACCAAAGCTAAAACAACACCCAGTTGTGGATGTGACTCGTGATAGAAGCAAAGGTTGATGCTGTAAAGAGCAATATTGCATTGCTCTTGGAATGCAATAACCTGGAATGTTAGGTCCATGAATCAAGGCAAATTGGAAGTGGTCAAACAGATGACAAAAGTGAACATCGACATTCTAGGAATCAGCGAACTAGGATGGACTGGAATGGGTGAATTTAACTTGGATAACCATTATATCTACTACTGTGGGCAGGAATCCCTTAGAAGAAATGGAATAGCCATCATAGTCAATAAAAGAGTCCGAAATGCAGTACTTGGATGCAATCTCAAAAACGATAGAATGATCTCTGTTGGTTTCCAAGGCAAACCATTCAATATCACAGTAATCCAAGTCAATGCCCCGACCAGTAACACTGAAAAAGCTAAAGTTGAACAGTTCTATGAAGATCTACAAGACCTTTTAGAACTAACACCCCCAAAAAGATGTCCTTTTCATTATAGGGGACTGGAATGTGAAAGTAGAAAATAAAGAAACACCTGGAATAACAGGCAAATTTGGCCTTGGAGTACAGAATGAAGTAGGGAAAAGGCTAATAGCATTTTGCCAAGAGAATGCACTGGTCATAGCAAACACCCTCTTCCAACAACACAAGAGAAGACTCTACACATTAATATCACCAGATGGTCAACATCAAAATTGGATTGATTATATTCTTTGCAGCCAAAGATGGAGAAGCTCTATACAGTCAGCAAAAACAATACTAGGAGCTGACTGTGGCTCAGATCATGAACTCCTTATTGCCAAATTCAGACTGAAATTGAAGAAAGTAGGGAAAACCACTAGACCATCCAGATATGACCTAAATCAAATCCCTTACGATTACACAGTGGAAGTGACAAATAGATTTAAGGGATTCGATCTGATAAACAAAGTGCCTGATGAAGTATGAATGGAGGTTCATGACATTGTACAGGAGACAGTGATCAAGACCATCCCCAAGAAAAAGAAATGCAAAAAACAAAATGGTTGTCTGCGAAAAAACAGAGAAACTGTGAAACAGAGAAGCTGTGAAAAGAAGAGAAACAAAAAGCAAAGGAGAAAAGGAAAGATATACCCATTTGAATGTAGAGTTCCAAAGAATAGCAAGGAGAGATAAGAAAGGCTTTCTCAGTGATCAGTGCAAAGAAATAGAGGAAAACAATAGAATGGCAAAGACTAGAGATCTCTTCAAGAAAATTAGAGATATCAAGGGAATATTTCATGCAAAGATGGGCTCAATAAAGAACAGAAATAGTATGGACCTAACAGAAGCAGAAGATAATAAGAAGAGGTGGCAAGAATACACAGAAGAACTGTACAAAAAAGATCTTCATGACCCAGATAATCACTATGGTGTGATCACTGACCTAGAGCCAGACATCCTGGAATGTGAAGTCAAATGGGCTTTAGGAAGCATCACTATGAACAAAGCTAGTGAAGGTGATGGAATTCCAGTTGAGCTATTTCAAATCCTGAAAGATGACACTGTGAAAGTGCCACACTCAATATGCCAGCAAATTTGGAAAACTCAACAGTGGCCACAGGACTGGAAAAGGTCAGTTTTCATTCCAATCCCAAAGAACAGCAATGCCAAAGAATGCTCAAACTACTGCACAATTTCACTCATCTCACGTGCTAATAAAGTGATGCTTAAAATTCTCCAACCCAGGCTTCAGCAATATGTGAATGGTGTAAGAGGGTTCCTTTTTCTCCGTACCATCTCCACCATTTACTGTTCTGTAAACTTTTTGATAGCAGCCATTCTGACTGGCATGAGATGGTACCTCATTGTGATTTTGATTTGCATTTCTCTGATAATGAGTGATGTTGAGCATCTTTTCATGTGTTTGTTAGCCATTTGTGTGTCTTCTTTGGAGAAATGTCTGTTTAATTTTATCCCAGGAACAAACAGTTAACCAATCTCCAATAAAAAAAAAGTTGACAGAACAAGTTGAGAAGTAAGTGTTTAAAACTTATATAGCAAAGGATATTCTGAAATAGCCCAGGGAATGATTACTGAATTTGTCTCCATGTCTATGACATGTTACAAAAGAATTCAGTTCAGTTCAGTCGCTCAGCCATGGCCAACTCTTTGTGATCCCATGGACTGCAGCATACGAGGCCTTCCTGTCCATCATGAACTCCTGGAGTTCACTCAAACTCATACCCATTGAGTCAGTAATGCCATCCAACCATCTCATCCTCTATAGCCGCCTTCTCCTCCTGCCTGCAATCTTCCCCAGCATCAGGGTCTTTTCCAATAAGTGATAAAACCGTAAAAATGACTATGCTTTATAATAGGATAGGACTTCCCAGGTGGCTTAGACGGTAAAGCGTCTGCCTACAATGCGGGAGACCCGGGTTCGATCCCTGGGTCAGGCAGATCTCCTGGAGAAGGAAATGGCAACCCACTCCAGTACTCTTGCCTGAAAAATCCCATGGACGGAGAAGCCTGGTAGGTTACAGTCCATGGGGTCGCAAAGAGTCAGACACGACTGAGCGACTTTACTTTACTCACAATAGGATAAAACATGTGCTTAAAAGTAGAATAAGAACCTCTGTTCTAGGTTCAGAAAAAGGAGCCATTAATTTTAATTAAAAGAGCAGGAAAGACTTGTCACTAGAGCATAACTTTAGAAAACAAAATTCTACAGTATTCCATCAACTTCTGAAGATGTTCAGTGATCAAAATATATCATGGTTTTATGTTCATTTTCTTTCTATCCATCTTCTAGATAACTGCAAATCTAGACGGTGTTTCCTTCAGACTTCTCCCAAAGTTTAGAGATGCTTACGTAACCTGTTGTTACATTTTAAGTCTCTGTCTCAAATGCTCTTGCATTTCAGGAACTTTGTTCCCCCAATAATGTATTGAAATTTGTATTCATTGATCATGTGTCAGCCATGGTGCTATTGGTAAAGAACCAGAAGACAAAAGAGACAAAGATTTGATCCCTGGGATGGGAAGATCCCCTGGAGGAGGGCATGACAACTCACTCCAGTATTCTTTCCTGGAGAATCCCATGGACAGAGGAGCTTGGTGGGCTGTAGTCCATGGGGTCACAAAGAGCTTGACATTACTGAAGTGACTTAGCACACACAGAACAGCTCTTTATCCATGCGGCCATTAGCACAGTCACAAATGAGTCACAGAGGCAACTAGTGGCCTGTTACCCAAGACTATGTATGTCCACAGATTTTTACTTTCTTGCATAATTGTGTGTGTGTATGTGTATGTGTTTAGCCACTTTAATCATGTCCAACTCCTTGTGACCCTATAGACTGTAGCCCTTCAGGTCCTCTGTCCATGGGATTCCCCAGGAAGAATACTGGAGTGGGTTCCCATGCCCTCTTCTAGGGGATCTTCCTAACCCAGGGAATGAAACCGCATGTCCTATGTCTCCTGCAGTGGCAGGCAGGTTCATTACCAGCAGCACCACCTGGGAAGCCCAGCATAATTGTCTACTAACCTTCAAAACATGACTACATTTTACTGAACTACTTTGCAGTGGAGTCCAAATTTTCTAGTGCTTTTATGGCAAATTTCTCAATACCTATTCTGCTTAAAATGAGCCACTCTTTAAGTGTCCCTGATCCTGTGCAAATTCCCAGCCTATCCCACTAACAAGCAAGCAGACAAGAGATAAGAGGGGCACAGCCACCGAGTCTGGTAGAGGCAGCGACATGCTTTCTAACCTGGGATATGTGTGTACGTGGTTAGTTGCTCAGTCGTGTCTAACTCTTTGTGACCCCATGGAAGCAACTGGGCTCCTCTATCCATGAAATTATCCCAGAAGGAATACTGCAGTGGGTTGCCATTTCCTGCTCCAGGAGGTCTTCCTGACCCAGGCATCTAACCTGTGTCTCCTGCATTGGCAGGCAGGTCTTGTATCACTAGTGCTGCTGGAAAGCCCCAACCTGGGGGACACCCACTTCTATATCCCAGAATCCTAAATAATCCGGCAACCTACATTATCCAGTGACTTCGGTCTAGAATTTCCTCCTTTTGAGCAACTCAGCACGTTCAGATTGCTCTCCCTTTTCCCCTCCCCAGAGGATCCTGACACTGTTTACAGAGCTTGATTGACCTTTCATTCAACTCAAAGTGCCTTTGACTCACGCTTCTGGTTTAGGCCAGAAACAAAGATGGGTCTTGGAGGGAAGAGTGTGACATGTTCACCTCTATAGTAAGTAAATAGTCCTGGATGTACATGAGTATATATGTCAGTCCTGAGAGTTTATTCCCCCAAAGAAACAGAAATACCGACTGCTATGATTCTTGCAGTGTTTAATACCTGGTGTATGCTGTACAAATCACTTTAGATACATGATCTCGTTTAATTCCCATAATAATCTTGTGAGATAACAATCATTATCTCGATTTCAAAGATTCAAATTGAGGCTTAACAGAGTTAAGCAACTTGCCCAAGTTCGTGCAGCTCAGAGGTGGAGAGGCAGGATTAAATCAAAGTTATTCTGGCCCCAGAGTCTGAATCTTAACCACTGTTTTATGCTTCTCCTCATCCTAGAATCCTAGAAGAAATCACCATAAATACTTCAAGTCTGGAGGGTTTTGGGCTCCTGAGCCGACCCTGAGACTCTTTGATTTTTGAAAGTATCTACAGGATTTTGTGGCCTTTAACTAATGGATTGAAATAAATATCTGGTGAGACTTTAAAGTCCATGCAGGAACATGATCCTTTTAATAACTATTGCTTAATATATAAATTTACTAAAGTCAAAGTCACTTAGTCATGTCTGACTCTTTGTGATCCCATGGACTGCAGCTCACCAGGCTCCTCTGTCCATGGGATTTCCCAGGCAAGCATACCAGAGTGGGTTGCCATCTCCTTCTCCAGGGGATTTTCCCAACCCAGGGATCAGACCCAGGTATTCTGCATTTCAGGCTGATTCTTTACTCCCTGAGCCACCAGGGAGGCTTAAATACTTAAAAATAAGTATTGTTTAAAAGCTCAACATTCAGAAAACGAAGATCATGGCATCTGGTCCCATCACTTCATGGGAAATAGATGGGGAAACAGTGGAAACAGTGTCAGACTTTATTTTTTGGGGGGCTCCAAAATCACTGCAGATGGTGACTGCAGCCATGAAATTAAAAGATGCTTACTCCTTGGAAGGAAAGTTATGACCAACCTAGATAGCATATTCAAAAGCAGAGACATTACTTTGCCAACAAGGGTCCGTCTAGTCAAGGCTATGGTTTTTCCTGTGGTCACGTATGGATGTGAGAGTTGGACTGTGAAGAAGGCTGAGTGCCAAAGAATTGATGCTTTTGAACTGTGGTGTTGGAGAAGACTCTTGAGAGTCCCTTGGACTGCAAGGAGATCCAACCAGTCCATTCTGAAGGAGATCAGCCCTGGAATTTCTTTGGAAGGAATGATGCTAAAGCTGAAACTCCAGTACTTTGGCCACCTCATGCGAAGGGTTGACTCATTGGAAAAGACTCTGATGCTGGGAGGGATTGGGGGCAGGAGGAGAAGGGGACGACAGAGGATGAGATGGCTGGATGGCATCACTGACTCGATGGACATGAGTCTGAGTGAACTCTGGGAGTTGGTGATGGATAGGGAGGCCTGGCGTGCTGCGATTCATGGGGTTGCAAAGAGTCGGACACGACTGAATGACTGAACTGAACTGAACTGAATACTAACTGTGACATATAAATTAAGAAATTATTTCCAATTGATATTATGATTCATTTCATAACTATTATATACATGGATTATGATTCAGTTATTATGTGGTGACCGTATTTCCCAAATAAAATTTTTGAATGGATGACTGAAGAGATAATATCTTCATGAGGATAAGAAAACATGGTATTGAAAGAAAATCAGAAAAGCTCCATGAAGTAAGAAACAAAGATGATTTAAGACATGGTCTTTACCCTCAATGAGTTCAGAGTCTAGATGGAAAAGCAAAGTGAACCCATAACTGTCCTGGGATCTTGCGTTAGTAATTTAGAGTCCACAATCCATATATATATATGTGTGTGTGTGTGTGTGTGTGTGTGTATATGTATATGTATATATATATATATATATAAATAAAGAGAGAGAGAAGAATAGTGGATCTGTATTAAATATCAGGAACCAAGACCATTCATACCTTTTTAGTTTCTTTTTAAACTTTGTACAATCAACTATTTTAGTGACATATAGTAGAAATACAGTAAAAGAAAAATATAAGTATAAATTGATAAATTTTGACAGCATGAGCACACTTCTAAAGCCATCACCTATATCAAGAAATAGACAATTTCTGACACCCCAAAGCCTACTTCTCACCCTTTCTTAAGCATTAACACTTTTCCCAAAAGTAATCACTATCCTGAAGGTGTATCACATAGATACGTTTTACCTTTTCTCTTTTTTTAAACTATATATACATAAAAACCTAGAGTATTTATTCTTTTGTGTCTGATAGTCTCCCCCTCAACATGTTTGTAAATTTCTCCATATCATTGTCATAGTGATAGTTGCTCGTCTTCATTGCTCTATGGCACTCCTTCATAGGACTCACTCAAATTTGTTCATTTTACTGTCAACATTTGGGTTATTTGCAGAATTACATTGCTGTGCCTCTTAATAATTCTCTTTTCTATTACTCAGTAGTATTCCATTGTATGGATATACTATGATTTGCTCATTCATTTACCTGTTGATGGACATTTGAGCTGTTTCCATTGCGGGGCCATTATAAATAAACACAAGTACATGTGTTTGTTGGACACATGCTTTCATTTCTCTTGGCTAAATTCCTGGGAGTACAATTGGTGGGTCTTCTGATAGGTATCTATTGGACTTTTAAAAAATCTTCCAAACTATTTTCCAGACTGTACCATTTTAAATTCCTGCTAGCAGCATATAAGAGGCTTCCCAGGTAGATTCCCTGGGATAATGTTGAAAAGGTGATATTTGGTGTCATTTGCTCATATTTTCATATTTCACCATTAAGTATGTTTTACCTATTTTTTGGTATCATACTGTTTCTGTATCATATTGCATCATCCTAAGAAAGATCCCTTCTACTTCTAGCTGAATGAGAGATTTATGATCTGTGTATGTTAAATATTGTCAAATGCTTTCTCTGAATACATTGAGATAATAATATTGACTACAAGAGGGCACAGCAGAATTGCAATGATGATGGAATGTCCTATATCCTGATTGTATGACTGTATTTATTTAAACTGTATACTATAAAGTATCAATTTTACTGTATATAATTATACCTTAATAAAAAATCAGTGCAAGGGCTGTCTGAAGGTCAATTATGAATATTTTTCAAATTTTTTGTAAAAGTATATCGACATAGAACCTAAGTTTTCCCAAACTTCACAAGCTTGTGGGGCTAATGGTATCACACTGTCACTGATAGTCATTTCAATGACATTAAACTGCATCTCATCCCAGGCTACACAACCCAGCCCCCAGCAAAGCCCCCAAGGGCTGCTTGAAGACACTGCTTCAATGAGGCAGTTTTATGTCCCCCAAACAGTAGAAATTTCATTGTACAGTTACTAGATTTAGCAATAAACAACAGCAATAACAAAAAACAAGATTGCAAGCTAAATTTTAACTTCAGATTTTTTAGGAACTTCCTTGGTCTTGCAGTCCTACCTCATGACAGGATAGTTGTGGTGGTCAGTGATGAGTTTGGGAGTGACCTCTCTTCTGTATACTCTTGGATATAAGGAACCCTCATATATCAAGGGTACAGAATCTTGTGCCTCAATGTTGCACAGGGTTTTCAGTAAGTCAGATCACTCCAAACCATCTTATCATCCTGTATCTGTGCATGAATCATGGGGTCCTGTGGGCCCCATTGGAGGGACAACTTCCACACTCTGTTCATAGTTACCCACCCACCCTCATCCCTACCCAGGAGAAAGTTTTGCTGCCGGTCTCACTGGCCCTCTTTCTCCCCTTTGGGTGGGCTTGCCCAATCAAACATACCCATGCACCTTTGAATATAGGTAAGGCTCCCACTGGAAACCCCACATATCTAGATACATACAGACAGGGTTTACAAGACATCCGCCTGCCCCTCAATTATATTAGTTTTTATGATTGGCCCCTCTGTGAAGTCTGAAGAGTAGATTGCAACAGAGGCAAATGATGGAAGAGGGTTAACTCTAGAAAGAAAATCTCAGCCAAAACCATTCAACATTGGCCCTGTCTTTTTGTAGGATAATTTCCAGTGGCTCAGCCAGTCAACCATGGTGAAAGCCGAGGACATGAAAAAGGGCTTTCAGTGAGAGCTTATCAAACTGAGGCCAAATGCAAGCTGGGCTTTAAAGATAGGACAGATGTCAAGCCTCCCCAGAGGTGGGAGACCAGGATCTGCCCATGTTTATCATCTTTTCCTCTTGATTTTGCTGTTGTTTTCTACTGGTTCAACTTGACACATGAAACACTCCTCATTCCCAGGGCTCTGTACTTAACACACATCTGAGAGGAGCTGTGCTCATCTAAACATCATAGACACTTCACTCACAGAGGTACCCTTTCTTTGCATGGACCACGGATTACAGCTGGCAGTGTCTTAGAGAACAGTGACCAAAGGTGCTTTCCCTGCCTGTTTCAGAGGCTTTCTGTGACCAAGAAATTTCTTGGGGCACTGTCACCGAAGCACCAACCTCACAACTGCCCCAAGTTGAACCCACATATCTTTTGGCCTAACCTATCCCCTCCCAAGGAATTGCACTCTTGTATCCTGGCACTCCAGATTTCAAGATTTCAAGGAAAAAAAAAAAGATTTCAAGGAGTATTTTGTTTTTGCTTTTCAATAACACTTAGAGTTTACTTATCATCTCATTTAATTCTCACCTCCCTGCAAGGGAGCCACCTCTCTTAAAACTGGCTTAAAACTTATCATTCAAAAAACAAAGATCAGGGCGTCTGGTCCCATCACTTCACGGCACATAGATGGGGAAAAAGTAGAAACAGTGATAGATTTTATTGTCTTGGGCTCCAAAATCACTGTTGATGGTGACTGCAGCCACAAAATTAAAAGACGTTTGCTCCTTGGAAGAAAAGCTGTGACAAACCTAGATAATGTATGGAAAATCAGAGACATCATTTTGCTGACAAAGGTCCACCTAGTCAAAAGTATGGTTTTTCCAGTAGTCACTTAAGGATGTGAGAGTTGAACCATAAAGAAGGCTGAGCACTGAAGAATTTATACTTTTGAATTGTAGCACTAGAGAAGACTCTTGAGAGTTCCTTGGACAGAAAGAAGATCAAACCAGTCAATCCTAAAGGAAATCAATACTGAATACTCATTGGAAGTACTGATGCTGAAGTGGAAGCTCCAATACTTTGGCCACCTGAAGCAAAGAGCCAATTCATTGGAAAAGACACATGCTGGATGCTGGGAAAGATTGAGGGCAGGAAGAGAAGGGGGTGACAGAGGATGAGATGGTTGGATGGCATCACCAACTCAATGGACATGAGTTTGAGAAAACTCTGGCAGATAGTGAAGGACAGGAAAGCCTGGAGTGCTACAGTCCATGGGGTTGCAAAGAGTTAGACATCACTTAGTGACTGAACATGAACACATCCCTACAAGGAGAGAAGTATTATCTGTATTTTTTATATTAAGTTTTTGGGGCTCGAAGAGGTTAAGGAACTTGCTCAAGGTCAGTGATTATTAGCTGGGATTCAAGTCTAGGTTTTTAGCTCCAGATTCATTCTTCTTATACTAAGAAACCAAAAAATGTGGGGATCTGAACCTCTATTTTGCTGGGCACCTACAGTGTTTTAAATACATTTGTGTCAATATTTTAAGATCCAGAGGATTTTTAAGTCCTGAGAATTCTGAATTTCCACTTTTCCTTCAAAAGTAAGATCTGATGATCAGCATATTTCTACTTATTAACCATCAGCTATAGCTAAATAACAGCTATCCCTTTAGTCTGGAGTGTAGGCACCAGTCTGCCTAGTGCCCCCAACTCTTCACAGTATTCCTGGCATTGAGGTCCACTGTTAGCTACCATTTATGTTATGCTCAGACTGCTGTTTCTCTTGTAGGAAAGAATCATTCCTCTGCATTTCTGACTATTTAAATCAGGCGAATGACAAGACAGGTTGAAAACCTTAAGTGTCCAGAAAACTGGACAGAGCTATTTCTTTTAGTAGGTAAAGTCCAATTTAATGCATTTAACATTAAAACAAAGTGGGACTGCCAAAAGAACATGCCTAATTACCTTCTCTTGTCTCAGGAATCTGCCTGGTTTCTGTGAGGATTTGAGCTCATAGTCTTCACATCACCTGAGGCTTGCCGCTGTGTAATTTCAAGACATTCATAAGGATCTCTAGGTCCCTTGACTCTCTCTGCTTCAGCCAGTTGCTTACTGACTTTTACACATGTTATACCCTTGCCCACAATCATCAATGTCTCCCCCTTGGTTTCAGGATAAAGACCAGACTCCTTAACTCGAGTTAAAGATTACAGGCCAACACTTCCCCTCAGTAGACTTCTGCTGGCCATAAGACTCTCAAATTTAGCTGTAGTCTGGTCTTTATCCTGAAACCAAGGGGGAGACATTGATGATTGTGGGCAAGGGTATAACATGTGTAAAAGTTAGTAAGCAACTGGCTGAAGCAGAGAGAGTCAAGGGACCTAGAGACCCTTATGAATGCCTTGAAATTACCCAGGGGCCAGCCTCAGGTGATGCGAAGACTATGAGCTCAAATCCTCACAGAAATCAGGCAGATTAGCCCTGGGTGTTCTTTGGAAGGAATGATGCTAAAGCTGAAACTCCAGTACTTTGGCCACATCATGTGAAGAGTTGACTCATTGGAAAAGACTCTGATGCTGGGAGGGATTGGGGGCAGGAGGAAAAGGGGACGACAGAGGATGAGATGGCTGGATGGCATCACTGACTCGATGGACATGAGTCTGAGTGAACTCTGAGAGTTGGTGATGGATAGGGAGGCCTGGCGTGCTGCGATTCATGGGGTTGCAAAGAGTCAGACACAACTGAGCGACTGAACTGATATATATGTGTATATATATATATATATATGCATTTATACTGAGTGCTTTCTGAATATGATACAATATGCTAGAACAAATGGGAGGGAAGGAGAAGAATAAAATTATTTTCAGAGTGTTTGAACTCGGCAAATGTGGATACGTCTCAAACTCACAGATCGTAAATGAAGAGGAAAGTCATGATTGTTAAAGAGAGGTCGCTTTAGGGCTCTAAAGAGGAAGATGTTACTTTTAATTGGCTTGGAAATTTCTCCCTACAATCTTCTGTCATCCCCTTAACTGATCCATCATCTCACAGTCACCCAACTCCTTGTAGAATTTCATGCCCCACAGTAGCTCTGCTGCTCCTTCCGTCCTTCACACAACCTTCTACCTTTCTGTTATCACTCTGATCTGCCCACTCTATTAACCTTCCCTGATGCCCTCAGCCCACTGTGTCCCCTCTGAGTTCCTCAGATGATAGTAAGGAGTACATCTTGGCTTGAAATTTGAACTGCTCTCAGCATCTTATACTGGCTCTCTTCTTCAGTCCACATGGAAGCGGCTGGAGGGCAGAGAACACATCATACATGCTTCTGTCTCTCTAATGTTGGCAACAGACTATGATTCCAATAAAAATAGCTTGCCTTATTAATTATACTCACATCAAACCCCTATAGATACCAACTGCTTCAATGCTGATTGAGACAGCATTTTTTTTTCTAGGGTTCTCTCTTGGGTCAAACAGAAATAACAGCTTACCAGGCTGTTCTTCTAAAAATAAACCTCTAAACCTTGGTAACCACATATGGCATGCAACCTTCCTGAGCCTCCTAGACCTTAGCCCTTTGCTCTACTTGGATAATCAGATTGGTATAGATGCAGAATTACAGCTATTTCTGTGACTTATTCTGTCTAAGTGCCACATTTTATTCTGCTGAGGACAAAACACTAGACACACTAGTTTCTTCTTCTTCTTCTTTTTTTTTTTTTTTTTTTCCATTCCTTGGCCAAGGCTGCAATTGAACTTTAAAATCCTAAACCAATTTGAATGGGAATGTTTATGGTCTATGTATGACAGGCATGAGATGGCAGTATCTATGCAAAGCAATATGAAGCCTTAGGTCAACACAGTCTACAATCTTACAAATGCTCTTTGCATCATAGCATCATAGCTGTCATCATAGAATTTTTTCCCATGATGGTTGATATCTGCTAATAAGTAGAACTGATTTCAAGGAAGATGGTCACACAGCTTTTTAAAGGGAAGATTGTGAAGGGTTAAAGATGTAGAGGGATAAAGAACTGTCCTGCCCTGAAGCCATGTAAAGGCTTGAAGGTGAACTAACCCCACAGAGGAGAAGGCAGATGAAATAAGCTGTGATTGGAGGTCTAGGAGATGGATTCAGGCCCCTAGCAGAGCCATTACACCAAATCAACAAGGTCCAGAAAGATCCAGACACATAAAAAGTTTTAGAATAATTACGCCATGGATGTCAGAGATGGGGGAAGTATGTGTCTCCATTTATGTAATGGTAAAGTTGGACACAATGTTCTTTTTTTAAACTTTTTATTTTATATTGGAGTGTAGCTAATTAACAATATAATAGTTTCAGATGCACGGCAAAGCAACTCAACCATACATAATGTTGTTATTGGTGTTTAGCCCTTAAGTCATGTCCAACTCTTTGTGACCCTATGGACTGTAGTCCGCCAGGCTCCTCTGTCCATGGGATTTCCCATGCAAGAATATTGGAGTGCATGGCCATTTCCTTCTCCACGGGATCTTCCTGACCAGGGACTGAGCCCCCTATCTGCATTGGCAGGCAGATTCTTTACTGCTGAGCCACCTGAGAGGCCCCGATCATACTGATAAATGTATCCATTCTCCCTCAAACTCCCTTCCCATCCAGGCTGCCACATAACGTGAACACAATGGTCTTTGAACCCAGGAATGGAAGAAGGACTTAATTAAGGTCAGTATGGCAGAGATGGTAAGGTTCATGAAAAGGTTTTTTTGGCTCCCCTGCATGTTGTGGGCCCCTTGCAGTTATGTGCTTTGTGACTACCTCTGGCCAACGAAATGTTAGTCTTCATCATTTCTAGGTTGAGGTGGAAAAAGGCCTTGTACGGTTCTCTAGATTTTCTCATCATTCCACAGGATGGTGGAGCCCCTATCGGTCTATGTCTCTGATTAATTACGGGACACAGAGCTGCCCAGGGGGCTTCCCAGGTGACTCTAGTGGTAAAGAACCTCCCTGCCAATGCAGGAGACATAAGAGATGCAGGTTTGATCTCTGGATCAGGAAGATCCCCTGGAGAAGGTCATGGCAACCCACTCCAGTATTTTTTTGGGGAGAATCCCATGGACAGAGGAGCCTGGAAGACTGTAGTCCATAGGGTAGCAAAGAGTAGGACGTGACTGATGTGACTTAGTATGCATGCACACAGAGCCACCCAGACAACCACAATTGGCATGTGGCAAGAGTGACATTATTGTGCTAAGTCAATGAAAATTTGGGAATGCTTGTTACTGCAGCAGAATCTAATGGACCTTGAGAGACATGTAGCAAGCTGGAGAGTAGGGGAGAAAAATAGAATTCAGGTTTTCAATACAACATCCCCCAGGGTGGCCTGGGGGAGAAAAGCTCAAGGAATGTTAATTCTCTTCACTTCCAATCAACATAGATTCTTCTCTAACTTATTTGTTCAATCATTCATTCTCTGTGCTATGCTTAGTCCCTCAGTCATGTCTGACTCTTTGCAACCCCATGGACTGTAGCCCTCCAGGCTCCTCTGTCCATGGGATTCTCCAGGCAAGAATACTGGAGTGGGCTGCCATTTTCCTCCTCCAGGGGATCTTCCCAACCCAGGAACTGAACCGAGGTCTCCCGCTTTGCAGGTGGATTCTTTATTGACTGAGCCACTAGGGAAGCCATTCATTCTCTAACTCAGTGAAAATCAACATTTGCTGATAATCTGCTTTATATCTGTACCAAATCAAGTACACAAAGGTGAATAAATAAGGCTGTGTGATGTTTTCAGGCTGGTCAGAAGAACAAGCATGTAGGAAAGAGAATACTTTACAGGGACCTACTTCATATTCTGACTTGCATGCACAGTGATCTGGAATGATTGCCGAGACTCCTGAGTTGCCTTGAAAGGTCAGGCAAAGCTTCCCCACTAATTTGTTCTGAGGGGTCAAGAAGATGAAGATGAAAAAGGTTTTACAGTCAGAAGGAACACTCCACTTAAATGCTCGGAGCACAGAAGAACAAGGTTGTAGTTTCTCAGGAAAGGGAGACAAAGCTCTGATCATAATGTACCAAAGAGTTTGGATTTTATGTTTCAAGACAATGACAGCCATGGAAGGATTTTAAGGGAAGTTACACTAGGACTTTCCTGATGGCTCAGCAGCTAAAGAATCAGCCTGCAATGCAGGAAACACAAGAGACCCAGGTTCAATCCCTGGGTGGGGAAGATCCCCTGGAGGAGGAAAATGGCAACCCACTCAAGTATTCTTGCCTGGAGAATCCCACGGACAGAGGAGCCTGGCAGACTACAGATCATGGGGTCAAAGAGTTGAATACAACTGAGCAACTAAACACAACAACACAGCACACAACGTACTGGAGCATCCATCAGGAACTTGTTGCAAGAACCCAACGTGTGATGATAGAACCCAAACAAAAAATGGAAACAGAGGGCACAGAGAAGCAGGAATGTTCTTCTTGTCCCATGGTAATTATTAAGGTTACTTTGGTCACTAGGTTACATCAGAGAATCTTCTCCCTTGGAGAACTGCCGGGAGGATTCCCAGCAGCATTGGGCTTTCCTTTCATGAAGGGACAGAGTGTTTCTTTTACACAGCAGGGTCTCAGGTATCACACATAGAACATCCCAGAAATCCTTGGCATCTCTCCCATGTTCTTCACCCAGACCATGGGGACTGTGCAGGGCTGTCCTGGAAATAATGAAGCTTAAGAAAGTCTCCGAAAGTAATCAAATGTGCTGTCTCTCAGTGCCATGTCCTGCTCATTAACTTATTGTGGAGGTTCATTAATCCAGTGTAAAACTGTAATTAAAAATAATCTCCTTTCCTTGGAGAAGTGGGGAAGGAAGGGGGTTCAGAATGGAGCAGCAAATAATCAAGCTGATTATTACAGTCAAGAAATGATGAGAGCTATTCACCTCTGTCTCCCTGTCTTTGTCATCCTCCTTATTGTGGAAGCTGCATGCCTTTGTATTGAACATTTTGCATTCAGAGGTGGATATCACGCTATGGCTTTTCAACTCCCTTTCCTTCCCAGAGTCTCATTTGCTTCTCACACCCTCTCTCTAAGGCAGCTGGTAAATCTTTCACAAGTGATGACCCTACGGCCCCAGCACATATAGAGTCACACCCAAGGTTTGCACAGGACGCTGCTCCCATTCGTCTCAGCCCGCAGTCCACTCCGCTTGTCCAACTGGTACCCAAAGCTCAACTGCAACGTCACCAGGTGGGCATCGGGAGGGTGGGGCCCTGCTCCAAGGTGGGTACGTGTAGGAACAGAATCACAACCAAATGCACATGGAAAGACATGAGCTGTGGGGTTAGGGGGACCTAGTTTGAATCCAGCCTCTTCTGTCTACCAGCTATGCAGACCAGGACAATCAGTCAAAATGTCTTGGACTCAGTTTCTCATCAGTAAAATGGGTTATAATAATTCTTATTCATTCAACAAAATTTTTAAAAACAGTTGTTTATTTGACTGCACTGAGTCTTAGCTGTAGCACATGGGATCTTTGTAGGTTGTGGGAAGGGCTCTCTAGTTGTGGCGTGCAGAATTAGTTGCCCCACAGCATATGGAATCTTAAGTTCCCTGAGCAGGGATTGAACCTGAGTCCCCGATGTTGGAAAGCAGATTCTTAACAACTGGACCACCAGGGAAATCCCTCAACAAATATTTATTGCTGAGAGAATGTTATGCTGTAAACACAGTAGTGAATAAAACACATTCTCTCCCCTGGTGGAACTGAGATTCTAGAGCTTTAGAAGTGCTTGTGTGTGCATGCTCAGTCACTTCAGTCTTGTCCAAGTCTTTGTGACCCCGGTGGACTGTAGCCCACCAGGTTCCTCTGTCTATGGGATTCTCCAGGCAAGAATACTGAAGTGAGCTGCCATTTCCCTCCTCCAGGGGATCTTCCTGACACAGGGATCGAACCCACATATCTTATGTCTCCTGAACTGCAGGCAGATTCTTTACCACTTTGCCACCTGGGAAGCCTGAGTATTAGGAGGGAAAGCAGGAAAGATGTATCTCACAGCTTTGTCTCTTTATCTGACTGGTGCCAAGTGAGAGCACTTGGTTTCTCAGGCTACACGTCAGGCCTGAAAATTTGGATCTTCCTGCCTCACCTGAAAATCACACCAAGGAGTTGGGCATCTGGTGCTCAAAGGCAAGTCCTCCATCATAATCATATAATACTTCATTGAGACTTCAAGAGAGTCAGTGGTTCTCTAGCTGAGAGTCTGGATGTCCTGAGGGCTTCCTAGGAGTCTTTGTGGCTTAGTGGTAAAGAATCTGCCTGCCAAAGCAGGAGATGCTGGTTTGATCCCTGGGTTGGGAAGATCCCTTGGAGAAGGAAATAGGAACCCACTCTAGTATTCTTGCCTGGGAAATCCCATGAACAGAGGAGCCTGGCAGTCTATAGTCCGCAGAGTCACAAAGAGTCAGACACAACTTAGCGACTGAGCAATGGCTAAAATGGCACCCTCCACAGAGAAACCAAACTTACAGAACATATGTAAAGAGTGGAGATGGGGATGATATCTCAGGGAAGTGAAGGGAATAAAGAGAGAGACTAGAAGAAATTCTATCCATCATCCTAAGAGTTGGAGGGACATCAAAAGCTTTCAGGAGGTGATCTGGCTGCGGGTGATACAGTGGACAGTTCAGATAAGGATGGCTGTCCAGTTTCTCAGACCAAACTTCCCTCAGAAGGAAAGTTGGCCTTATAGGCAAGGCACTGCTAGCAGACAGCTTAATTGCATTAGGCAATCCCTTCCATCCCCTCAATAGGTAAATAGCTGCCACAGAAGGCATTAATTGGAATGACTTAAATAGCTGCTGTTTATTTACTGACACAGGGCAGTGGCGTCTGAACCTCCAATAGGGATGCCTGGCTGCCCTGAAGCTCCCACCTCCACCCTCCCCTTCCTACCCAGCCTTCAAGCCCCTCCTCCCATGCTTTTGGGAGTGGTGCCAGATCAGCGTTTTTATTTTATGCTGGCTGATTTATCTGTTCTGCGAAGCTTTCATTTCAACTTGGAGAATGTTCAAAGTAAAGCTCACCCTGTTACAGACTTAATTGGACCATATTTCAGTCCCAGTGCATCTGCTCAGTGTGGCTTCCTTATCCTGGGTCCATAAACTTTTATTAAGTTATATATCAGAAAATATACATATATATTCCACTAACATGTTTGAGATCTTTTTTTCTCCTTTTTCTTTTTTTCTCCCCCTCCTTTTCTTTTGTTGTTTTTATTTTCACCACTGGGGATAAATGCCAATGGACCCAGAGGGTGATGGAATAGAACTTGCTCTATTTCCCCAGCTTTGTTTCAAACAGAAAGGACAGGGTCACATTAACCTCAATTTAGTACAGCAACTCCATGTCAGAGTCGGGATTCTGCTAATTTCTATTCGGTTTATTGGGTTTGTTTGATATGCTAATTCTTGACACCCGCCTCCCTAACCCTCCAGGAAATTTGCCTTTCAATAGCACAGCTCACGAGGGAAGGGGAGAGAGATAAGGGAAATGGGATAATTTTGAAAAAGAAAACAGACTTAAAGCCTTAAAGCCCAACAGTGAAAAACATTCCCTCGATCCTGTTTAGTAATTTGAAATATCATTTTTAAATAGATGCAAAAGTACCACGCCATGTGGAGGGAATACACACCTCTTCCCTTGGGCCCCTGCTTCCTGCATTTGACAGCCTTGGTAGAAGGCTCTGATTGGTTAACCTGTTACTAAAGTCACAATTGTTTCAGACTCACAGACATAGATAGAATTTATGGTTATCAGGGGGAGGGGTATGAGGAGGGATAGTTAGGGAGTTTGGGATTGACATGTACACACTGCTATATTTAAAATGGATAACCAAGAAGGACCTACTACATAGCACAGAGAACTCTGCTCAATATTCTGTAATAACCTAAATGGGAAAAAGACTGGAAAAGGAATAGATACACATGTATAACTCAATCACTTTGCTGCGCACCTGAAACCTACACAACATTTGTTGTTGTTGAATTGCTCAGTCTTACCTGGCTCTTTGCTAACCCAGCACCAGGCTTCTCTGTCCATGGGATTTCCCAGGCAAGAATACTGGAATGGGTTGCCATGCCCTTCTCCCAGGGATCTTCCCAGCCCAGGGATGGAACCTGGGTCTCCTGCATTGGCAGGCAAATTCTTTACCACTGAGCCACCAGGGAAGCCCACACAATGACATTGTCAATCAACTATACTTCAATATAAATATTAAAAATTTTTTTAATTAATTAAAAATAAATAAAGTCACAGTTGTACAAATGGGCTACAGCAAATGTTCAATCTGTTGAAATTTTTCCTACTCCAGTCCCCTTGGTCAAGACCTTGCCGAATCAAGGTCTTGGAGGATCATGAAAGAAAGTGAAAGTGTTAGTCACTCAGTCAAGTCGGATTCTTTGTGAGTCCATGGGCTGTGGCCTGCCAGGCTCCTCTGTCCATGGGATTCTCCAGGCAAGAAAAGAAACTCTGGGAAACCACTGACTATCAGAAAGTACATGGTGTGGCAGCATCCTAGCAGTAATGGCGTCGTCCACCAGCCCCATTTGATGAGGCGTGCTTCATGTTTTCTAATGTGTGCAGCAGAACTCAGATCTAGCTTGCATTCACAATTTCAGTGTTGGTGTCCACTGAATTTTAAAAGCTCATCAAAATTCCCCAGGCCAAGTGCAACCCTTTCCAACATCACTCTATCCTGAATATATCCATATATCAGTCAGCTAATTGGATCCGCTACTCAGCTTCAGGCCCTCAGAGAGCATTTTTCTAACAGATTTGGGGGTCTTCCTATGCCTCCCCTCCGATACTCCCTTCTCTCTACCACCAGGATTATTGATCTTTTTCTCCAGTTATTCTTCATTGGTTTGCTTGGGGGAAGGAGCCTGTTTGCTTTTGTCTGCTCTCCCATGCATCTCCTTGAGGACCTTTACATACCTGTCTCAGAACCTGCAGGAATCTGCCATTCCCATTCCAAAGGGCTACCCACATTGTTCTCAGCAATTTATTCTTGGAAACCCTTTAATTAAGGACTGTAGTGGAAAAAGAACCAATTAGGCAATCAGACAGATCTAGGATTGAATTCCAGCTCCTCCATTAGTTCCGAGGCTCTAGACAAGTTATTTAACCTTCCTGAGTCAGTGTGAAATGGATATAATTTAATAACTTGTACAGTATCTTGAGGGCGTCCCAAATGGCACAGTAGTAAAGAACCTGCCTGCCAATGAAGTTGATGCAAAAGACGCAGCTTCTATCCCTAGGTTGGGAAGATTCCCTGGAGCAGGAAATGGCAACTCACTCCATTATTCTTGCCTGGAGAATTCCATGGACAGGGGAGCCTGGAGGGCTACAATCCATTGGGTCACAAAGAGGTGGGCACAACTGAGCACTCACACAGAATATCTTGAGTTATAGATAGTGGATGCAAAATAGTTTAGTGTAGAGCCTGACTCATGAATTTATCACTATCATAAATTTACCATTGTCATCATCATCATCATCACTATTATTATTTTAGTAGTAGCAGTATATATGATTACTATTGGAGTACCATTACTATTGGAGTACCTTGAAAGAACTGTAATAACAAAATAATACAGCAATAATATGTTACTATAATATATTATTATATGTATATGTATATTTATTATATTATATATGTATTATTATATATGGTAATGGACTTGGGTTTGGGTGGACTCTGGGAGTTGGTGATGGACAGGGAGGCCTGGCGTGCTGTGGTTCATGGGGTCGCAAAGAGTCAGACATGACTGAGCAACTGAACTGAACTGAACTGAATGTATTATTACTATATTATTTTGTTACTACAGTTATTATTATCATTTTACATATGAAATAATAAAGCCAAGAGTTTCACTCATTGAACATGAATTGTTAAGTTCTGTCTAAGAACATAAATGGCACATGTGTACATGGCCCTGTGCTAAGTGTTGGAGATAAAGGAGATGAAGGCAAAGTTGTTTCCCTTTGGATTCTAGATCCAAAGGAGGGAAGAGTCTGTGTAAGGCGAGCAGAGATGGGGAAGGTAGAGACAAAGGAGCACCTTCACCGGCATGCTCTTTACCAGCACGCCCTTCACTAGCATATGTGGAGGTCTTGGGAGCAGAGAGGAGGTGTAGCTGGCTGGGAAACTGGGAAAGGCAGAAGAACAGCTGTGCTATTACAGATGGGTTTTGATGAAGGACCACATGTTTGCTAGGCAGAAAAGAAAGAGATGGCATTAAGAGTAGGAAAAAAAATTATATATACAAAAGCCTGGGGACGAAGAGTGTAGGCTGTATTGGAGACTAATTACAAGTTCACCATGATGGGAATATTGAAAGTGTAAGTAGGAGTTGCTAAAAGATGAGGCCAAACACCTAGTGTATTAGTTACATATTGCCTCTTAGTAAGTAATTCTTATAGGCTTTCCTGGTTGGTAAAGAATCTGCAGCAATGCAGGAGAATGCCTGCAATACAGCAGATCTGGGTTGGATCCCTGGGTTGGGAAGATTCCCTAGGAGAGGAAATGGACTCCAGTATTCTTGGCTGGAGAATCCCATGGACAGAGGAGCCTGGCAGGCTTACAGTCCATGAGGTTGCAAGAGTCGGATATGACTTAGCAATTAAAGAATCACCAAATAATCGTAAAACTTTTAAAGCAGCAAACCTGTATTATCACACAGCTTCTGTAGGTCAGGAATCCAAGTGCAAATTGACTGGTGCCTCTGGTTCTGGGTTTTGTCTCCAACAAGGCTGCTATCAAGGCGTCAGCCAGGATGGCAGTCATCTTGAGAATCTGCTGGAAGTTGATAGGCTTCCAAGCTCACTCATGTGGATACTGGCAGAAGCCAGGTCCTCACTGGCCTGAGACCCCCTTCAGTTCCTCTCCACTGGGCAGCTCACAACATGGCAGCTGGCTTGATCCAAATGAGCAAAGCTTAAGGAGTGTCAGAATGCCAGAAAAGGTGAAACTGAACATCTTTTTCTAATCTCAGATGTAACATCCCATTACTTTTGTCATATTCTATCAGTTAGAAATGTGTCAGGAGAGGGGGTTACACAGAGAATGAATACCAGGGGAAGGGATCCCTGAGGCTGCCATCCGACACTGCCTAGCATACATAGGTTGGGGGAAATTATGAAGGTGTTTATATATATGCTCCGTCAAGCAATGTGTACTTTATTTTATGAGCCATGGGAAGCTACTCAATATGTTGAAGGGGTGAGGAATGAAGATACTTGATGCAATTGATATCCGTGTTAAACTGGATCACTCTGGCAGCAGCTGGAGGAATGATTTCAGTGGGAGAGATTAGAGATGAGCCAGTAGGGAGCCCATGGGATCACTTCAGGCGGGCAGTGGAGCTTGATCCACAGCCGTGGAAGAAGAGGTGACAAGGAGGGGCCAGACTGCAGAGCGTTTTGTAAGGAGAAACAGTTCCTCTGACATGGTGACTGGTTGTAGAGATTAGGAAGGGAAAGAGGTCAAACCTATCTCCAGGGTGATGAACTGGGTAATCCCTATCCAGGGACTCTATGAGCAGGAAACATGAAAGGATAAGCAGTTCTGGTGTTTGAACTGAGGAGGAGAAATTGGGGTCTTGACTAATCTGAATTTGACCAGTTAATGACAAAGCAAGAATTGGCACTCAGGTAGGCACTCTGGTCCATTTCCCACAGTATCACAGTGTTCAGGAGCTCAGTCAAGTGTGGACCCTAATCCTGGTTGTATCACTCACTAAGGACATGATCTGAGATGAATTACTGCCTCATCTGAGTTTCTTCAGTGTGAAGTGGAAATAGTGCTGGAGCTTACTTTAATGGGTAATGATGAGAATTAAATAAAATATCCTATCCAGTATGCTTGGCAGAGTCTCTGACACCTTGTAAGTATTAGCTACTGTGAATATTTCAGTCACTTGGGCACTGTGTGGTTATCTGCACTATACTAGGGCTCAGTTCTCACACACTTTAGATCTTATCTAGAGTTATCGGAGAAGGCAACGGCACCCCACTCCAGCACTCTTGCCTGGAAAATCCCATGGACGGACGAGCCTGATGGGCTGCTGTCTACAGGGTCACTAAGAGTCGGACACGACTGAGTGACTTCACTTTCACTTTTCACTTTCCTGCATTGGAGAAGGACATGGCAACCCACTCCAGTGTTCTTGCCTGGAGAATCCCAGGGACGGGGGAGCCTGGTGGGCTGCCGTCTATGGGGTCACACAGAGTCGGACACAACAGAAGCGACTTAGCAGCAGCAGCAGCAGCAGCAGAGTTATGCAGGTGCTGGGACTACAACAATGAAGAAGACGAAAGGTTCCTGATTTATGGGGCTTGCTGCTGCTAAGTCGTTTCAGTTGTGTCCGACTCTGTGCGACCCCAGAGATGGCAGCCCACCAGGCTCCTCTGTCCCTGGGATTCTCCAGGCAAGAACACTGGAGTGGGTTGCCATTTCCTTCTCCAATGCACGCATGCATGCTAAGTTGCTTCAGTAGTGTCTGACTCTATTTGACCCCATAGAGACACCCCACCAGGCTCCTCTGCCTACAGGATTCTCTAGGCAAGAATACTGGAGTGGGTTGCCATTTCCTTCTCCCAATAAAATGCCTTATGGCCACTTAAAAAAACAAACAAACAAACAAACAAAAAAAACAGGCAATATTAACATAGTTTATTTATCCCAACATATTCAGAATATCGTCATTTCAGCCTGCAGTCAATATTTAAAAAAAAAAATAGTGATCTAATTTACATAATTTCATTCATGCTAGGTCTGCCAATCACATTGTGCATCTTACACTTAGAGCGCTTCTTAGTTGGAACTAGACATATTTCAATGGGCACACATGACCAGTGGCTCCTATCCTGGACCATGTAGCCCTCAAATAAGTAAGGGAGGTGTTACCTGAGATGAGATTGGAGATGCGAAGCCTGTAGAATATGGAGAGGAGGTTGGGTGTGACTCTAAACATGGTGAGAAACAAGAAAGACTCTGTGTGGAGAATGGTTCTTAGAGGGAGGGCTGAAGAGGAAATCCGAGAGTCCAGGGAGGAGCTTTGTCACCAGGTAAGTGGGAGATGGTAGGGACTTTAAACAAAAACATTGGCAGTCATCATAATAATGGCTAACACTTACTGCTGGGGTCCTAAACCCTTCACAGGAAATAATTTACTTAATCCTCATGATGACTTTAGAAAGAAAGGACTACTTTATTCCATTTTCCAGGTAAGAAATTGAAGCAAAGAAAGGGATGGAGCAGGGCTTTGAAATGAGGCAGTTCTAAAGCCCAGCTCTCAGGTGCTTTTTGTACTGTTCTTCTAACAGAGATGAGGGGATTGATGCAATAGGTATCTTGGAGAAAGAATTGGTGAGAAGTTGATGCAGGGGAGGTGGAAACTGAGGAAATGGGAGGGGTCCATGAGAACTCCAAAGTTTCTTGCTGAGCAATCTGTTAGCTAGAGATGCTTATCAGTGGTATAAAGAAGGGGAGATTTGAGCAGGAACAGTGTGAGCTGAGAATTAAATGTTGACATTATAGGACCTTTCCTATAGGTGGTCCAGTGGTTAAGAATCCACCTGCCAATGCAGGGGACATAGGCTCGATATCTCGTCCAGGAAAATTTCACATGCATCCCAGCAACAAAGCCCGAGTGCTTCAACTACTGAGCCTATGTGTTGCAAGTACTGAAGCCCTTACACCTAGGACCCAAGCTAGAGAAGCCACTGCAGTGAGAAACCCATACACTGTAACTGGAGAGTAGCCCCCACTCACTGCAACTAGAGAAAGCCTGCACAGCAGTGAAGACCAAGGGCAGCCAAAAAGAAATAAATAAAATTAAAATTCTCATCAAGACAGAAAAAAATATTATTAAAAAAAAAGTTGACATTGTAAACAACTATGGAGATACCTGGGAGAGAAGCCAATGTGGGCATCAGGTGGCAGTTTGATGCGAGTCTCTGACTCTATTGTTGAGGATGGATTGGGTCTGAAGATTAACATTTGGGAGTCATCAACATGCAGATGGTCTGGGAAAAGGATGTGCTCACTTGGTTGGGAGGTTGGGGCAGATAGAATAAACAGAGGCTAAAAAGAGCCCAGCTCCAAACTCAGCAGGTTTTCCCGTCTAGATAAAGGAAAACTCAGGCAGTAAGTGAGCCTGAGTAACAGTTATACTTACCTATTTCCATGTGCTGCTCTTTTGCTAGATGCTGTTCTTCTCTACCTGCCAATCTCCTACTTGTCCAGATCCAGCTAAAAGTCATGTCCCCCAGAGATATCCTCAGGCTTTCTGAGCCAAAGTTGGCCACACTCTCCAATATTAGTTCTCTAGGATTACTGTTAACAAATTACCCCCAACTGGATGGTTTAAACAACAGAAATGTACTCTCTTATAGTCCTGGAGGTTAGAAGTCTGAAATCAAGGTATCAGCAGAACCAGTCTCTCTCCAAAAGCTCTAGGGAGAAAGATTTCCAGTAGCCTGAAGCATTCCTTCTGGTGGCCACCAACATCCCTTGGCTTGTGGCAGCATCAATCTAACCTCTGCCTCCATCTTCATAGGGCCTTTCTCCTCTATGTCTGGTTCTTTCCTCTATGTGTCTCTTTTTAGGACATTTGTCTTTGGATTTAGGGCCAACTCTGATAAGAATCCGCCTACAATGCAGTGGGTTTGATCCCTGAGTTGAGAAGTTCCTCTGGAAGAGGAAATGGCAACCCATTCCAGTATTCTTGCCAGGAAAATTGCATGAACAGAAGAGTCTGGCAGGCTACAGTCCATGGGAGTCACAAAGAGTCAAACACGACTATGCTCACATGCTTCTTCTGATAAATCAGGATAATCTTATCTCTACATCTTTACTGTAATTATATCTGCAAATGTAATTAGATTTAAAAGTGGTATTTTGTAAAAAGAACATATGTTAATAAGATAACATTCACAGGTTCTGATATGAGGAGGGAGGCATATCTTTCTGGGACCACTATCCATTGACTCCCCCTCCTTTGAGTTTATTCATTTCTTTGTAGTTCCCTCCAATACAGGATGTAATGGAGACACATAACTGTTTCCACTCCTGTTGGAACATACAGGAACAATATCTCCGTCAAGGGAGAGAAAATTGTTTGGGAAAGGGGAAGAGATGACTTTTTATGGAGAAAGTACAGATACACATTAAGTATATAAACTAATATATAGCATGTTTGTTGTATTACAATTTAATGATGAAGAGAAACTAGAAAAAAAAATCTAAGAGAGCTCAGAGGACAGAAGATGGGGGATTGATATATATATTTTTTTAAGTTTGAGAAATACTGAATTAGAACATTCTTCCCCAATAGTTGCCCTGCCCCTGTATGTCCCATACACATGCCCATCCTCCCCTCAACACACACTTACCATTTCAGTAGCATCAGCACACTACTGAAAAGAGAAAAGGTGGCTTGGATAAATAAATGACAAATGAATTTGCCTTCCTTAAATTCTTGGATGCTCATTTAACTGAAGCAAGCAGGGCAGTCTCCATGTAGAACCCAAAGCAAACACTCCTCACCCTCCAGAGAATATGCCCTCTGTCTGTGTCTGCCCCACACCCTCACGAGGAAAGCATTTTGAATTATAAACTCTAATAGGCATCTATTTTACAGCCAAAAGTCTCAAAGTCTAACGATTTGAAATATCACTACTGCAGCCGTCTCTCCCTTCAGAACTCTACTTATTTAAACAGAATTTCAGTTACTAGAAAAGCTCATCTTTAGAGAGGAAAAGGGGAGGGATGGGGGTGGGAAATGCACTGATTTAATGTTTTATCAAGAGGAAAAGAGTGTGGAGAGAGGCTTTGCAGAACATCAAACGGTCTCCAGCGTGGTGAATTTAGCAAGGCAGAGAGCAGTGCAAATTGGAAGATTTAAAAGTCTGAAGTTTAAACATCGCTTTTGTTTTCCCAAGCTCTAGATATTAATAACACTATTGTGAAAATTATAAGTCTTCCCTTTTGGGAAGACAGAGAGGAAGTGAAATATTTGCATAAAACAATTGATTTGGATTCTGATGGCATTTCCAACTCCCTTTCCTCTGTGCCGTCTCTCCCAGTCCAGTGATGACATTACTGTGTTACATGGGACCTCCCCTCTGCTGTATGCTTTGAAACTCTCACTCTCGCCCTGCCTCCCCCAGCATCTCCTCTTTTTCCTTCTTACAGTAACTGCTGATGCCCTGGTCGATGCCCTTATCTCTATTTTCCTGAAAGGCAATGACTCATTAACTAGCCTTTCTGGCTTCAATCTCTTTACCTTCCGAAGTGAAAGTGAAAAGTGAAAGTTGCCAAGTTGTATCGACTCTTTGTGACCCCATGGACTGTAGCCCAACAGGCTCCTCTCTCTGGGATTCTCCTGACAAGAATACTGGCGTGGGTAGCCATTCCCTTTTCCAGGGGATCTTCCTGACCTGGAATCGAACCCTGGTCTCCCGCATTGCAGGTGGACTCTTTACCATCTGAGACACCAGGGGAGCCTCCAAGCCATCTAGAATTCTGCCCTTCCATTGTCTGCTAAACTCTCCTTTCTGTCATGACACTATTCTGTTCAGGAATCTTTGATGGGTCCATGCTGCCTCTTAAAATAAAGCCCAAGTCCTCAGCTGGAGTCTTAGGGCCCTCCAGAGATGCTGGGATATGCCCTCTGTCCTCTGCTCCTGGATACTTGCCCTATTCTTCAGCCATGCTGGAATCTTCCCTATGTTTCCTCACAGAGCTACATCTAATCTAGGTCTCTATCCCTGCTGGGTCCTCTCCCTGAAATGCCTTCTTTCTTTCTATTCATCCTACTCTTTCTTCTCCCTCAAATGCCAGCTTAAACCTCACTTTCTTCACATGCATTGGACACTCCAGCCCAATCTAAGAAGGAGGTTTGACACTGGACCAAGTTCTGCCCAAATACTCCACACCTACCATCAGGCAAGGAGCTTCCTAACTGGTGAACAAATAAGATATTTTCTATTATGATGGTATCCTTTACAGTTCTGTATAAGATGGTAAGAGATGGAGTTGAAGTTGTTTTTCATTTAGTATTACTTTTAGCAGAATGCCATAAGCCACCATTTATTAAGTACCATAGGCTTCCTTGGGCTTCCCTGGTAACTCAGACAGTAAAGAACCTACCTGCAATGTGGGAGACCTGGATTCAATCCCTTTGTTGAGAAAATCCCCTGGAGGAGGTCATGGCAACCCACTCCAGTATTCTTGCCTGGAGAATCACCATGGAGAGAGGAGCCTGGCAGGCTATGTCCCAGGGGTCACAAAGAGTAAGACCTGACTGACTGACTAAGCACACACACACACACACATGGGCTTCCCTGGTGGCTCAGTGGTAAAGCATCTGCCTGCCAATGCAAGAAAGACAGGTTTGAGTCCCAGGTCAGGAAGATTCCTTGGAGAAAGAAATGGCAACCCACTTCAGTATTCTTGCCTGGGAAATTACATAGACAGAGAAGCCTGGTGGGCTACAGTCCAGGGGGTCACAAGAGAGTTGGACATGACTTAACGATGAAACAATTAAGTACCTACCACAGGTCAACCTATATTGGAATGTATATATTTTAATCATCACAAGCAACTCCACACACTGGTGATAGTCAATCTAAAAACATGAGAAAAGGGAGGCTGTCAGAGGGGAAGTGTATGTTTTACTAATTCCACCTCTGTCCATGGCTTGAAGAGCTTAATGTTTGTTATCTCATTTGATGTCTTTCCCGGTGATCATCAATCACCATGTATTTTAATCCCATTTTTCAGATAAAGAAATTAAGTCTCAGTGGGGTTAATAACACATTCATATCCAATGGCCAGTGAATGCAGAACTGAAAAGTGAATTCATACCTGACTTTCCAGTCCCCATGCCACTACTGACAAGCAGTCATCACCAATACAGGGAGCAGCTTCTCTTCTGCTTCTATATAATGGGAAGAATAACTCTGTTTTGTTTTCAACTTCACTCAAAAATGTGAAGGTTTTTTTTTTTTTTTCCTCACATTTTCACATGGAGATGTGCTTGAAAAATCAAGCATCCTATGTTAGCTTTGTCTTATACACCATTCATCTGGAGACCTGGAAATCCAACCTCCATTCATCCAAGCTGCATAAAGCACTATGAGGCCAGGAAGAAAACTTCACCTACTGAGATCGGTAAATATCACTTTCTTGGAGTAAACAACTTGCTGCAATAGTATTCATTTCTAACGTGCATCATGCATGAGCTAAGACAACTGCCTGCCTCGGTAGGGTACTCGCAGCCTATCTGGGGTTTGACCACAGAAAAGCATATTTAGTCTGCCTTTGATATGCGTTTCTGTGTGTATGTGTGTGTACATGAGTGAGTTAAATAAACAACTAGACAGATTTTCCTCTTCTCTTGATTAGTGTCACTGGTAAAATATGGAGTCATAAGGTTTAAAACAAAAACAACAGGAGAAATCAAATTCTACCTTCAATACACAGAGAACAAACCAACCATCATAAGGATGTTCAGGGATGCGAGGGGGAAGAAATCTGCCCTTTTACCTTCTCCTCCTCTGTTTGTGGAACCTGTGCTGTTATTACAAGCTTTGCCATTACCACCGCTCTCCCTACTTTTCCATAAGAGAAAACTTTCAGTCACTGATACCAGAATAGAAGTGTGGCCTAGAACAATGATTTTCTTTACTTTTATTTTTCAACCAGAAATATCCTCTCTTCCCAAATCGAACTTAATATGGAATCTTAACACAGGAGGAGAAGGGGATGACAGAGGATGAGATGGCTGGATGGCATCACTGACTCGATGGACGTGAGTCTGGGTGAACTCCGGGAGTTGGTGATGGACAGGAAGGCCTGGCGTGCTGCAGTTCATGGGGTCGCAAAGAGTCGGACACGACTGAGCGACTGAACTGAACTGAACTGAACACCTAAAACACAGAAAATGGCATTTTGCTACAGAGACTTAATTATGAATTTAAATTTTATAGTTCAGTTAGTATAAATTCAACCAAGTGTGAAAGTTTTGATTAACAGAGAAATGTTAAATTGATATTATGGATAACAGGTGTAGTCCTACGTATCTCGGGGTTCAATTTCTATATTTTGTGTTGTAGTTGTGTAGTAATTCAGTTGTGTCTGACTCTTTGTGACCCCACGGACTGTAGCCTGCGAGGCCTCTTTGTCCATGGAGTTTTCCAGGCAAGAATACTGGAGTGGGTAGCCATTTCCTTCTCCAGGGAATCTTCCCAACTCAGGGATCTAACCTGCGTCTCCTGCATTGCAGGCAGATTCTTTACCACTGAGCGACCAGGAAGCCCATGTTTTGTGTTGGCTGTACATTATTAGGAAAATCTTAATCCAAGTGGCTAAGTAGTAGGGTACATTCCAAAACGATTTTACTTGAGCAAATATGTGAAGGTCTGAATTAAAATAAAATAAAATGAGATAAAATTTTTAAAAAATGGTGTTGATCTACAACTGTACTAATCACTGATTTAGCTGTAAGAATTTCAAAAACTTGCAAGAGACTATGTGAGAAGCTTTATTCTGAGATCTGAATAAAAGCATATTAGACTAACAGCCCAGTGAGACATGCTGGTCAGTCCTTATGTATTATCACTTGGCATAGAAAATACCCAAATAGTGTATGTATGTGTATGTGTGTGCTTGTGCATGTGTGCGTTTGTGTATTGCAACTTGATGAGAATAAAATATTTTAAAATAAGAAATGAGAATCAAATTGATTTGGAAACTTGAATTAATAATCTCCACTGAACTTTAAAATTCTTGACAACACAGTATGAAAACACTTATTCTATGGTATGGGGTGTACTCATCTCATACTAGCTAGGAAAGTAATGCTCAAAATTCTCCAATCAAGTCTTCAACAGTACGTGAACTGTGAACTTCCAGATGTTCAAGCTGGATTTAGAAAAGGCAGAGGAACCAGAGATCAAATTGCCAACATCCACTGGATCATCAAAAAAGCAAGAGAGTTCCAGAAAAACATCTACTTCTGCTTTATTGACTATGCCAAAGCCTTTGACTGGGTGGATCACAACAAACTGTGGAAAATTCTTCAAGAGATGGGAATATCAGACCACCTGACCTGCCTCCTGAGAAATCTGTATGCAGGTCAAGAAGCAACAGTTAGAACTGGACATGGAACAACAGACTGGTTCCAAATTGGGAAAGGAGTACGTCAAGGCTGTATATTGTCACCCTGCTTATTTAACTTCTATGCAGAGTACATCATGAGAAACACTGGACTGGATGAAGCACAAGCTGGAATCAAGATTGCCGGGAGAAATATCAGTAACCTCAGATATGCAGATGACACCATCCTTATGGCAGAAAGCAAAGAAGAACTAAAGAGCCTCTTGATGAAAGTGAAAGAGGAGAGTGAAAATGTTGGCTTAAAACTCAACATTCAGAAAACGAAGATCATGGCATCTGGTCCCATCACTTCATGGCAAATAGATGGGGAAACAGTGGAAAAAGTGAAAGACTATTTTTTTGGGCTCTAAAATCACTGCAGATGGTGACTGCAGCCATGAAATTAAAAGACGCTTGCTCCTTGGGAGAAAAGTGACGACCAACCTAGGCAGCATATTAAAAAGCAGAGACATTATTTTGCCAACGAAGGTCCATCTAGGTAAAGCCATGGTTTTTCCTGTGGTCATGTATAGATGTGAGAGTTGGACTATAAAGAAAGCTGAGTGCCAAAGAATTGATGCTTTTGAACTATGGTGTTGGAGAAGACTCTTGAGGGTCCCTTGGACAACAAGGAGATCCAACCAGTCCATCCTAAAGGAAATCAGTCCTGGATATTCATTAGAAGGACTGATGCTGAAGCTGAAATGCCAATACTTTGGCCATCTGATTTGAAGAACTGACATTTGAAAAGACCCTGATGCAGGAAAAGTTGAAGGCGGGAGGAGAAGGGGACGACAGAGGATGAGATGGTTGGATGACATAACTGACTCAATGGACATGAGTTTGAGTAAACGCCGGTATTTGGTGATGGACAGGGAGGCCTGGCGTGCTGCAGTCCATGGGGTCACAGAGAGTTGGACAGGACTGAGGGACTGAACTGAACTGAACTGATAGGTCAGCTTGCATATGAATTTATGAGCTTTAACCCTCCCAAGCAACCCTGAACTGTAGTGACATTTAATGTGCATTTCAGGCTTTGAGGAGTTATACAATCCATCTAGATGGCATTCATCTACAATGGCAAGGTAGAATTAAAACCCATATATGCTAGCTCCAAGATCTGCCATATTTCCATCTTTGATATTTTCTTTCTCTGAATTTTGTCTGCTAGCTCCTTTGTACATATGTCACGGATAGCATTTATCAAAAGTTATGGCAAAGAAGTATTCCTATATTGTTTGTCTCTTGCATAGAATTCTGAGAACTTCTTAGGGTATAAATGGTATTTAAACCAGGCCTCTAGGTCTGGCATGTAGCTGAGCTCGAAAATTAGTTGAATTTAATCTAAATGGAAAGAACCATTAAATTGGTGTCTAAAAATAATATCAGTAGTATCTCATCTATTCATCTACCCTCCAGGCAAGAACAGCAAACAATCCATCCTGGATAGAAAATGATCCTGCTTTTAAGGATAATTACTACGCTGTGGTCCTATAACTGTTCCTGGGGTCTGGATCAGCATTTCTTAAGGTGAGGCATTAGTCAAGGGGATGAATAGGGTCCCATGCCCCTAAATATTTAGCAAGCTCTGCATATTAAACTAATCTTATTGGAAATATTAGCATCAGCATATTAAAGACTCTCAGAAGTATAGAAAACCAGTTCTTCTTGTTCAATCCATTATTTCTCAAATTTTCATGCATACCCTGCACTTTTTCAGAGAACACCTACTAGTACCTTGGGTTCTGTAGAACCCTCTTTATAAAAATTAGATCTGACCTAATCTTCTATTGACTGACATCCTGCCGTGATCCAAAAAGTCTTCATGGTGGCTGAGTCATAATTTAGCTTCAATCTGTTTCTTCCTAGGGAAACAGACTGTGTTCAGCAGGGAGCTGAGAACCATTTCTTTCTTTCTCTTTTAAACAAGGGGACTAGTCTTCCTAAATCTTGTTTCATCAGAAGAAGGCGCTCAGGGTCATTCCACTTTCCACGCACATTCAGGATTTATGGCATCAAAGAGATCCCAAGGGAAATTAAAGCCCGGAAAGCCCCCTCCAATTTAAACAAAGTCAGTCAGTTTAGAGATGGAGGGCTGAACCCTGACTTATGTGCCTCACTTGAGTACTGTCACTGCCTGGGATATTCCCACCAGTTTTTGCAAAGTTATGTATAACTTAGTTTATCATTCTTTGATGGAATTCACATGACCTCATATATTCTCAGATTATTTTATCTTAGTGATTTCCCTTGAGGTCAAGAGAAATTTACACATAAATCATGTGACCTTCTATGAAACCCTACATTGTATGTTTATAAAACATTGGTATGTATATGAATGCAAACGATCTCATCAAAGTACAGAGTATATATCATGAATTCCCAAATCTTGACTTCTACTCTCCTCCCAGACCTCACAGGTGAGTCCTGTGGCCTCAATCTTCAGAAAATGACTCCTCTTGCCGTCTGGAGTTGGAAATGGCAACTCACTCCAGTATTCTTGCCTGGAGAATCCCATGGACAGAGGAGTCTGGCAGGCTACAGTCCATGGGGTCACAAGAGTCAGATACCTCTTAGTGACTGAACTACCACCTCTATCATTGCCATCTATGTTCAAGACACTCTCATCTCTATGACCACAGCAATAACCTCCTAACTGGCCTTCCTGCTTTCACACTTGTTTTCCTACAGTCCCTTGTTAATTCACTGCAAACAGATGATCTCTTCAGAACTGAAGTCAGACCATGACACTCTGTTGCACCCAAGTCCTAGGGTGCCATCCTTCCATGGTATCTGCTTCACTCAGAGTAGAAGACACATTCTTACAATGGTCTACATTCCTATGAGAGGGGCTCCTGTAACTTTTCTGAGCTTATCTCTGCCCACAAGATTCACTCTGCTCCAGGCTCTCTGGCCTTCTTACTGATGTCTGAGCATAACAGGCATGTGTCTACCCCAGGGCCTTTGCATCTACAGATGCCTCAGCCTGAAATGCTGTTTCCCCTCTAAGCATACTTGCCTTGCTTTCTCACCAACTTCAAGTTTTTGCTGTAATGTTACCCTGATCACAGGGGTTTCCCTGGTGGCTCAGAAGGTAAAGAATCTGCCTGCAATGCAAGATTTGATCCCTAGTTCAGGAAAATCCCCTAGAGAAAGAAATGGCTATCCACTCCAGTATTCTTGCCTGTGAAATTCCATAGATAGAGGAGCCTGACAGGTTAAAGTCCACGGGATTGCAAGGAATTGGACACAACTGAGCGACTAACACTTTTCATACTACCCTAAACATCAACTGTAGTCTCAGTTGATGATCCTCACTCCCACAGTCTGCTTTGTTTCATTCTGAAGCCCTTTGTTGTTATTTTCTAAGTTGTGTCTGACTCTTTGTGACCCCATAGACTGTAGCCCACCAGGCTCCTCTTTCCATGGGATTTCCCAGGCAAAAATACTAGAGTGGGTTGCCAGTTCCTTCTCAAGGGGGTCTTCCCAACCCAGGGATCAAACGTGCATCTCTTGTCTCTCCTGCATTGCAGGCGGGTTCTTTACCACTGAATCACCAGGGAAGCCCACTGAAGCCCTTATCACTTTCTAATGTACCTTGTAACTTACCTATTATTATTATTTTTTCTTTGTCTGTCTCAAAGAATTGATACTTTTGAACAATGGTGCTGGAGAAGACTTTTGAGAGTCTCTTGGACAGCAAGGAGATCAAATCACTCAGTCCTAAAGGAAATCAACCCTGAATATTCATTGGAAGGACTGACGCTGAAGCTGAAGCTCCAGCACTTTGGCCACTTGATGTGAAGCACTGACTCATTAGAAAAGACCCTGATGCTGGAAAAGATTGAAGGCAGGAGGAGAAGGGGACAATAGAGGATGAGATGATTGGATGGCATTACCGACTTAATGGGTATGAGTTTGAGTGAACTCCAGGAGTTGGTGATGGACAGGAAGCCCTGGTATGCCACAGTCCATGGGGTCACAAAGAGTCAGACATGACTTAGTGACTGAAAAACAACAATGCCTTTCCCTAGAATGTAAGCTTTCTGAGGTCAGGGATATCTGTAGGTGGTACACCTTTCTAAATCCCCAGAATAAATACATGTTCAATTCCCAGAGTCAGACAGAAACTCAGAGTGAGTGGACACTTGTGTGATTTTCTACCTGTTTTTACAGATTTGCGGTTTGGCACAGGTGGTAAAAGAACTTGGTGAGTTATTGTTAATATTTAAAAATACCTAATACATTCCCCTCACCTACCCGTCATGAGGCTACATGACAAACTCAGATGTCACACTTCTTTGCTTTCCATTGGAATTACCTCAGTTTAGTGTGTTAACTCTGATTATATATGTCTGATCAGAATCTCTGACTTCCAGTTACAAATGCCTTTGATATTTAGACTTGGGGAAATGAATTAATTATCATGCAATAAATGCAGATTAGTAGATGTTTTTGAAAACATGGGCCTCATGGTTGGGGGAGGGGCTGTCAATGAGTGCAAACCGTTGATCTCCCTGATACAAGACAAGACAAGGACTTTGAGGCTCTGGAAGACTAAGTGACTTTCTCAAGGTCACACAGTGAGTCCCTGGCAGAGCAGTGTCTAGAACCCAAGTGTTTGATCCCCAGTCCTGTGTTGGTGTAATTAAATACACAGTTTGCTGCAGGCAGGAGACATATACATGCTCTATATAGCATTTGCATAACATATTACAGTAAAGACTGAGCCCCAACTGAGATTCTCAGCAGGAAAATAACAATTATTTAATCAGGGTTCTATTTATACTTTTATTGTGAAGGTTAGGTTAAGATTCAGTGGCTTGATTAAGGGGGCTGCCTACACATGAAAGTGTTTACTAAGCTTGGCTCCCTGGAGTGAAACTCAAACAAAGTTGTGACATCTAAAGCCCATTTTCATGTCCTGAAAGTCCTGAATATCTTTTTGGAGAGCTGGATCTTTCCCTTAAAACAAACAAATAGTTATCCTTAAGGATACGCTGTAAACAGAGTCAGCTAAGACACAAAGAATCCTTCATCTATGGCTTTCACGGCCGAGCATCATTCACTCAGTCTTGAAACTTAATACAGATAAATATACCTGCTGCTGCTGCTAAGTCTCCTCTGTCGTGTCCAACTCTGTGTGACCCCATAGACGGCAGCCCACCAGGCTCCCCCGTCCCTGGGATTCTCCAGGCAAGAACACTGGAGTGGGTTGCCATTTCCTTCTCCAGTGCATGAAAGTGAAAAGTAAAAGTGAAGTCACTCAGTCGTGTCCGACTCTTTGCAATCCCATGGACTGCAGCCTACCAGTCTAGAAATACTAAATGAAAAGCTTCTGTGTACTAAAGAGCTTTACCATGTATATTACATTATTTGATCCTTAGAATAGTCCTGCAGAGTTGGAAAAGCAGATATGATTATTTCTGTTTTCCACGCAAGGAAGCTGAAAACACCCAGGGGTTCAAAGACACTTCCAAGTCTCCTGACTTATTAGTGAAGGAAAGCACTAGAATAGAAGGGGGAATCCTTTTTCCTTATTCCTTAGGCTTAGCACATGTACCATAATGCCAACAATCATGCACTTCACTACTAGGGAGAAGGGGACAGGAAGTAGGAGGACCCCCCACCCACCCACCAAATGAACTTTATGCTTTCTTCCACCTATAGTACTGATGGTCTGAGACCCAAGCCAAAAGCAGGAAACAGTTTCAGATTTTACAGATCAGGAAGGAAATTGAAACGATCTGGCCAGGTCACCCAGTAATCTGGAACTGTTACTGACCAGGGTTCTTGACTTTCTTAATCAATGGAAAATGATCAGAGGCCAGACAAGAAATTCAGGTAAGGCTTTTTTGGGGTTCCTTTTGAATGACAAACAACAAATTCCCTTGCTTGCTTGCTCCCAGAGGAGGCGGGGGTGAACTGGTTCCTTATATGGAGTGAAGGAAGGGAGCCGGGGGGTGGGGTGGAGGGGGGCCAGTGGGGTGGCTGAGGTGTTTTGCCCTTAGGTGATTTTGAGTGCATGCACAGAACCCTGCTTTTGCTTCTGATACCCTGTTTTTGCTCCAGGCTCTTTGAAAGTAGTAGTTGGGTTTTTTATCTCAGTGTATTTTTGGGGTCCAGAATTTGCCCTGACTGCACATGCATGTAGTTATTTTTAGTCTCACACACTTTCTTTGTATTTTGGCGCTCAAGGAGAGGTGTGTCTAGGTGCAAGCACTGCAGCACTGCTGCAAAGGGTCCCAGGTCCCAGGCCTGTCTCAGAACTGAAGCCCCCAGAAGTAGAAACAGGGGGCTGAGCTCTCTCTTGTGGCTCAACTGCCTGGAAGATGTGGATGGTGCATCGTGCCCAGTGGCTGTGCTCTGCTGGGAGGTAAGTGGAAATTCCATCCCTTGCTGGATCTGTGGCCTTAGGCAAGCCACTTTTACACTCTGAACCTTGGCTACTGTATGCCATTTTTATGGTGATCCAAAGGAGAAGGCAATGGCACCCACTCCAGTACTTTTGCCTAGAAAATCCCATGGACAGAGGAGCCTGCTAGGCTGCAGTCCATGGGGTCGATAGAGTCAGACACGACTGATCGACTTCACTTTCACTTTTCACTTTCCTGCATTCGAGAAGGAAATGGCAACCCACTCCAGTGTTCTTGCCTGGAGAATCCCAGGGACAGGGGAGCCTAGTTGGCTGACGTCTATGGGGTCGCACAGAGTTGGGCACGACTGAAGCAACTTAGCAGCAGCAGCGGCAGCAGTGAGATGAAAGACTTTGCATGCATGCTAAATTGCTTCAGTCATGTCCCACTCTGCGACCTCATAGGCTGTAGCCCACCACACTCCTCTGTCCGTGGGATTCTCCAGGGTTGCTGGACCCTCCTCCAGGGGATCTTCCTGACCCAGGGATTCAACACGTATCTCTTATTCGCCTGCACTGACAGGCGAGTTCTTTACTAGTGCCACCTGGGAAATCCTGCACTGATCCAATGAGATAAAAGACTTTGCTAGGCTTTAAAAGCTAAGACTCATTTAACCTGCGTGGATGCCTCATTCCATTCATCCAATTGGACTAAGGATTTACCACACTTTCAGCTCTGGGAGAGGCTATATATGAAGAAAGCAGAGATGGAAGGGAGAGGATCAGATACACACAACCTCTGTGATGAAGATCAGATACACACATTGATATTTCAAGACTCAAACAGCCCTGGCAAGGATACCTTTATTTTTTAAATGATTGTAAGTAAAAGGTCATTGGATGACAGAAATGTGAATGAGTAATATTGACATTCCTAGCAGTACAACAAGTAAGAAAGGGAGATTTGGGGGAGTCAGTAGGCCCTGACATCCTAATCTCTACCAACCAATCACCCTATCTGATCCTATATTTGAGTTCAAACAAGTTCCCCTCTACAATCCTTCCTAGTCAGCCTTCTCTTCCCAATTCTTGGTAATGCCCAGAAAGGACCCTTCCAGCAGGCAATGCCTCATTGCCTCTGGTCCTGACCTAGTCTTCAGAGCCCAATCTCTCTATGAATGCACCCTTCCTAGCAGAGCTGGCTTGCAGATTAGGGCACAGCTCAGGGCACAGGCTCTGTCTCGTTGGCTTTGGCTTTTCCTCTCCCCTCTCCAGGAATTGAAGTTTCTTTAAACAGACACACAATTACGAGTATGTTATCCACACTTGACTATGTATTGGTACAACACCCACTGATGTACAGTAGTAGGCAGATTGATAATGGGACATATTTAAGCTGATTGCCACTGGAGATAAGTGATGTCTCTGAATGAAGGCACTTTTGTTAAACCTCTGAAGGCAGAGGGGATGGAGAAAGTTTTATTTATTTTTTTACTTTATAAGAAAGGAAGCCTTTTTGAGGATGGCTACGCCTCCCTGAGATTCTCATTTCAGATTAGACTATCAGGTGTACAGTACAATCAGAAGCTCCCACTCCAGTCGGAGCCTCTGTGTGATAGTCGAGCCTTCATGGATCTTTCCCAAACGGCTGATGCTGGCTGGCTCACAGACATGCTTTGTGTCCTTGAGGACAGCTCTATTAAACGAGGGTGTCTTCTCCTCCCTCTTCTCTCTTTCTCTCTCATTTGCTTCTTTTGTTACATCCCTCTCTATTCTCTCTACCTTCCCTTTTATCCAATTGATTTCATTCTTCTCCCCACATTCCCTACATCTCCCCTCCTCTCTTGCCACAATGCTGTTTCCCAGTGTCTTTCTGTCCATTTCACCCTGAGCCTCCATGTCTCTCTTCTGCATCTCCATCACCATGGAGACTCTCACCTCCCAGCCCCTTTCTCCTCTGTTGTAGTTGTCATTATTATTCAGTCTCCAAGTCATGTCAGACACTTTGCAACCTCGTGAACTGTAGCACACTAGGTTTCCCTGTCCTTCACTATCTCCCAGAGTTTGCTCAAACTGAGGTCCGTTGAATTGGTGATGCCATCGAACCATCTCATGCTCTGTTGTCCCCTTCTCCTCCTGCCCTCAATCTTTCTCAACATCAGGGTCTTTTCCAATGAGTCAGCTCTTCACATCTGGTGGCCAAAGTACTGGAGTTTCAGCTTCAGCACCAGTGCTTCCAGTGAATATTCAGGGTTGATTTCCTTTTGAATTGGCTGGTTTGATCTCCCTGCAGTCTGACTCTCAAGAGTCTTCTCGAGCACTAGGAGGAAGCCAAGCCTGGGGGAGGTTGTTTGGGTTCTGAGATTGTGAGCCTTGTCTTTGTAGAGAGAGCGTGGAAGCAGTCACTGGTGCTTTTGGCTCTCCCAGGGCTGGATTTAAGGAGGAAAGTGTGTGCAGAGGCACTCAGCCGGGTGCTGGAGTAGCACTCCAGGGGACAAGGAGGAAATTGAGGAAGAATGCATTAAAATCAGGCAGAGTGCAAGGAGAACTAAAAGACCAAAATGGGGATGTTGGCAACAACTGCCTGACTTTGCCTCAGTAAGGAGGGAAAATTCATTAGTCACAGATTAAGCTGCTTTCCAGCCAGTTACCACTGTTCAGATACAAAGATAAGAAGGAAAAAGCAAAGCACCAATCAATCTCTTAAAGGGGACACTTGCTGGCATCTAATATCTGGGTAAGTGGTTGAGGGAGCAGGGTGATGACCACTCTGTTGTGGGTTCTCCAGGCAGTGAATGAAGAAAAGCATCTTTATAAACACATTACACCTCATGGGGAGTAGGGAGAAATTCAATTAGGTTTGAATGAGAAAGGTAACTTGAATATCAATTAATTGTCTAATTGAAGATAATGGAGACCTGGGGGCACCCTGCCAGGTTGATTCCCACACCCCAATGCAGAGACTTTCCCAGGGATTAAAGATGCAATTTAATTACACGTTTCTATTAGATTAGGTGCTGATTGCATTCAGCGCTCTGAGTTAATTACATAGTTAATTACACAGCCAATAAGTTCCCTTGCCTAATAACCCTATTGGAAGTAGCCTGGTACTGCAGAGGGGGATCCGGTTCCTGTGATGGGAGCCCTGGGAGCCCGAGGTGGTGGGAGTATATTCCACAAGGGGACATGTGAATACTAATAGGGAATTATTCTAATTGTCCCTTGTTCTTGATGAACAGTAAATTATTCTAATAACATTCACCATTGTATGCATTCGTTATCTAAGGGTAATTAGGAATGAAGGACTTCCAGGGGCCTCCCTTGTGGCAGAAACAAGGCAGCACTAACTGGAATTGCCTTCATTTTGGATGCCAGGCATCCAGGGCAACTCGTCCTTTCTTCTTGAACTCCTTGATACACTCCAGGACCAGGCAAGTGGTGGTGATGCTACTGGTGTCTGGGTTGGGTCCCAAATCTCATCCTTGTTCCTGCACAACACAGGGTCTCTACTCAGAATAATTCTTTCTGGGTTTTTACCTGAGAAAGAATATGGCTTGTGTTTTGGGTGCAGGCTAATGAAGTCCAACACAGCCAGTTGGCTCACTAGTGGAACACCTATCAGGAGTGAAAGATTAATTTATTCTCAAGACTTCCAGAAACCATTATTATGGACTGCTTACAAGCCAGGAAGAGAGGCTTCACCAGAAACTGGCTTCCAGCTTTCATTTACGTGAAAAATAAATTTCTGTTGTTTTAACTTCGTAGTAGTAGTAGTGTAGTTAGTCACTCAGTCGTGTCTGACTCTTTGAGACCCCATGGGCTGTAGCCAGCCAAGTTTCTTTGTCCATGGAATTCTCCAGGAAAGAATAATGGAGTGGATAGCCATTCCCTTCTCCAAGGGATCTTCTCTACCCAGGGATTGAACCCAGATGTCCTGCATTGCAGGAAAATTCTTTACCATCTGAGCCACCAGGGAAGCCCTGTTTTAGCCCAGGCAGTTGGTATTTTGTTTTGCAGTCAGAGCTAATACAATGATTAAAAAATGACGAAACAACTGTGGTTTCCGAACATCTTTCTCCCCTGCATTAACATCCACCCCCATCACACACACTTTTTTTTTTAATGCATTGTACTTTTGTTCACGCCATTCTCTTTGCCTGGATTATCCAGCCCTCCTTAACTGTCAAATGTCAAAAAATATCTCTCATTCTAAACTCTTCTAGAAGGATTGTCCTGATATTATCTCCTTCCTTTATTCTATCTTTCTAGTTCATACATAACCCTACATTTATGAGGTAGTTTTATACATTTTACATGCTTGTTACCCCTGTTTGAGAGTTACATACATGAGGACATCAGCTTTGTTTTTTCCATCTGTGTATACTGAGGGTCGAGGGTGGCCCTGGCATTTGTCTTAGTTCAGCTGCTGTAACAGAATTCCAGAGACAGGGTGGCTTATAAACAATAGAAATTTACTTCTCATAATTATGGAGGCTGAAAGTCCCAAGAAACTGAGAGATTCAGTGTTGGGTGAGAAACCATTTCTTGGTTCAGGGAGACATCAATTTGCTGTGTCCTTGTTTCTATGGGAACTGTAACAGTAAACATTGCTTTCAATGGCATTGACTTCTCCATGTCATCACTCTGTCACCTTTATAAACTAAGACTTGGACACAAAACACCTCCAACAAGCATCACTTCCAACAGCAATCATGTTGGGGATTAGGCTTCAACATACAAATATGTAGGGAAGCAAACACTGAATCAATAGCAGTATTCAATAAATATTTGTCAATCAGATTTTCTGTTTTGATGCAGATATTTGGAGAATTGGACATTCAATCACACAGCAGGCTTGACCATTCTGGATTTTTCTCATTGGGCTTTTGACTATACTGTTCTGGTCATGATGGCAGTTCTTGAATACGTCTCTAGGTACAGCTCTGATGGCTAATCAACTTGTGTAACTCTATAATCTTTGGTCATCAGCCATCAAACGAGTCTTGGTTGGGAGTTGGCTGGAAAAGCGGGAGGTGCTATCTTATAAGAGGTCATGTTCCCCCAGTGGGCCCGACATCTGCCCACCTAGGCTCTCTGCCTCACTATATGAAAAGTGAAAAAAGTGAAAGTGTTAATCATTCAGTTATGTCTGACTCTTTGTGACCCCATGGACTACAGCCTAGGCTACTACTGCTAGGCTTCTCTGTCCATGGAATTCTCCAGGCAAGAATACTGGAGTGGTTCTCCATTCCCTGCTCCAGGGGATCTTCCTGATCTAGGGATCAAACTCAAGTCTCCTGTCTTGCAGGCTGACTGTTTACCACCTGAGCCACCAGGGAAGCCCACCTTACTCTATGGCTCTGGATAATTAAATCTGGGTAACCAGGACTTTCATCTGTATCCTCTTACCTTCTATTCCCACTGAAGCCTGTTCATTGAATAGGTCCTGATCTGAGAATTGTATCCTCAAGGTTTACTATCAAAACTAACCTCTTCAATGTCATAACAACAAATGATCCTATGTTCCACTGTAGAGAGTCTAGCAGTTTGAAATTGACTTAGTGTTAATAGTAAACAAAATCTCAGAATGTTCAGTGCACACTTTGCATTGAACCAAAAGGCTCCTTTAATTCCTAAACTCACCTGCTCTCAACAGGAGGTGGTACCACCCTTGAGGGGCATATAGAAATGGTACAGATGTTTCTTGCTGGCACAATAACCAGAAGAGTTACTATCATTTAATCAGCTGAAAGCAAGGGTTTTAGATGATTTACACTGAAGGAGACAGTCCTGCACAATGAATTGCCCCACCCCTATTGCCGATCACACTGTTTAAAGACACTGCGCAGGGACTTCCCTGGTGGTCCAGTGACTAAGACTCTGCACCCACAGTGCAGGGGGCCTGGGTTCAATCCCTGGCCAGGGAACTAGATCCCACACGCCTCAACTAAGGGTTCTCATGCCGCAACTGAAAATTCCACACGGTGTAACGAAGATCAAAGATCTCACGTGCCAAAACTAAGACTCAGCATGGCCAAATCAATAAATATTAAAGCAGCAACAACAAAAATCTTAGATTAAAAAAAATAAGAAATACACAGCCCCAGACTTTGGATTGTCAAATGCCACATGCTGCAGAATCCCAAGATGGAGAGGGGAAGTTCTCATTTTGGGAACAGAAATCCTTTTGATAATTGGCTGCTTGTCCTATGTGTACCCCAACCTGCCTGAGTGGTAAACGCATAGTCCTTCCAAACCTTCCCCAAGCCCTGTGTTTCTCCCTCGCCAGGATCCTGAGCATCACCAGGATTCATCTCTCCACTAGCCTGTGGTCCCTCTGAGTGGGTATAGGATGAGGATGAGAAACTCAATGAGCTCACATGCCCAGAGTGCCATGCTATTGTTGGAAACCTCTTTCCCACATCACACTGTGGCCTGAGCAGAGCTGCCATGGGGAGGGCAGTCTCCAGTCATGGTGACAGTGGTTGAGTAATCGCTGTTTGTACATGAAGCTCAAGGGTCCTCTTCAGATAAGTCATAGAGGTTTTCAGAACTTGCTTGACCAAACAGGGGACAGAGCAGTTGTGAGCTGACTCTTCCTTGGGGAGTCATTGTGTAGTGTAATGTTAGTTGCTCAGTCGTGTCCAACTCTTTGCAACACCATGGACTGTAGCCTGCCAGGCTCATCTGCCCCTGGAATTCTCCAGACTGGAATACTAGAGTGGGTTGCCATTCCCTTTTCAGGGAATCTCCTGAATCAGGGATTGAACCTGGGTCTCCTGCATTGCAGGAAGATTCTTTACTGTCTGAGCCACCAGGGAAGCCAGGGAGTCCTTAGTCATATAGGAAAAATCCATCTGGAGAGACTTACTTTCCACAGAAAAGTCAGAGAGAGTTACTTCCAATCAGCATTTCATGTATGCATGCTCAAGTGATTAGGTATGATTGAGAGAGCTGGTCTCATCTCTGTCCTTGGGACAGTTCCAGAGGGGGATGTGTGGGCCTCAAACTCTCTCCTCTGCAGTCTAACATTCTTAAGGGGCCGACAGGACAGCAGAAGAGAAGACATATTACTCAGGGTCCTTGGTTTCAAGCAACTGAATCTGACACTAGCCAGGAAGGGAATTTATTTATGAATATCACTTCCCAGGTGGTGGTAAACAATGTGCCTGCCAATGCATGAGACATAAGAGACAGGTTTGATCCCTGGGTCTGGAAGTTTCCCTGGCATAGGGCATGGCAACCCACTCCAGTATTCTTGCCTGGAGAATCCCATGGACAAAGGAGCCTGGTGGGCCACAGTCTATAGGGCTGCAAAGAGTTGGACATGACTGAACAACTAACACACATAAAAGAAGGTAGCTCCTACTTCCTTCATTGTGAAATATATGTGGTAGGAGATATCCCAATTAGTATGCTAGACAGCCTAAAATGGGCAACTATCTATGGCCTAAAGAAATCCCATAATGTAAGAGGACAACAGAGATTTCTAGCACAAGAATAGTGTAGTGATGTTGATAATCAAGACCAGAAGAAATAGGGAAGATGTGAAATACTAAATTCTCAGCCCTACTTCTGTCCAGTCGCTAAGTCATGTCTGACTCTTTGTGATCCCATGGACTGCAGCACGCCAGGCTTCCCTGTCCTTCACTATCTCCCAGAGTTTGCTCAAACTCATGTTCATTGAGCCAGTGATGCCATCCAACCATCTCATTCTCTGTCACCCAATTCTCCTGCCCTTAATCTTTCCTAGTACCAGGGTCTTTTCCAATGAGTCAGCTGTTTGCATCAGATGACCAAATTACTGGAGCTTCAGCTTCCGCATCAGTGCTTCCAATGAATAGTCAGGGTTGATTTCATTTAGGATAGATCGGCTTGCTCTCCTTGCTGTCCAAGGGACCCTTAAGGATCTTCTCTAGAACCACAGTTTGAAAGCATCAATTCTTTGGTGCTCAGCTTTTTGTATGGTCCAGCTCTTACAACCTTACATGACTACTGAAAAAACCATAGCTTTGACTATATGGACTTTTGTCACAAAATGATATCTCTGCTTTTTAATATGCTGTTTAGATTTGTCATAGCTTTTCTTCCAAAGAGCAAGCATCTTTTAATTTTGTAGTAGTAGTCACCATCTGCAGAGATTCTGTAGCCCCAGAAAATAATTTCTATCACTATTTATATTTTTTCCCCATCTATTTGTCATGAAGTGATGGGGCTGGATGCCATGATCTTAGTTTTTAGAATGTTGGCTGAGACAATTGAGAAAATTGAGATTTTCTTATCCTCTACTCACAGAATCAGAGAAAATTGAAATGAACAAAAATCACTTGCCTGCAGTGACAGTGCTAGTTAGGGGCAAGCACGGACTAGGATCTAGCGCATGTCACCTCTCCCATTGCTCAGCTGTCCACGTGTCCTGCCAGCCCCTGCTCAGTCCTGTGAGCCCCAGGCACTGAGCAGCCTTGATCAAAGGGCACAGTTGTCTCCCCTGAGGTATGAAATGTGTTGCTTTAACTCAAGCTTCCTGAAGTCCACTCCCATATGTTGAAAACAAAAGGGGGCAGCCTGGAGAGCGGGCTAAAATCTGGGAAGAAGGGTAGGCAATTTCATATCTGTTGGTTTTGATGTAGGTGAAATGAGCAAAAGTAATGCATATTGGATTCGGTGGACTGAATTGTTGTCCCCAGTTCTCACCCCTTCAGCTTCCACACTATTGTCATGGCCTCATTGTGGGCCTTGCACGTTTCACTTCCCCTCTTGTGATCCCATGAGAATGTACTGGCTCCAGGAGAATGACAGACATCTGGAGAAGAACCTTTCCTGCCAAATCCAGTGTAGGTCATCCTCCCGCCACCTCCCCAGCAAACTACAGAGGTGGATGCAAAGATGAACCATTGTTGTGATAAGCCACTGAGTTTTAGGACTGGTCTGTAATGCATTCACAATATCTGACCAAGGAAACAAGCTTTAGGTTTTTTGTTTTTTGTGTTTTTTTGCACCTGTCTTATAGTTCAGGGTCCAGAAACATGGACATCAACCCCCTCTCAATACATACATCTGCATGCAAGGAGAAATCACTTGAACTTGCAGTTCTTACTCTATTCTTAGAGCTAGTGCAGCTAATGACGTGCCAGATAACTCTCCATGGCTAGCTTTGTGACCTTATCTTCCTATCCACAACCTTCTCAGCACCTCATTTTCCCATTTGGTTGACCATTGTCCAGGGGCTGTAAGCTCTCAGCCATGGGAAGAAGGTGAGAAATAAGGGAGATGTTTGAAATGATAATGTGACCAATGGTCTCCTCTCACTTAGATGTCAATAGCCAAACTTTTGAGCACTGAGACTGGTGAGGAGGGGTGAGTAGCAAACTCCAGGTATGGCCCCCATTCTTGGACTTCTCAACACCCTTAGAAGGTTGCCACACAAAAGAGCCCCCAGGGGCCAGGGCAGATATCAACATGGTAATTTTTGTCACAAGAGTGGCATCAAGCAGTGGGGATGCCAGAGAGGAAGGAGGAGGACTGGGTGGCAGAGTGGACCCCCAGACAGAAGACAGCCCACACCCATGAAGACTCAGTCAGTCAGTCAGTTCAGTCGCTCAGTCGTGTCCGACTGTTTGTGATCCCATGAATCACAGCACACCAGGCCTCCCTGTCCATCACCAACTCCAGAGTTCACTCAGACTCACGTCCAACGAGTCAGTGATGCCATCTAGCCATCCCATCCTCTGTCGTCCCCTTCTCCTCCTGCCCCCAATCCCTCCCAGCATCAGAGTCTTTTCCAAGGAGTCAACTCTTCGCATGAGGTGGCCAAAGTACTGGAGTTTCAGCTTTAGCATCATTCCTTCCAGAGAAATCCCAGGGCTGATCTCCTTCAGAATGGACTGGTTGGATTTCCTTGCAGTCCAAGGGACTCTCAAGAGTCTTCTCAACACCACAATTCAAAAACATCAATTCTTTGGCACTCAGCCTTCTTCACAGTCCAACTCTCACATCCATACATGACCACAGGAAAAACCATAGCCTTGACTAGACGGACCTTTGTTGGCAAAGTAATGTCTCTGCTTTTGAATATGCTATCTAGGTTGGTCATAACTTTCCTTCCAAGGAGTAAGCATCTTTTAATTTCATGGCTGCAGTCACCATCTGCAGTGATTTTGGAGCCTAAAAAAATAAAGTCTGACACTGTTTCCCCATCTATTTCCCATGAAATGATGGGACCAGATGCCATGATCTTCATTTTCTGAATATTGAGCTTTAAGCCAACTTTTTCGCTCTCCACTTTCACTTTCATCAAGAGGCTTTTTAGTTCCTCTTCACTTTCTGCCATGGAAACAAATGAGCAGAGTGGCATCTCAGCAGTGTGTGTCCTCCAGAGCATAAGTGGAGAAGAGATGCTGGCTGGGGAATTTTAACGTCAAGGGGGCTGACCTACACCAGTATCTTCATTTGATAAGGGCTTGGAATGAATGGAGACAAATAATAAGGTATCCCCCTCACCCCAAGTATGGGCTTCCTTGGTGGCTCACATGGTGAAGAATCTGCCTGCAATGCAGGAGACCCCGGTTTTATCCCTGGGTCTGGAAAATCCCCTGGAGAAGGGAATGTATTCAGTATTCTTGCCTGGAGAGTTTCATTGACAGAGTCTGGCGAGGGTTACAGTCTATGGGGTTGCAAAGAGTTGGACACAACTGAGTGTCTAAGCACACACGCTCCAAGTGCATCGTCTGCTTGGTCTCCCCTATGAACAGCTGAGTCACTGGTGGGGAGAGGCCATATCAGAGCCTGTGCTGGGCACTGCATATCCTGGAGGGCTCCGAGGCTGAAAGGATGAAGAGTCTGTGGCAGTCAGAGCCCCAACGGCTGATTCTAGCCCAGATCTCAGGAGCTCTGAACCATGAAGGGAACATGAGGGACGCATTCCAAGGAAACACTTCATCACCTAGAGACAACATATTGATCACAGATTCTGGGCAGCTGATTTCTCAATTCAGGATGCAGTGAACATTTTAATAAATTCTTTTTCTGCAGCTAAGATAGAGATCCCAGGTTTCTGAAAGCTGGCTTTGGAGGGAGGGTGGCACACAGATTTCTGTCTGAGGAGCAGAGGGGAGGGGCAGGGTGCAGGCTGCCCCTGGCACTGGGTTCTGGGGTTTGAAAGCAAACCTCCCAACTTTATTCTAAGTTTCTGCTAATTATGTAGGCATACTGTACTTTATCTTTCGTACCCATATAATATTGCCTTTAACCAAATCCCCTAAACTTTAGTGGAGTCCCTCTTCACTTGCTAAATATTCCAGACTCTGGAGTTGATGTGGCTGGAGAACTAGAGTGGGAACTTAAAGAACCAAGAAGCAACCTCTCAGAGCTGCTGTGTTTTTTTTTTTTTTTTTTTTCCTCAGGGAGGAAGAGCTTTCTATGTAACTCATGTATTCTGGGCAGAAGCAAAGAAGATCCAAGAAGCATATAGACCATATGTTGGCAGCTGATTGGAGGAGGTGCAGTTCTGGAGAGGCTCTGCAGAGTGATGAGAAGACCAGGGCTTTTCTACATCCAGGATATTCTGGAACCTTCTCTTTTCATGGCCAAGGTGAAGGGAGAAGGCCAAGACTGAACAGCTAGTGGGATTGCATCTCAGTTCTCCCTTTCAGTTTTGTTTAATGTTTATGAGGTAACTTCCTCTGAATCAGGAGGAATGTTTGAGGTGCTTCCTCTGGGATAAAGCATTGATATGGTTTGAATCCTGGCTCTGTCCTTTTCTGTCTGGGTCACCTAGAACCATATCCTTCACCCCTCTGCCTCACCTTTCCCATGAGGACACCAGGACTCCCATAACTCATCTCAAAGAGTCAGATTATGTGAGATATGTAGTAAAGTCCTTAGCACACTATCTTACAACTACTGAATGAATTATTGAGTCAATTAAATGGATATGAGCTTGGGCAAATGCCAGGAGATGGTGAGGGACAGAGAGACCTGGTGTGCTGCAGTTCATGGGGTCACAAAGAATCGGACATGACTTAACAACTGAACAACAACAATATTTATACTCCAACACATATTCTGAGTGTTTTACACAAACAGTTTCCTTTGACCCTCATAACAACCTTTGTAATAGGAACTCTTACCATGCTCATTTTTATAGATGAGACACCTGAGGCATGGAGAAGTTAAGTAGGTTTCCTAAGGTCACAGAGCTGGCCCTTGGAAATGACAAAATCCACACTCAGGCTGTCTGAGGGAGCCCCTGTGCTCTGGTGGGTTCTCTTGCTCTTTCCATATCCAGGGAGTCACCAGTTTCCTAGGAAGAGGCAAACCTAGGAGGGAGAGTCCTAAATAATTTTTCATGTTGCTTTTTGAGTCTTCTCATTTTCTTCTTCTTCTTTTAAAAGGAGAAAAGAAACTCTTATCTTCAGTTTCAATCCTTATCACCAGTGTGAGGATTCATAGAGTTAAGAAAGAACAAAGACAATACCCGAGGTCATCAAACACTCTAATTAAGTTATCAAAGACCTTGTGTTTGGTCATAACTCAATGGACTTCAACTCTCAGTAGACTTCCTTTGTACGAGAGTAATTTGCACCATCGAAGAGCAAAAACTGGCTGCAAATGGCAACTTGAAAAATTAACCCAACATCTGAGACTGCACCCTATGGGTTGTGGGGCAGCTGACTAGTTCAGTGAATTGTGTTCAAAGGGCAGCAAACTCCAGCAAGCAGTCTGGCAATGCAATTTCAGAACCCCAGCAGGTGATGGCATCCTTGTTCTAGATCTGTGATAGCAATAACTGTAACTCACACTGTCTCTCTAACTCCTGTGCTCTTGGCAGATTTTGCTAGCTGATCACAGAACTATTTTTTGCTAGATCCATGTATTGCTTCAGATTTGTCTCATCTACCTGGAGTTAACCCTTGAAAAGAACTACATCTTGTGGGTAGGAGAAGCAGAATTCCCAATAGCAGAGCACCACTGGATTTATAGGCCTTGAGTTCTTATTGTTGTTATCATTCAATTGTAAGTCATGTCCAACCCTTTGCAACCCCGTGGACTGCAGCTCGCCAGGCTTCCCTGTCCTCCAGTATCTCCTTGAGTTTGCTCAGGCTCATGTCCATTGACATTCCATTCATATTCAGTTCTTATAAGGAACTAGAAATAAAGCCAGAGGATATTTTTGGATCAACATTGTAGTGAGAAGAAAAGTTATGAATGAGACAAGGTAGGCTCAGACTTATGTAACCCACGCTGCTATGCTTAAATAGCAAGATTTGCACTCAAGCAACTTTCAGAGGGTTGTATACCTACTCCTCTCTTCGAATGAGTTCATCCTAGAGCTGGAGGCCAACCTTGATATGAGCAGCTGGGGCAGGCAAGGAAGGTGAAGTAAGGCATGAGCTAACGCTGATACCAGAGAAAGATGAGCATACACAGAGCTCTAAGCCCATGCTCAGCCCAGCCATGGACTCCTGGATCTCACAAAAGAGTTTGAAAACTGAGTTTTCAATTGTTGAAATATCCTGTTGTGGGGAAGAGGAGTAGGTTGATGTTCTCCTTGACCCCTGGGAACAACTTTATCTAGCAATCTTTTTGGGGGTGTTAAGAAGCACAAGAGTGGGAGCAGCACATGGCATTTGCTACTGGTCACCCAGCCTCAGTTCCCAAATGTTTGGCTGTTGACAAAGACAGGAGGCCTTTGGTAATGTTGTCACTCTGGACACTAGTCCTATTTCTCACTTCTTTTCATAGCTGAGTGCTTATAATCCCTAGAGCCATGGTCAACCAAATGGAGAAAACAGAAAAGTAGATTTCTCTGAAATTTGGGTAGCCCTTTTCTTGCATGTGTGTTCATTCACTTCAGTCATGTATAACCCTTTGCATTCCTATGCACAGTAAACCACCAGGCTCCTCTGTCCATGGGATTCCCCAGGCAAGAATACTGGAGTGGGTTGCTACACTTTCCTTCAGGGATTCTTCCTGACCTAGGGATCTAACTCATGTCTCTTGCATCTCCTGCACTGCAGGCAGATTCTTTACCACTGAGACACTGGGGAAGCCCAGCCCTTCTCTTACACAGGTAAGAAGTGAAGTTCTTTCTAAGCCTATGGAGGATATTTATTTAGTAACTGAGAGTGTGGTTTCAGTTTGATCCTGTTTCTGCCACTGACAAGCTTGTGGCTTAGGCAAACTCTCTAAGCCTTAGCTTTATCATTTATAAAACAAAGAATTCTGAAATCTAGTCTTAGGATGGTTGTGAACCCTAAATAAAAAATGATGAAAAATAGTTAATAATCTTGTTTAGTAATGCCCACATGATAAGTGTTCAATTGTTTTTTATCAGTGAAGAGTTTATAAGGGAAAAAGGTAGTAAGATAACAAGTGTGCATGTATGTTGGGCATTCACTATTAATATACAGTAGATCTCAAACATTATTCTAAGTATTTTCCATCCATTAAAATATTTAATTCTCACAATAACTAAGGAGATTGATTGTATTGACCTATTAACAGATTCCTCTTATCCTCTCCCTTTGCAATAAGACTTTCCTCCCCTCCCTCAAAATAGATTGAGTATATTTGCCCTTCTCTTGAATCTTATAAGTTTCTTTGACCAGAATAGTCTGGTAGAAATGATGTTGTGCTAATTTTGAGCCTTCCACACATCTGTCTCTTGGAATCTTGCCATGTAAACAAGCCTAGACCATCTGGAATAAGCTTCTAGCCTAGTTGTTCTGGCTGAGGCCACTAGACAAGCCTTAACCCAGTACATGCATGCGTTAGAGGCTCCTCTAAGATCAACAGAGCTGATTCCCTGCCCACAGATACAGGAGCGAGAACATATCTACCTAGCTGGGCCCAGATTTGTGAGCAATAATAAATACTTACACATATTAAGCTATGGAGTTCTGAGGCAGTCTGTTACACAAAAATCACTAACTGGTACAATAACTTTATGAAGTAGAGGTGACAAAAATGAGGAACAGGAAGGTTAAGCGGCTTGCCTCAGGTCACACAGCAAGTAAGGGTTGGAAATAGGACACAACCATTGATGACACCAGGAGATCTCACCCTGGCTGGATATTATCTACTCTATATTTAATAGTAGCATTTTGAAATAGAGTTTCACTGTGTTTCATCTGAAGGTTGAAGAGTTACATTACTCAGAGACATCTAGGCCTGTCAATGGCAACATACAAACTTCACTGACTTAGCACAACAAAAGTTTATTTCTACTTGATATCACATACAACTATTCCTTAAGGTCACCAAGAAGTTAAGAAGATACGTGTTAAGGTCAGACTTAGGGAAGCCTTGAATTAATGCCTTGTCCACATCTTCTTGGCCAGAAAGTAGACCCAATCTAACTTCAAGGGAGCCTGGGAAATGTAGTTTTCTTGTGTATACAGGAAGAGGAAGCGGTATATAAACCTACAGCATTGTCTCTACCGAAGTGTGAAGGAGAAAGTAGATATTAATACTGCTGAGTCTCAGGACAGAGGGACTTCCCCTACTTGTCTGGGTGCTGCCCTGTGTTCCAGCTGCACCCCTTGCTCAACTTCTGTTGGTTCTCCCTTGAAACAGACCCAGAATCTCCCTTTGCTTAACTTCGAGGGTGCAAGTCAGAGTTAATTGCTGACTGCCCCCCATCCCTCCTCCCCTCATCCCATTGATCTATATGGATTTTCCTCCAATGCTGAGACTTCTGGGCGAAATGACTTGATGAGGCCATCTTCCCCTCCCTCCACTTTGTATAACTAAACAAACACCAAAATATGATGCACAGACTTCCAAGGGGCTCCCTATTCTTCTGAGAGCCATCAGGTAATAATGTCCTGCATGAGAAGACCCCTAGCCCATCTTTGTCATCTTTTGAGTGCAGAATCTGAAGCTTGGGCTAGTTCATGAATTCACCCAAAGGCAGACCACTAGTGTTGTGGCAGGATTGACACGCAGGTCTGTCCTAGAACTGTGGGGTTTTTTTTTTGTTGGTGTTGTTTGTTTTTATTTGCATTTTTTGTTTCAGTCATGCAGCATGGCGTATGGGATCTTAGTTTCCTGGCAAGGGATTAAACCTATGCCTCTCAAATTGGGAGTCCAGAGTCTTAAACACTGGACAGCCAGGGAGTCCCTGGTCTATCCTAGAGTTGAAGGACAGGTTATTGTGAATGTGCTTTCCTGGGTTGGGAAGATGTCCTGGAGGAGGGCATGGCCACCCACTCCAATATTCTTGCCTGGAGAATCCCTGTGGACAAAGGAGCCTGGTGGGCTACAGTCCATGGGATTGCAAAAAGTCACACACACCTGAAGCAATTTAGCACACAGCATGCCCATGCCCTCCTCCAGGGGTTCTTCCCTACCCAGGGATTGAACCCGGGTCTCTTACATCTCTTGCACTGACAGGCAGGTCCTTTACCACTAGCACCACCTGGGAAGCTCTTGTGGACAGGGAGGTCCAAAACATTGGGCCTCTGCATCACTCCCACTGATGCTGAGGGCCATAGAGTGCCCCCAGAGAGGGGGCCTAGGAAGGCAGGGCTCTATATGTGCAGGCACGCACTTCCTGGTTCAAACTTGGATGGGAGCCCCTGACACCCTTTCCTTCCAAGTTCTGAGGTCTGTAAACAACATTTCCTTCTAGAATTTGTCATGAGAATGTGATCTGATTGCTGCTGCCTAGAGGTAAGCATGGGGAGCTGTGCAGGGTGCTGGGTGGAGCCCAGTGGAGGTAGGGGAGGGGCTGTGATAGCACAGGGCCTCTCAATCAAGAAAATGAAGCATTCAGCGGTGAACAATGGACAGTAACTAGGAGGAGGTAACAGGCTTGTTTCCCAGGAAACAGTCGCAGTGCTCTCCTCCCTAAACCCCCTCTGTCCATCATTCACCCTCCCTCTGCAGGCACTACTGGGATGCTATTCAAAGCCAGGAATGAGACTTTCACTTCCATCTCCCTCTTAGCACCTCTCTGGTCCCCTTCTCTGCCACAGTGAGGCCTCAGTCAAGGACAACGTGGGGACTCCAAGCTTGATGGGGGAGGGGAGGCCCAGGGCACAGCTCAGGATCTCTTCTGTAGGGGAGAGAATCAGGCTAAAACAAACTCTGGGATAACCAAAAAAAAAAAAAAACAAAACAAAACACATTTTTACTTAGCAGCAATGGTGATATTCATAAAGAGAAAAAGGCAATGTTGAGTGTGGTGTGAGCTTATATAGGTGTGATGTGAATATGTGTGTAATAGTGTGTGTATGAGTATGGGTCAGGGGGAGCTTCCCTGATGGCTTAGTGGTAAAGAATCTGCCTGCAGGAGACTCAGGTTTGATCCCTTGGTAGGGAAGATCCCCTGGAGGAGGGCATGGCAACCCATTCTGGTATTCTTGCCTAGAGACTCCCATAGACAGAGGAGCCTGGTGGGCTACAGTCCACGGGGTTGCAGAGTCAGACATGTCTGAAGTGACTGAGCATGCAGGCGTGTTTGTGACTGTGTGTGTGTGTGGTGTATGAGTGCAAGTTTATGTGGCAGCTGGGATGACAGTGGCAGCTGGCTCAAAAATGGCCAGGAGTTGAGCAAGGCAAAAGATACAGGGGGATGAAGCTCTTACTGCATCTCCTATCCTAACTCAGATGACAGGACTGTCCTTTGATTCCTGAGGGGCTGAAGAAACAAGGTGGGTTCTGTGAGGGCTTAATTACAGTTGCTCTCATCACAGCAGGATGAAAGACCTAACAGTTTCCTCTGGAGTCTAGGTTTTTCACTGAATGGTGGAGGAAGGCTGGAGGGAGGGCTTGGCAATGACTTTCCATGTGTGTTCTTGCCAGGGCCAGGAGCCCGTGCCAGCCCACTCTGTTATTTAGCATCAGGAGAGCTCTTTGCCAGCGTCAAGCGCTTTGTCATCTTCTGATTAGCCTCCAGCTCTTGCACTTCCAGGAGTGAGGTCAGTTCCATCTCACAGATGGGATAAAGTACAGAGTGAAAGATGTGAAAAACATCCGCTGGAAGGGTGTCATATTTTAAAATATTTCTTGAGCATCAACTGTATACCATGAACCAAACAACAGACTCCAAGTCTTTGGTGACATGTGTTGATTGTACCTGCCTGACAGTGGTGTGCTGACAAACAGCCCTAAATCTCAGGGACTTCAAACAATAAAGATGTACTTGTTCATTTAGTTGATTAGTTCATCACTTTGCTTGTCCATTGCAGGTTGTTTGAAAGTTGTCCTCCCCATTATCCTCACTTCCGGACCCAATATTCCATTTTTGAAATATTGGTCACAATGGCCAGCTTAGAGCTGGGAACTCACATGTTGGCTCTTAATGTTTCCATCTAGAATTTTCTCAGGTCACTTTTGTTTGCATACCATTGGCCACACGTAACTCCAAGGACCTAGGGAAGCGCCGTCCTACAACATGCCCAGAGAAAGAATCAGAAGTGTCTGTGACTGAGCTGATAACTATCACCAAAGGATGGATGTGGTATCTGTGGGCTACAGAATCATGAAACAAGAGCAGAAGAAATTAAAAGATCATCCAATAGATCTTTCTTAATTTACAGAAGATTAAGGCTCAAAGGGGGCTTACCAGGTGGCTCAGTGGGTAAAGAATCTGCCTGCAATGCAGGCGACACAGAAGAGCCAGTTTCAATCCCTGAATCAGGAAAGATGCCCTGCAGGAGGGCACGGCAACCCACTCCAGTATTCTTGCCTGGAGAATCCTGTGGACAGAGTAGCCTGGTGGGCTTCAGTCCATGGGGTCACAAAGAATCAGACAGGACTGAGCAGCTGAGCACACAGGGAAGACTCAAAAAGGAAACAATTTATTCACACTTACAGTGTTCTACCTTGTTTCCCTTTTTCTTAAAGCCCTTCAGTTGTTATCTATTAATGTTAGGATAGAGAGTTAATCCTTAATATAGTCCACCAGACTTGGATGCTGCCTACCTCTCCAGACTTACCCTTGACAACATGTCCTCTCGATTCTGGGCACACAGACCTTCCTTGGTTCTTCATATGTGCTGAGGTCCCCCTCCTCAAGATCCTGGTTCTTTCCATTGACCTCATCCTTTGGTCTTTCCCCTCATTGGCTCTGACCTCTTCTTTCTCATCTAAGCCCAAATATCACTGCCTCAAGGAAGCCTCTCTAACCCCACTTAAGCAAAGTGATAATGGATGATAAAAAATTAATGACAATTCAAAGTATTAATGGTTATTCAAATCAACTAACCACCAGCAACACACGAGCTAATTCACTTGCAATCCATCAGAATCTTAGCCCAAAGGAACAGAGTGGTGAACATTCCAGGGTGGCCAATAGTTCCATTGACCAAACATCAGGTATATATGCCTGCCTCATACCAGATCATTGCCTCAGGGTGTGTACAAGGATAACACCTAACATACTTGTTAGACTTTTGCATTTTTCCTTCTCTGATCAGAGTTCATATTTTTGTATTTGGATTGGAATCCCCTTGCAGTACAGGAGACATAGGAGATGGGCGTTTAATCCCTGGATAGGGAAGATCCCCTGGAGAAGGAAATGGCCACTCACTCCAGTATTCTTGCCTAGAGAATCCCATGGACAGAGAAGCCTTGTGGGCTACAGTCCACGGGGTGGCAAAAGATTCAGACAAGACTGAGCAACTCAGCACAGCACATGATAGTAATATTTCTCTTCTTCACTAGTAAGTATGCAACCCCATGTGAGGACAGATGTGGGGTCATATCTCTTTGCTCACTTTATGTAACAAGATCATTTATTCTGATCCTGTATCTCAAACACACATGCATGCATTTAAGTACCATGGATTAAGTACATGCCACACTTCAATTAAGAGTGGATACACACAGCAGAGAGACGTAAAGATAACACAGCACCAGCTGAAAAGAGGCAGGATGAATGCTTTGTTTACCTCAGCATCCTCAACACTTACCTGTGTCTGGAGCCCAGTAGGAGCTCATTAAATGTACATTTGCTGCTATCATTGAAATCCAGGAAAATAAAAGTCCCAAGCCAGGCTTACACTGAGAGTGTACTGAGGTGTGTAAGGTGTTATCCTTGTACACACCAGGAGGCAGTGATCTGGTATGAGGCAGGCATTTGCCCGTTGCTTGGTCATTGGAACTGAGCTATTGGCCAGCCTGGAATGCCCACCGCTCTATTCCTTTGGGCTAAAAGTCTGATGGATTGCAAGTGAATTAGCTTGTATATTGCTGGTGGTTAGTTGATTTGAATAACCATTAACACTTTGAATTGTCATTAATTTTTTATCACTCATTATCACCTTGGTGTGAATGACTAACCACAAACCAGGACCCTAAAGTACAGGGAATAAGAAAGACAGCTATGGAGACAGAAGGATGAAAGCAGGAAGCGGGAGGAAGCCTGAATGTACTTGATTTGAGTGGTACTGGGTTGAGGGGTGGGTACGGCACTTCGAACTGCCCTCCTTTCTTTCTTCACACGGTCAGTCTTAGTTGGGAATTAGTGATTTCTTGCAATGTTGGTCGCACAAAGTGTGATCATAAGGATTTTAAATCATAGCCCTATGGTAAAAACAATGCATTTCTCTACTTGAATCTCCTCCCTGGGGAGGTGGGCAAGCTTGTTCCTTATGTGGGGTGAGGTCAGGAGTGTGTCCAGGGGTCTGGCTGGAGGGGTGGTTGAGGTGTTTTGCTTACTCCTTGCATGGTGTTGATTGCATGTACAGAACCCAGCTTTTGCTCCTGACCCTCTGACTTTGCTTCAGGCATTTCAAAAGTAGCAGTTGGGTTTTTTGGTGTCTTTGTATCTTTTGTCCAGAATTTACCCTACCTAAGGCAGGCACACAGTTATTTTTAGTACCATACAGCTTCTTTGTATTTTGTTGCTTGAGGAGGGGTGTGTTCAGGTGCAAGCACCACAGCACAATTCAAGCCCCGGCTAATATATGCCCTATCTCCTTGGAGAGATAGTCTAGATGAGATTTTTCTATGTGAATCTTCTGCTAACTTCCTCCCTGAGTCTGTTTCTTGGAAGGATGATTGCCTACAACTCTATCTTTAGATGCAACTCTGTTTGCAAATCTAGGATAATCAATCGCTGGACATTACTACTCCTGATTTAACATCACAGTCCTTATAGCGCTCTCTGTCTTCTTGTTCTAGGATGGTCAAAACCCTGGCTTTATTAGTCTACTGTTAATTGGGATTGGCCAACTTTTTCACTCTCCACTTTCACTTTCATCAAGAGGCTTTTGAGTTCCTCTTCACTTTCTGCCATAAGCTCAACATTCAGAAAACGATTATCATGGCATCCGGTCCCATCACTTCATGGGAAATAGATGGGGAAACAGTGGAAACAGTGTCAGACTTTATTTTTTTGGGCTCCAAAATCACTGCAGATAGTGACTGCAGCCATGAAATTAAAAGACGCTTACTCCTTGGAAGGAAAGTTATGACCAACCTAGATAGCATATTGAAAAGCAGAGACATTACTTTGCCAACAAAGGTCTGTCTAGTCAAAGCTATGGTTTTTCCAGTGGTCATGTATCGATGTGAGATTTGGACTGTGAAGAAAGCTGAGCACCGAAAAATTGATGCTTTTGAAGTGTGGTGTTGGAGAAGACTCTTGAGAGTCCCTTGGACTGCAAGAAGATCCAACCAGTCCATTCTAAAGGAGACCAGTCCTGGACGTTCATTGGAAGGACTGATGCTAAAGCTTAAACTCCAATACTTTGGCCACCTCATGCCAAGAGTTGACTCATTGGGAAAGTCCCTGATGCTGGGAGGGATTGGGGGCAGGAGGAGAAGGGGACAACAGAGGATGAGATGGCTGGATAACATCACCAACTCGATGGACATGAGTTTGAGTAAACTCCGGGAGTTGGTGATGGGCAGGGAGGCCTGGAGTGCTGCAATTCATGGGGGTCGCAAAGAGTCAGACATGACTGAGCAACTGAACTGAACTGATGATTGACTTCTTTCATTCAGTAGGATGCTTTTAAGATTTATATATGTTATGGTGTGTATTATAATTTTATTTTTAATTGCTAAGTCATATTCCACTCTGTGAATATATTAGAGTTTAATTATGCATTCATTGGGTAATTTTTGCTCTTTTATTATGAATAACATTTATTATAAATGTTCTTACACAAGTCTTTTTGTGTGCATTTAAAAAATTTTATTTTTGGTAAATACCCAAGAGTAGAATTACTGAATTACAGCAAATTCCTAGTTTTCCACCATGATTGTACCATTTTACACATCTATCTGAGATGTTGAATCTTCAACATTTAAAACTATTAATTTTAGCTATATTAGCAAGTGTACAGAGGAATCTTATGTTACATTTAATTTTATTTCACTGATTATTAAAAATGTTGAGCATCTCTTCATGTATTTATTGACTAACATATTTTTGTGAATATTTTTCTATATCTTTTATCTATTTCATTAGTTTTTTTAATCTTTTTATCATGAATTGGTAGGAATCGTTGATATATTATGGATTAAATGCCTTTATGTTACCTTTTTTTCTCCTAGTCTGTGGCTTTGTATATCATTTTTAAATTTCTTTTTGATGAGAAAAAATTTTGATGAAATTTCATTTATTGCTTTATTTTTTTGTATTTAGAATTTTTATCATTATCTCTAAGAAATTTTTACCTACCACCAGCTTACAAACTTATCCTGTTCTTATCTAGGTGCTTTATAGTTTTTATTTTTACATCTAGATCTATAATCCAGCTTAAGATAATTTTTATATAATGTGAAGTATAGACCAAATTCTATATTTTTGATGCCTTATAAACGGTATTGATTTTTGAATTAATTTTTTCTATTGCTGTTTGTTAGCATATAAAAACACAATTGAGATTTGTATATTCTTTAACAATCCTCATGCCCTCTTTTCCTTTTTCTAATTCCATTGGCTAGAACCATCAGTATGAACTGAATAGAAGTGGTAAGAGTGAATATCCATGCCTTGTTCCTGATCCTGATCCTGAACATTTTTAATATTTCACCATAAAAATGATAATAATTATAGCTTAGTCATACATTACTTTTATCAGGTTGAAGAAGTTCCTTTCTACTTTTATTTATAATGAATTAATGCTGACATTTTTATATGCCTTTTGCATCCATTGACAAGTCTTTATGAGTGTTCTTCTCTTTTTATATATGATCAGTTTCGTGGATTGATTTTCAAATCTTAAACTAACCTGCATTCCTGGGATAAACCTCAATTTATCATGAAATATTACACATTTTATGCATTGCTCAATTCGATTTACTAACAGTTATTAAGAATTTTGCTTTTGAAGAAAACCAGAATATGTCATCGCCAAATATGTCTTTTTGACATAAAAATCATTTTGAGCTGAAGGCAATTAAAAAGCAGAAATGCAAAAAAATAGCCTCCATCCCCTTTTCTGCTTAAACACAAAATATAAATTTTCCTGTTACTGGAGACAGATTCTTATCAGCTCACAGAAGGCAACAGAGGAATCTGCAAATAAACCTTATTCCATTAGCCCCGTCCCATATATTTACCTTTCCACAGTTTGCTCCCTAAAACTTCTTATACTTTTGGAAACCTAAAATTGCTTTCCTACGTCCTGCCATTTCCCTACAATTTATTGTTCTTTCTTGAAAATGCTGTATAACCCAGAGTTCGAAGCTGCTGCTTGGAGTTATTTTTTTGCTTAGATATTTTCCCCTGCATAATGTGTACTGCACTCATTAATAAACTGTCTTCTTCTTGTTAATCTGTCTTTTTGTCACAGAGTCCAAGCTGAAAATGTAAGATGGGTAGAGGTGAAGTTTTGCCTCTTCTACACTTTCATTTATGTTAATAAGTGATGGGAAAAGTGAAAGTGTTAGTCGCTCAGTCATGTCCAACACTTTGTGACTGTCCCCATGGACTATAGACCGCCAGGCTCCTCTGTCCATGGACTTCTCCAGGCAAGAATACTGGAGTGGGTTGCCATTCCCTTCTCCAGGGGACAGAGTGATGTTTGTCTTTAATTTTATTTTCTTGTAAGGTCCTTGTCAGTTTTGATATTAAGGTTATGCTGGCCTCATAAAACAAATTGAGAAATGTTTTCTTCTCTTCCTATTGTGAAAGTGTTTGTGTAATATAAGTATTTCTTTGTGAACATTTAATAGAATTTCACAGTAGAACCAGCTGGGCTTGAAGCTTTCATAGTGGGGCAGTTTTAAATTATGAATTCAATTTTTCTAATAAATGTAAGACTATCCAGGTCAACTTTTTTTTTTCTGTCAGTTTTGGTAGATTGTGTTTTTAAAAGAGATTTTAGAGATTTCATCATTGTTGTCAAGCTTCTTAATATATGCATGAGTGCGTGCGTGCTAAATCACTTCCGTTGTGTCCGACTCTGTGCAACCCTATGAACTGCAGCCTGCCAGGCTCCTCTGTCCATGAGATTGATTCTCTGGGCAAGAATACTGGAGTGAGTTGTTGTGCCCTCCTCCAGGGCATCTCCAGAACGAGGGATTGAACCTGTGTCTCTTATGTCTCCTTTATTGGCAGGCGGGGTCTTTACCACCTGTGCCACCTGGGAAGCCCTTTTTAGTATATCAGTTGAGTCCCTCAGTCATGTCCGACTCTTTGCCACCCCATGGATTTCAGCATGCCAGCTTTCCTGTCCATCTGATCTTCTGTCATCCCTTCTCCTGCCTTCAATCTTTTCCAGCATCAGGGTCTTTTCAAATGAGTCAGTTATTCGCAACAGGTGGCCAAAGTATTGGAGTTTCAGCTTCAACATCAGTCCTTCCAATGAATATTCAGGACTGATTTCCTTTAGGATGAACTGGTTGGGTCTCCTTGCTGTCCAAGAGACTCTCAAGAGTCTTCGCCAATACCACAGTTCAAAAGCATCAATTCTTTGGCACTCAGCTTTCTTTATAGTCCAACTCTCACATCCATACATGGCTACTATGGAAAAACTATAGTTTTGACTAGATGGACCTTTGTTGGTAAAGTAATGTCTCTGCTTTTTAATATGCTATCTAGGTTGGTCATAGCTTTTCTTCCAAGGAGCAAGCATCTTTTAATTTTATGGCTGCAGTCACCATCTGCAGTGATCTTGGAGCCCAAACAAATAAAGTCTCTCACTGTTTCCATTGTTTCCCCATCTATTTGCCATGAAGTGATGGGACCAGATGCCATGATCTTAGTTTTCTGAATGTTGAGTTTTAAGCCAACTCTTTCACTCTCCTCTTTTACTTTCATCAAGAGGCTCTTTAGTTTTCCTCTGCTTTCTGCCTTAAGGGTGGCGTCATCTGTGTATCTGAGGTTATTGATATTTCTCCTGGCAATCTTGATTCCAGCTTGTGCTTCATCCAGCCGAGCAGTTAGCATATATATTATAAATATCTTAGAATATACATATACATAATTTCCTCTTATTATCCTTTTAATATCTGTAAACTTTCTGTTGATATTCTCTTTTTGTGTGTTAGTCACTCAGTTGTGTCCGACTCTTTGAGACCCCATGGACTGTAGTTCACTAGGCTCCTCTGTCCATGGGATTCTCCAGGCAAGAATACTGGAGTGGGTTGCCATTTCCTTCTCCAATTCTCTTTTTAAAGCCCTGATTTTGTAATTTTTGGTTTTCCTTTTTTTCCTTGATCTGTCTTCTTGGGGATTTAAAATTTTCTTAATCTTATTCAAATAAAAGATTTTAAGTTTCTTGATTTTTTCTTGTATAATTATTTCATTTCAAATAACTTCTAATTTTTTGTGTATTGGTTTCTTATTGCTGCTGTAACAAATTATTATAAATTTAGTGGATTAAGACAAAGCAAATTCATTATTGTACAGTTCTGGAGGTCAGAAGTTCAAAATCAGTTTCACTGGGCTAACATCAAGGTGTTGGCAGGCCAGCACTTATTCTGGAAGCTCTAGGAAATAATTGCTTTTCTTACCTTTTCCAGTTCTGAGAAGCTGCCTACAATCCTTCGTTTGTGGCCTCTTCTTACATCTTCAAAGCCAATAGTACACCACCTTATCTCCACTCGGATCTTTGCTTCTCTTCTTCAATTTTTATCTCTGATTCTGATCCTCCTATTTCCCTCTTATAAGGATCCTTGTAGTTACCCTGTGCACACTTAGATAATTTAAAATATTCTCTTGACTGCAAGATACTTAATCACATTTGCAAAATTCTTTCACAGTGTCAAGTGAAGTTAAAGATGTTCAGTTGTGTCCAACTCTTTGAAACCCCATGGTTTGTAGCCTGCCAGGCTCCTCTGTCTGTGGAGTTCTCCCAGCAAGAATACTGGAGTGGGTTGCCATTCCCTTCTCCAGCGGATCTACCCCACCCAGGGATTGAACCCAGGTCTCTTTCATTGCAGGTGGATTCTCTACTGTCTGAGTCCCCACTTTTTCTTTTTAGTGTGTAAGGCAACAAATGTACAGATTTTAGGAGTTAGGACATGCACATCTTTAAGAGGTCATCATTCAACCTAGTATACCATATGATTTCTTACCCTGGTGAGTTCAATGTATATTCTAATATCCCGTATGGTTTTATCAAATTATATTGCTAAACTTTCAAATATCTGTGGATTTTCTAGATATTTTTGTTGATTTTTAATTTAATTTTGTCTTGATCATAAAATAATCTTGTTATAGTAGCAGACAAAAATGTATTGAGACTTGTTTTATGACCTGGTATATGATGTATTTTGGTGAATATATCATGTGGATTTGAAAGTAATATGTTATGCTATTGTCAAATTAATATTTTATAGATTATGTAAAGTTGGCTGAAAGTATTATTCAAATATTCTTTAATCTTACTGATATATATATTTTTCTCACCTGGGCAGACAATTTCTAAAGGAGTGTTAAAATTCTTCAACTAAGATTGTTGACTACTTCTCCATTCAGTTCTACTGATTTTTGCTTCATGTTTTTGAAGCTCTGTTATAAGGTATATAAACATTTAGGATCACTAGGTCTTCTTGATTAATTGACTGTTTTACATTATGAAATGTTTCTCTTTACCTTTGGTGATGCCTTTTGTTTTAAAGGCAAATTTGACAGTATTATATCAACTTTCTTATTTGATGTTTTCACAGTGTGTCTTTTTTTCTCTATCACTTTGGTTTTGGCCTATCTGTATCTTTATATTTAATTTAGTTTTTGTTAACAGTATATAGTGAGAATGAAAGTGTTAGCCACTCATTCGTGTCTGACTCTTTGCAACACTGTGGACTGCAGCCCTCTAGGCCTCTCTGTCCCTGGGATTCTCCAGGCAAGGATACTGGAGTGGGTTGCCATTTCCTTCTCCAGGGGATCTTCCCAACCCAGGCTTCGAACCCAGGTCTCCTGCATAGTAGGTTGATTCTCTACTGTCTGAGCCACCAGGGAAGCCTAACAGTATACAGTTGGATATTAAAAAAAAGTTCATTGTGATAACTTTAAAAGTTTTGATAAGAGTACCTGGCCCATTTACAATTAGTTTAGTTACTGATATATTTTTAATAATTGTTTTAGGAAATGAAATATTCACCTTTGTTTCTTACAGTTTACAATTAATTAATATTACAGTGACACATGTATTGGAGAAGGAAATGGCAACCCACTCCAGTGTTCTTGCCTGGAGAATCCCAGGGACGGGGGAGCCTGGTGGGCTGCCGTCTATGGGGTCGTACAGAGTCAGACATGACTGAAGTGACTTAGCAGCAGCAGCAGCAGACACATGTATAATAGTGTGAAAGTTTACAACAGTATACCTTAACTTTGTGATTTTGTTATATATTATATGTTATATATTATGTTATATATTATATGTTATATATTACTGCATGTTATGTATAATATATAACATAATACATAACATGTATTCAAATATAATGTTGTTTTTGTTTTAAAAGTTTAACGTCTTTAAAGACATCAGGAAAACTTAGAAATAAAAAAAGTTCTTATTTTCCCAAATATTGACCATTCTTGGTAAATATTTCTATAAATTTCTATAAATACTCAACTAGTGTCAGTACTTTTCTCATGTAAGAACTGGAGACAAACAGGTGGACAGAATGGATGAAAATATAAAATTACTTGAACAATGAATAGAATCTAGAAGATAAATCACATGGATATTCTAGTCCAAGTTTGGGTTCAGCAACTAGTTGAGGAGGAGGAAATGAGAGGAGTGACCTTTTATTGAAGGGTTGTTAGGGTCTAGGATAGCATCTGGTCTAGGTAGGGGAGCTTAACTTGTATGTCTGACTCCCTCTAAATGATGGAATGAGGACTGAATTAGTAAAGAGTGAAGCAGTTAACTTTCATTGCATTCAAAACACCCTAAAACTTCATTTTAAAATAACCAACTTATTTAGCTCATGATTTTGCAAACAACTAATTTGGGCTAAGTTCGGCTGAATAGTTATTTTCGTGTCAGTTGGGCTCACTTATGAGTCCACAGTCCTCTTCTGACTTGAGTGGAAACTGTTAGTCACTCAGTCACATATAACTCTTTGAGACCTCATGGACTGTAGCCCACCAGGCTCCTCTGTCCATGGAATTCTCCAGGCAAGAATACTGGAGTTGGTAGCCATTCTCTTCTCCAGGGAATCTTCCTGATGCAGCAATCAAACCCGGAGCTCTTGCATTGCAGGCAGATTCTTTGCTGCCTGAGCCACCAAGGAAGACCAGAGTGGGTGGAGGTTGGACAATATAGGACGGCTTCAGATGGAATGGTTTGCCTGTGCTCTCTGTGGTCTTTCCAGCAGGCTAGCTTGAGGTCCTTCCTATGGGTGGTGAGAAGGGTGCTAGGAGAGTGGACTTGTCCTTGGTCTCTTGAGACCTAAGCTTATAAAACTGGCATATTTCACTTCCACTGTACTGTGTTAACCAAAACAAATCACAAGAAAAGCTCTGATTCAAGGGGAAGCAAAATAGACTTCAATTATTTATGGAAGGAACTGCAAAGTCATATTGAGAAAAACTGTAAATACAGGAAAGAGTGAGCAATCATGGTTTTTTCTTCTTTTTGCAATCTGATACATGGAAAGGAGGGTTCTGAAGGTTTGGGGTTAAGAAAAGTTTAAGACTTTGATTATTTTCTTTCCTCTACAATAATTAAAACCACTCCCTCTTTTAAAGCTTCTTGGTATAGTTAAAAGGGCATGCATGGGCGTTGGAGTCAGACGAACAGAGTCACTGGCTGTGTCATCATGGGAAAAGTACACAAGCTCTCTAAAGTTCATTACATTTAAAATTTAGGTAATCAATATCCACTTCAAATGATTACTGTGAGAATTCTTGAATCATGGTAATATTATAATCACTGAGTCATGGTAACAGGACCATTACTCGTTCCGAGTCTAGTTTCTGCCTCTGCCGTTAAACTGCACTGACTCCCTCAAACCACATAGATGTACTCATGCAATTGTGGAACCAGAGGGACCTAGGACACTTTTACCCAAGATTTTCATATAGAAGTGAGGGAACTGCAGCCAAATTAAAAGAACTTCTCCAACGTTTCATCACATAAAACTATTGATTCCCTTTATTTGTCACCTATAAAATTTGATGTTGTTAACTCTTAGTTAATATAACCCTGTTTCCTCCCTCGTGGCTCAGTGGTGAAGAATCTACCTGCAATGCTGGAGATGGAGGTTCGATCCCTGGGTCAGGAGGATCCCCTGAAGAAGGAAATGGCAACCCACTCCAGTATTCTTGCCTGGAGAATTCCATGGACTGAGGAGCCTGGTGGGCTACAGTCCATGAGATCGCAAAAGCTGGACGTGACTGAGCGACTAACACTTTCACTTCACTTTCACTTTTGTCTTCTCTTGCAGCCTGGTAGCTTCTTGAGAGTAGTTATCCTACGCTGTTTTCCAGGTGGATGCTCTACAACTAGCACAGTAGCTGGCACATTGCAGGCAGGCACGTGGGGGAAGCACAGTTGTGTGACTGGGTATGAAGAATAAAGGACAAGCTATCTGGAATGGTCAGCATGTTGGAAGTTATCCATCCACAAGCCTGGTGAAAATGAGCTGTAACTAGGGAAATAAATGTATCAGGAAGTCTTATTGTTCTCTCCTATTCTCTTGACCTGACCATGAGGTCACAAATCAGGAAGAAAAACATGCAGACTCAGAAATATCAATAATCATCATTCTTTATTCAAATTTATAAATATTTACTGTGGTCCCATGGTGTATATCTGCTTCTCTGGTGGCTCAGATGGTAAATAGTCTGCCTGCAGTGCAGGAGACTTGGGTTTGATCCCTGGGACAGGCAGGAAGACCCCTGGAGAAGGGAATGGCTACCCACTCCAGTATTCTTGTCAGGAAGATTCCATGGACAGAGGAGCCTGGTGGGCTACAGTCCATGGGATTGCAAAGAGTCGGACACCACTGAGAAACTAATATTTTATATATCTCCCGATTTCTCACATAAATTCACTCCACATTTTGCATCATGCCCAGGAGGCCAGTCTCTATTAGCTGCTGTCTTGCTAGGAGGACCAACTCTTTTAGTTTGACCAAGACACTTCAGGTTTAACATTGAATGTCCTGCATCCCAGGAAACTTCTTAGTTCTTGGCGAACTGGAATGGTAATTCATGTTAGCCCTTCTCCTCTGGCTTTCCACTGGGTTTGGCCCATGGGAGGCACCAGTTGAAGATCAGATGGTGGGAGCAGATTAATGTCAGGATATTTGTGTCTAGTCTCCTTCCAGCTGAGACTCTGCTGATTAGAAGATATTTCCCTTCCCTTTACCAAAGTCTAAATTTTCATTAGATTGTTGTTGTTCAGTTGCTAAGTCTGTCTGACTCTTTACATCCCTATGGACTGTAGCCTATCAGGCTCTTCTGTCCTCCACTATCTGGAGTTTGCTTAAATTCATGTCCATTGAGTCAGTAATGTTATCTAATCATCTCATCTTTTGCTGCCCCCTTCTCCTTTTGCCTTCAATCTTTCCCAGCATCAGGGTATTTATTAGATCTCCTTCTAACAGCTACCTTTCCAAGGTTCTTCTCCTTCATACCCAGGGGCATTAATGCCCACTTTGAGTTGTTAAACCCAGGAACTGTGCTTTTCCTTAAGCCACACCTACATCTTTGTAAAGGTACCTTTGTTAGATTCTCCTTAAATTTGTAATGACTGCCACTCATTTGCTGATGACCCCTGACTGATGCTGGCCCTGGCTCCTGAGAACTATGCTTGGATACTGTGACAGATATGAAAAAAAAAAAAAAGTATAAAACAGGATCTCTGCTTACAACCCAGTGGGAAGAAATGGTTTGTGATAAAGTCACTGAGAAGCAGTGGAGCAACATCTGAGCCTTTTTCAGCTGTGAAATGAAGGGAATGAACTCAAAATATGCTTTCAGGGATTCCACAAAACAAGAACATATTTTCTGCCAATGTTTGTTTTTGTTTTTTATCTCACTAACTATCTTTATCACTGTCTAACTGATACTTTATTAAAAGTAAACAAGATTTTCAAGGTAGTTTCTGGATCCAACACAATAAGACTGCTGACATCTTAATAAAGTGCTACATTAAATGCAATATTCAGGAATAGCCAAGAAGAGGAGTGAGCAGGGCTGGTTTGATATTGTCAAGGAAGGTGTCAATGAGAAGATGGACAAACAAGCTGAGCTTTAAGGATGGGCAGTTTGGGATACACTTCACAGTTTGGAAAAGACTTCACTTTCACTTTCATGCACTGGAGAAGGAAATGGCAACCCACTCCAGTGTTCTTACCTGGAGAATCCCAGGGACGGGGAAGTCTGGTGGGCTGCTGTCTATGGGGTTGCACAGAGTCAGACACGACTGAAGTGACTTAGCAGTTCATTCCTCTCACAAGGGAGTCAGAGGAATGAATGGGCTTCCCAGGTGGTGCTAGTGGCAAAGAATCTGCCTGCCAATCAAGAGATGCAAGAGACATGGATTCAATCCCTGGGTTGGAAAGATTCCCCTGGAGGAGGAAAATGGTAACCCACTTCAGTATTCTTGCCCAAAAAACTCTCTGAACAACAGGAGTGTGGCAGCGTACCTTCCACAGGATTGCAAAGAGTCAGACAAGACTGAATGAGCATACACAGAGGGATGAAGGCATTCTAGGTTAAGGCAAACTATGAATTTAAACAAGACCTGCAGGGAAGCCTAGTGGGTGATGAAGAGGCAATGGAGAAGATAAAATGATTTGTTAGGGATGGAATCCAATGAAACGAGACTTCAGAAGCCTCTAATGCCAGGGCGATCTGATTGGTGCAGGTGTCCTGTTATCCTGGGTCAGGAAGAAGAAATTATTCTAAGAGTCTAAGATGTGGACATAATTTCCTACAATGTTAGATGGAATTTTATTTTTGTGTGTAGCAGGTCAAATAGAAATAATGCTTAAGATCATACCACACATATTCTCTATTAATAGAGATGATATGGATGCATCTGGCTCCCCACTGGATGCATTGTTTTATATTAGACTCAGTAATCATGTATGGATGTGAGAGTTGGACCATAAAGAAGGTTGAGGACCAGAGAATTGATGCTTTTGAACTGTGGTGCTAGAGAAGACTCTTGAGAATCCCTTGGACAGCAAGGAGATCAAACCAGTCAATTCTAAAGGAAACCAACCCTGAATATTCATTAGAAGGACTGATGCTGAAGCTGAAGCTCTAATACTTTGGCCACCTGATGTGAAGAGCCGACTCATTGGAAAAGACTCTGATGCTGGGAAAGGTTGAAGGCAAAAGGGGAAGGGGGCAGCAGAGGATGAGATGGTTGGGTGGCTTTCACTGACATGAATTTGAGCAAACTCCAGGAGATAGTGGTGGACAGGGAAGCCTGGTGTGCTTCGGTCCATGGGTTTGCAAAGAGTTGGACATGACTTAGCAGCTGAACAATAGCAGCAATGGTTTTGGAAGCCACCCCTTGGAGGAGGACCTCAGCATGAACTTGGTGTTTCTGATCAGTACCATTCAAAGGGCCCAGATCCAAGACTCTTCATACTTCTCTGTGTTTCCTAGAAGATGATTCCCAAAGCAAAGGAGTTCCCTCCGTGGAGATATTTGGTGACTGTTTACAAATTTGCACAATTAACTTGCCTTTTAGATGTAAATATAAATCAGCCCAGGGAAACACATGATTAAGAAGCAGGCAACGTGCAGAGGGTTTTAAAAGGGCTGCCAGTGAGGGGTTAACCCCAGTCCTCCTACCACACCAAATGCATTCACAGTAGTGCAAGACGCAAGCGAAGCCTGCTGAGTAATCCAGCTACCAGAATGCAGCGGGAGGCCGGCACTGTGGAGTTATTCCCAGGTGACATCGTTTGAATGTCATTTAAAGTTCACTTTCATTATTTTAATTGTCACTGTAAAAATTTCCCATTCAGGACTGATTATGTTCTAAGAGAAATCAGAACTTAAATTCCAATCAATCATAATTGAACATGTTGTTGCAAGTGGCATATAAAGCGGTTCCTCGGATGTGATTAAGACAAGTATTAGTTACTTGTGAAAAGCTGCAAAGAGATTTAGGAGCAAGTAGGATTAATTCTGCATAATTTACCTGGCCAAAGCTATCAGACAAGTGAGGGATGGAAATACTTTATGGGTGCCCCTGCGTGCCTACAGAAGGGTGGGGCAGCTGCTTCAGTTCAGATGTGAATCAGCAGGAACCTGCTGAGGTTTGCGAGACCTGTGTTTCACTGAACTCAGGGCTTCTTCAGGAGATACTGGATTTGGTCCTGGATCTTCCTGCCAATGGCTCTAATGGTTTAGAGAAGACACTTACCTTCTTTGAATCTCAGTTTCTCCTTCTGCAAACCTTGTGCCTTAGAAAGTGAAGAATAAAATGATGGTTAAAATAATATAACAGCTGGGTGTTCCCTAGTGGTCCAGTGGTTAAATCTTTGCATTTCCACTGCAGGGGATGCAGGACTGAGTTTTGGTCGGGGAACTAAGATTCCACATGTTGCATGGAGCAGCCAAATGCATACATACATATATATATGCATGCGTGTGTGCTCAGTCACTTTAGTCGTGTCTGACATTTGGCAGCCCCATGGACTCAAGCCCACCAGGTTCCTCTGTCCATGGGATTCTCCAGGCAAGAATACTGGAGTGGGTTGCTGTGCCCTCTTCCAGGGGATCTTTTCAACCCAGGCATCAAACCCATGTCTCTTATGTCTCCTGCATTGGCAGGCATGTGCTTAACCAATAGTGCCATGTGGGAAGCCATTTATATATATATACATATATACATAATACAGTACCTTGTAAAGCCCAAAGTACTGCTAAGTATTACCAAATTGTTATCAAATGTTGGCTTCATACTAGGATGGCCCAGAAGTCCAAAGATGGCTGGGGTATGCACTATTGGGGTAGGAAGAGGATGGCATGCGTGTGGCCATCAGTTGACCCAGCCTAACACACTGGCTTCATTGACATGGTTCCTCAGGAAGCAGGGTCAGAGTGCAGCAGTGGGATCTCCATCCTTCCTGCCTGTGTCCCTCCTTCCCTGCCTCTCCTCAGATTCAGCTGCTCCCACAGCCACCAGACTCAAGGGGCCATCCTTGCTGGGATATGGGGATCTTGGTTTGTTTCATTTCACAGAACTAGGAACTGATGCCTTGTTATAAGAGCTGGCACAAAACTGAGAACTTTGAGCAGAGGGGAAGTTAAGCTCACAGCCTGTAGAATTAAACAGATCAATTTATCAAGTTTCTTAATCTCGGAGGCCCAATATTCACACCTGAAAAATAAGAGATTATAGCTACCTCATGGAGCCATGGAAAGGATGAACATAGTGCCTGACAAATTGTAGGCCCTCAGAAATGGTAGTTATCATTAACACTGCAAATCCACCCCGGCAGCAATGCAATTTTGAGATTAGTGCAGGATTTTCAAAGGAACACCAGAAGCCAGGGCCCCTGGTTTTTGTTTCCCTAAGGTTTCTGACTGATGACGTGACGATGTTCAGGGTTGATTTCCTTTAAGATTGGCTGGTTTGACCTCCTTGATGTCTAAGGGACCCTCAAAAGTCTTCTCTAGCACCACAATTGAAAAGTATCAATTCTTCGGTGCTCAGCCTTCTTTACCGTCCAGCTCTCACATCTGTACGTGACTATGGGAATATAGCTTTGACCTTTGTCGGCACAGTGATGTCTCTGCTTTTTAATATGCTTTCTAGGTTTGTCATAGCTTTTTTTCCAAGAAGCAAGTGTCTTGAGGAGGAGGAGGAGGATGTAATCATGGTCCTGACTTCTCTCTGCACCCTCCCGGTGGGAATCAGGACACAGGACAGGAAGTGACTACCTGTGATTCTACCCTACTTGGGAAGTACCAACAGGTTGCATTTCTGGAACCTCCCAGAAAAAGGAGGACCCTCATGTCTTTCCTCCCCCAACTCACCTACAAACCAATTTTATTGGAAAGAGAAGTCAGGGAAACCAGCAGGAACCTAATAAAGGTCTCTGAAAACAATGTTTCTCCATTTGAAAAATAAACCATGTCTTTAAATGCATTAACTCTGTGGGGAAATAAATGTAATAAACCAAATTCAATCCCTGCCAACATTTGTTTTCTTATCTATGTAAAATCAATATACTTGTTGCAATTATGTCTTTCAATAAATCCTCCCAAAGTCTTATTTTCTCATAAGATTTCCTGCCGCACTCAGATTCATTGCGTTCATTTTCCATCTAGAGAAATTGTTTCTTGCATTTTTGAGCCATCCGGTTTCCTTGAAGGATGCTGCTCCCCTCCCTCTGCCCTCCTGTCTGCCGCCTGTCTTCTGCTAGGGCCGTTTAGGCGACAATTACTTTAATTGGATTGTAGTTCTGGGCTGGGATTGGTACTGGTGGGAACAGCCCTCTTTGGTGTAGGAGTGAATTTCCCTGCCCAGAGCTGGTCTCTGCCTGCACCCCCCTTGGCACAGTTCTGGAGGGCAACTGATGGGGACAGCAGCCATCTGTGGTCTCAGAAGTGAGCACATGGTTATTCTATTTAAGGATGGATGGCCCAGCTCTGACAGCTCTTCAGACAGGAGCATTTATTTTTTAATGGATGTGCGTATACTCTTGGGCTTCCTATCTCTGCCAAGCTTAGGGGAGATGGGTCACAGTGTGTTAGAGCCAAAAGAAGCTCAAAGAACATCAGCGCACCCATCCACCTGCCTCGCGCTCCTTGTGTTATTATGGGTATCCAACGAGGCCTATGTGCCCGAGGCTTCCCGCTGCCTGCACATAGTAGTGATCTCAGCGACGCAGCAGTGAGCAGTGGTTTGAGGAGAGATCTTAATTTCCTGCCCAGAGATTGAACCTGGGTAGCCTGGATGAAACCAGGAATCCTAACCACCAGACCAGCAAGGGTTTGAAGCTAGAAGCTATTTTTCCCTGAATTTTTTCCCCCACTGAAAAATGCATTTATCACAGAGGCAAAAATGATAAATGTATGTACAAAGTTTATTATTTGAGACACAATAGCAAGTGGAGAGCACACAGAGAATCTGTTTAAATAAGATAGAAATAAGGCAGAGATGCACACCTGAGAGAAAGGGTATGGATGTCCCGTCTAGTGAGGAGGAGCATTAAAAAGAGACAGGTCATTTATATAAGGCAATTCTTCAGGTCTTTGTTTACTTTTAGGCAATGACCTGGTTTCTATTAATATTTTCACACCTGACCTGCCCTAAGACCCTCCCCAACATGTGTATGCAAATTTTTCCAAGATGGATTCCAGTCTAGAGGCCTATGGGACACACTTAGCATCACATATTATGGGTTGGTGCCCCCTCCTTGTAACCCTCAAGGAGTCTTTGAATGTGAAATGTCTCCCTTGTCCCAAGGAGGGGAAATATATGATCTCCTGATCCTTTACTCAAACAGGGCTTACCCACTCTCTGTTTCTGCCATGACTGTTATCTTAGTGTCCACAGGAGGCAAAACCTGGCTATTTACCCTGCTTCAGTCCTTTACTTCCATTTCAGAGAGCAAACAGGCTGCCTGTAAATATCTAACCCGGACACCACCCACTTCCTGTTTCAGGAAATGCAAACAGGAGGCTAGTTTTAAGTGTCTAGCTTGAAGTCCATCTTTTTCTTGCCCCTAGAAATGTAACAGGAGACCAGTTGTAGATGTATAGCCTGTGAAAAGTGGTAGTCACTCAGCCATCTCTGACTCTTTGCGGCCCCATGAACTGTAGCCCGCCAGACTCCTCTGTCCATGGGATTCTTCAGTCAAGAATACTGGAGTGGGTTGCCATTCCCTTCTCCAGGAGATCTTCCAGACCCAGAGACAGAACCCAGGTCTCCTGCATTGCAGGGAGATTCTTTACTGTCTGAGCCACAAGGGCAGCCCAATGCCTAGCCTGGGGACCATCTATCTCCTGCCTCAGTGGAACATCATTTAGGTGGCTTCCCCACCTCCTTACAGGAGGCAGGATACTGGGTTTGGGAAGGGGAATGACTTGTCTAGGTGGTGAGCTCAGAGCCTGGATGCATGACTCCCAAACTCCCAACACAAGGTTAGGTGCTGCCTGATGCCAGTCTCCACTTAGCTGAATGGCATTCTTGCCTCTCTCCTCCAGGTGGTATTTAGTGCCTACCCACTGTTTCTTCCTGTCCCAGCATTAGTCATCCTCTCACATCTCTTCCCAAGCTTCCCCAGGTTTCTTTGCAGCTCTGCCTGGATCCCCTCTTCCTTGTTTTCCATCCAGTCTTCTCCCTGAGAATCTGCTCCAGTCAGGAGGGGCCCAGCCCCTGACCTGGCCCCCGCACACAGGGCCCTGCTGCAAATTGGCTGCTTGTTTCAACGACTCTTCTGGGTGACTGCGAAGACAAGGAGGAAACACTTGAAAGGGCTTTCTCTTCCAAAATGCTGTTTGTTGTGACAGGACAGGAAAAGGCCATCAGCCTCGGAGGAGACCCGGCAGCAGGGCACAGCTTGACGAGCTGAGGAGACAGGAGATGAATGAGCTGCCAGGGCCACCAAACAGACGGTAGACTTTCACTTATTTATTAAGCTAAATTATTTACATGAAGGAGTCGGCTGCTCTGAGTAATTTATCTCACGCTCTGAGTCCAAACACTGTTTTCAGCAGGAGTGGTTGACCCTGGCCAAAAAAAAAAAAAAAAAAGTAAAAACCAGAGAAAGCTTGTTCGACTCTTCCCCATGGACCTCTGTACCATGGAGAAGAAGGAGGGATTTGCAGAGAGAAAGGTCCTTGGTGTGTAATGTGCCATCAGCCACAAACAAGACATCTCCTAGGGCCACAGCTCTCCCATCTTCTCTGCGATTGGTCCACTACCCTGGACTATGAAAGTACCAGGTTAAAGGAGACCTGAGATGTGGCCAGAGGCTGCAGAAGCATCAAACCACATCCTGCAAAGATGCAGGAGCTCCATTTGATATTTATGAAGCCCTCGTGGAATCTCTCCCCTCCCCATATGGGAATGTGGTAATTATCATGGGGAGCAATTGCTAGTCATCTCTTTCCAATGATTAATCAGTCGAAAAGGCCAGACATGTGTAGAAACCCAAGCCTGAGCAGTTAGCCTGGTCCTCCCCAGTGTGGGAGGGGGACAAGAATGTGCCAAAGAGTATGAAGTCCAGACATCATTATTCTTTCAAAACTCAGCAAGGGGGAGTTTTCACCTCCGGGGGAAGTCGGCTCAGTTTAGATGAAAAGGACACCTCCAGCTTCCACTTGTGATGTAGAAATGGTCACTTCCTAATGCTCGTGTATCTTTGGAAGACTTAATGCACTTCAAAAAGAACAAGGAAATAGTTCCCTGGAGCATGTCTTTTGTGACTCCTATATTTTCTGGAAAAGAATATAGAGCAGAAATAAAACATAAATATGGTAGGGAAGGCTCCAGGCCACAGGTTTTGGAACTGAGCAGAACTGGGTTGCATTTTGTTGACTCTGTTTAGTGACTGCATGATGACTGATTTCCACTTCTATATTTCTGCAGAGTGGATAAAGATATCAACCTCACGGAGCTGATTTTAGGAATAGTTTTCTCATTAAAACAGTAATAAACTCTCGATAAAAGAGTTTTCATACGATCAGCAATCAGTACAATGGTAAAGATCACTACTGTTGTTTTACTCTCTGGGTTCCTTATGATCTTCCATTTGCAGATGCAATGGTTTATGAACATGTGACTGTCCTTTTCATCCAGGGGAAGAAACAAAAAGTACCTTAAAACTCCGAAAGTGCAGGAAGCCCTTCTGTTTCTTTCATACCCTCCCAAGGCCCTACAGGTTAGCATATGCTATCTCCCTGATGTTCAGTCAAAACTATGCTTGCCAGCAGTATAAAGGTGATGTGCTGTCCAGAGGCACATGGTTTGGTGGAAAGGGCTTTGGGTTTCCAGTCAGAGGTCATAGTTTTAAATTCTGTTTCTCCCACTTACTTGTTGGTGACCTCAGGCTGTTCCTACTCAGTTATGCTCTTTAGAATCCTCTGAGACAGATGCTGGCATCTAGAGTTTATAGTTGAGGAAATTCGGGCTCCATAAGCATTTGAGTGCAAAACACTAAACAGGCATAGCTGTAACTTTCGTTATCGAATGGTGAAGATTACATGCTTGGCTACAGAAGGGTGTGTACTAAGGTGGTTTTCAGGCTGTGTGAATGGATTTTCACTAAGCCCTTCCCGGTCTCATTCCTTCTGAGAGGTGGGGCTCATCAGGTAGGACAGGCCCGCGTGTGGACAGGCAAACACAGTGAACTGGCCCACGAGGTGATCCTGCCGATGCTTCAGACTACCAGGCAGAGTCTGACATGAAAATGAATAGTCCACTAACATGGTTGGAAAACAATTTAATGTAAAGACAATCTACACAAGGGTAGGTAGGGTTCAGGGAAAACTCTATAGATAATACTGAGGTGGGACAAACTTTGGAACTCTAACAGCCCCACTAGGCCTGAAAAAGGTACAGGGAGTCGGGGTAAGCAGTTTCAGGAAAACACTGTGTGTCAGACAGCACTTGAGAACTCTGGGCAAGTGAGCCACGCACCACCAGCCAAAAGGATAGAGGGAGCTGAGAGAACAAACACCTCTTCCTCTTGCCATCCAATGAAGTTGAGTTCATCCTGCAGGGGACCTGTTAATGGAAGTCAGTGTCCTGTCCCCAGGCACAGAGCAAGTGAAAAAGGGAGGGGAGTGAGCAGAGTGGATCAGGAGGGATCTGCAGAAGGCACTCTACTTATTGACTGTGTTACCATGATAGGCACGAAAAGGTAAGTAGGCTTCTTTATTTATCCAACAAAGCAGGGTAAGTAATGGAGAGTTTCCAGGATCCCATGTGTCTCTATGAATGGAGCAGTAACTTCTCTGGCCACTTCTTCTAAAACTCTGTTATTAGAAAACAAACTAACAATTGGACCCTTAGCAGTGAGATCTCAGCGGCCTCTTCTTTGGTGCTCGATCTTTTGAAATCATCAATGCTTTAAATAACCAATCTTTGGATTTGGATTTTTCTGTTGAGGACTTGGGCTGCACTGATACGATTTCAGGACAGTTGGTCAATTCAGTGGGAGGAGAAACCTCAGTAGCCATGTGTTAATCTTCAAAAAGCCAATTGATCCCATTTTCACTCTTTAATCATTTGCTTCAGGCATTGTGCCCTGCTGGTTCCTGTTTCATTCTTGGCTGCTCACACCTGAGTACCCACAGGTGTTCATCTTCCAAGTCTGGTTGGGGTCAGTCCAAGTCTAACGGTGACTGAGGCTGCAGTACAGCGAGAACCTTGTGTGCACCAGTTGGTGGGGGTTAGGATTAAGTTACTCACTTAATACAAGAATGGGGGAAATGGGCCTTACTTCTTTAGTTCTTTTTCTTTTTTTTTTTTAAATTTTATTTTATTTTTAAACTTTACAATATTGTATTGGTTTTGCCAAATATCGAAATGAATCCACCACAGGTGTACATGTGTTCCCCATCCTGAACCCTCCTCCCTCCTCCCTCCCCATACCATCCCTCTGGGTCGTCCCAGTGCACCAGCCCCAAGCATCCAGTATCGTGCATCGAACATGGACTGGCGACTCGTTTCATATATGATATTATACGTATTTCAATGGCATTCTCCCAAATCATCCCACCCTCTCCCTCTCCCACAGAGTCCAAAAGACTGTTCTATACATCAGTGTCTCTTTTGCTGTCTCGTATACAGGGTTATTGTTACCATCTTTCTAAATTCCATATATATGCGTTAGTATACTGTATTCGTGTTTTTCTTTCTGGATTACTTCACTCTGTATAATAGGCTCCAGTTTCATCCACCTCATTAGAACTGATTCAAATGTATTCTTTTTAATGGCTGAGTAATACTCCACTGTGTATATGTACCACAGCTTTCTTATCCATTCATCTGCTGATGGACATCTAGGTTGCTTCCATGCCCTGGCTATTATATATCAGAATGGGAGAAAATAATAGTAAATGAAGCAACTGACGAACAACTAATCTCAAAAATATACAAGCAACTCCTACAGCTCAATTTCAGAAAAATAAATGACCCAATCAAAAAATGGGCCAAAGAACTAAATAGACATTTCTCCAAAGAAGACATACAGATGGCTAACAAACATATGAAAAGATGCTCAACATCACTCATTATCAGAGAAATGCAAATCAAAACCACTATGAGGTACAATTTCACGCCAGTCAGAATGGCTGCGATCCAAAAGTCTACAAGCAATAAATGCTGGAGAGGGTGTGAAGAAAAGGGAACCCTCTTACACTGTTGGTGGGAATGCAAACTAGTACAGCCACTATGGAGAACAGTGTGGAGATTCCTTAAAAAGCTGGAAATAGAATTGCCTTATGATCCAGCAATCCCACTGCTGGGCATACACACTGAGGAAACCAGAAGGGAAAGAGACACGTGTACCCCAATGTTCATCGCAGCACTGTTTACAATAGTTCTTTTTCTTGACAGCCAGATCCATATCTTTAGGATCAACCTTGATGACAAATTTGTCCAAGATACACAACTTTTGTTTCATCCCCTTCTTCATATGCTGAGTTATCTCAGCCTATGGCACAAGTCTTCTGCCTTCATCTTTACCCTTAATTGTATACATTCATTCATTTGGTATTTATGAGAGCCTGTTCTATCAGTCATGCAGTCCTTTGTCCTCCTATTTGGTGGTCTTGATTATCCTCCTAGAAGTAGGATATAGAATTCAGCATAAACTCCAACTAACCCAAAACCCAAGGTCTTGGTGCCCTTGACAGTCTATCAGTTGACAGTCTATCAGTTGACAGTCTATCATTCTTCAGGACTTCCAGGTATAAAGAGTCCCTGAACCACTTGAAACTACACTTTCCCAGCTAATTGGAAGTCTAACTACTACTTTCTGCTTGGCTCACAACTGCCTTAATCACTTCTTTCCAATTTCCCTGGCCCTCTGGATCAGCATTTACAGAGGGTCACACCCAGCTCTCAGGCCCCACTTTCTCCTGGACATGCTGTTTGGAGCCAATCATCATCTCTCACAGGAGAGTCCTCATGATTGCTAGGGAGCTCTAGAGCAGTTTCTATTTCATAGTCAAGAACTTTCAGAAAATTCTGTGAAGGCTTTCCCAATAGCCCTAGACAAGAAAAAAAAAGGGTTGGTGGGAGAGACATTGCCTGTTATTTTGCTTTACCAACCTCTAGATATTCACCATCTTCTTTTTAAATGAATCTTTCTCTTTTGGAAGTTCTGTGAGATTAGGATCAAATTGTGTTTTGGGGGATCTGCTTGCTACTGCTGCTAAGTCGCTTCAGTCGTGTCTGACTCTGTGCGACCCCATAGACTCCACCAGGCTCCCCTGTCCCTGTGATTCTTCAAGCAAGAACACTGGAGTTGGTTCCCATTTCCTTCTCCAATGCATGAAAGTGATAAGGGAAAGTGAAGTCGCTCAGTCGTGTCCAACTCTTAGCGAACCCATGGACAGCAGCCTACCAGACTCATCCGTCCATGGGATTTTCCAGGCAAGAGTACTGGAGTAGGGTGTCAGTGTCTTCTCCTAAGGATCTGCTTAGAATGGATAATTGTATTAGACTAAATGATCATCTGCCCTGATGACTCCACGACAGGGTAACAGAATGAATGAGTGTTAATCAATTGGAAGACACAGAGATGACAAAGGTAAGGTTCCTGACCACAGACAGGCCTTTACAATCTTTGATAATCATGGTCTAGCAGGAAAATGGTCATGAACATGCTCCACTTGCATACATGCTCAGGGGAAGAAAGTGTCAACTGAAGGAATAAGCAAAGAACTGCAGAAGCCCCAAGGAAGGAGACATTCTTTGTGTAGAAGGCCCATGGAAGTACTCCAGAGAAGAGGGTTCCTGGGGCGGAGGGGGGGAAACAGCTTCTACTCTTCCTTGTCTTTCAGAAGTAAGATTTACCAAACATCCCCTTAGAAGGTTCTATTGGGCTGCATTGGTATTGAATTCTATTTTCAGGCCGACTTGGTATGATGCTTCTCAAAGAGGTATATTCTAAGTGAATTGATGTTTTTCTCAGACTGTAACATGTTGCCTTCACTGTACCTCCTATGCTTTTCTCCCCAAGACAACTAGTGCAAGCAGGTCTAACTTCTCCCTTGCAGTTCAGAAGGGATTTTTTGCTTGTCCATAGAAAACAAAAGAGATTAATAGCGTTGGAGTTTCAGGCACTGTGGAACCTGACTGCTATGGAAGGTCAGTATTTTGGAATAGAGGTACCTCTCTCATGCATTCCGATAGAATTAGGTGATAAGTATGTGTAATTGTTGGAGAGGAAATGGCAACCCACTCCTGTTCTTGCCAAGTATTCTTGCCTGGGAAAATCCCATGGACAGAGGAGCCTGGTGGGCTACAGTCTATGGGATCACAAAAGAGTTGGCCATGGGGTCCCAAACGAGTCAGACACGACAAAGTGACTAACCAACAAAATGTGTAATTGTACCTTTTTTTGGGGGTTCCACTTAATATCACTAGTCAGACAGCTTTGATTCTTGTCTACTTCCAAACATCCTTGAAATAAATTCTCCAGATACTTTTCCAGTTCGTGGACAAGAGATCACTTTCCTCTCTTTGCTCACAACACAGACGGAGTCGGGGAGGATGGACAGCATAATAAGAGTATTGCTACATTTGCTACATATTGGAGAAGAGTGTGCATTTGGAACTCGAGGCTCAGCACTCGGGCCTGCCATGCTCACAGAATGACTCAGAGATTACATTTTTATAGAACAGCCACTTCCACTCACCTAAGTGATCTTTACTTAATAATAACAGAGCTGGTTAAGTTGCTATTCGCATCATCCACAGACCATCTTGGAAAAATCTTATTTTAAACTCTTTGGCTTGTCCTACCCAAACATGAGGGAAAATGCTATGCTTTCCTCCAAGAGCTCATTATCTAAAGAATCGGATGTTCCCACTGAAGATTCAGGAATTCTTGAAATTATGGCTCTTCAGGCTCTTCCTGAAGAAGGAAGGGGACAGTATTCTGAGATTTTTCATATGCTTGAGTCTCATCTCCTCTACTGAGCTTCTCTGACTATTCTAGTTTCATTGATATTCTCTTCAAATTCATTTTCTGTAGAATCTTGTTGACAACCATGAATGAATGGCTTTGGGGCTGCACATAAAGGTGTAGTCATTTGATTTTTATAATAAAATGTATATTTATGTATTAGTCTTACCTCTAATTTTATCATAAGTCCTAGATGGCAGGGGCCATGCCCCAATGTGTAATTCTTTATATAACATATATTTGTCTATGTAATATAGCATCTCACTTAGGAAATACCTAGGGAAAAAAGAGAATATAGGCAGTTCATTGGGTTGGAGGTACCTCTCTATTTTTATTACACTTGACTTCTACTTTTGCCTTTTATCAGTGTATTATAGTATCCTAATAGTGTCTGGCACTAAATGGGTGCCCAATACATGTTTTCAGAGTCATTAAATGATACGAGGATTCAGAATTCAATGGTTATTTTTTCCTAACTTCTCCCTCACAGAAAACAAACAAACAAACAAAACTCAATAAACTGTTTATATCTAGAAATGTTCTAATGGGAAAAGATGTTGAAAGTGCTACCTTTTCATATTCTTTATGAACACTAATTCCATTCACAACACAGTTAGTGAAAAATCAAGAAGCTCTCTAGTTTTCAGGGCAGTTCAGTCTGTCTAGGGACACCTCTAACTACTGTAAAACCTTCCAATGTATGCTCTATTCCTAAGCAATAGGTTGTTTCCATAGAATTGATAACCAAAGCCCAAAACTAAAGAAAGAAAAAAGGAGACTGTCCTTAGTGTTCTGGAAGAAGCCTCCCACATTTGGGGTCTGAGCTAATAAAGAGATGATGAGGCAGCCTTGCAACCACCTACCACAGTCTCTAATTTCACATTGCTCCCCACAACCCGTTCCCAGTCTATCTGCGTGCATGCATGGTGTTCAGTCTTGTTCAACTCTTTGGGACCCCATAGACTGTAGCCTGCCAGGCTCCTCTGTCCATGGAACTTTCCAGGCAAGAATAATGGAGTATGTTGCCAATTCCTACTCCACCCAATTTATATGAGAAGAGGCTAAAAAGGGAAGCTGAATGTGAAATTATTTAAATTGTATGCCCTTTAACTCAGTTTTAGCCACACACCAGCCTATGCAAGGAAGTTTCAGGAGAACCAGTGTGGCTATTGAAATATACCTGCAGGAATGGACACCAAGCTTTCACTCCCAGGCTGGATGCTTATCGAGCTATACAGTACATCAAGTCCTCAGTGGTGCTGCCCAGCAGTGATGAAGGGAAACTGACATGAGTATTTTGAAGGTCAGGATGTACATAAAGATAGAGATGGTGCCAGATTCCTTCCTGGACATTTCTAACAGAAAGTGGCTTGCTAGAATAGGTCTAAATCAGGAAATTTAATATGGACTATGTGTGGGGGTGGTGGTTCTCCTGGGAAAAAGATGGGACAGTTTCCACTCCAAGAAAAACTCAGAAGTTTCAGGAGTCCATCTGAACATTCAGATGAGAAGAACACTGTTAGCCCTATGAAGAGGGCTTGGGAGCATGACAGCTCCCTGCTTCTTGCTTCTCCCAGGAAACATGAGAACTCCCCTCTGAGGCATCCATAATTACTGAGGAAACCAAGTACTACCCCCAAGAAATCTAGGGTTACAATTTCCACAGCCATCACTGGATCAGGGATGCCACAAATAGTAGAAGAACCAGACTAACCTAGGGACAATATAGTCAAGACCACCTCTTCCAATATATTTTGTCCTCTTGTATCAGTCTCCGACAGCAGCAATAACAGCAACAGGAACAACCTAGAGAGGGAGCAAAGAGGAACAAAAGTATAAACTATAGGCCCATCACACTTAAGATCCTGAGGGGAAGGAGAGAGATGATAACATTTAAATTTAAAATGGGCTTTATTGAATTAACAACAAAAAAAAATACTACAGCATATGTCATTGAATTTTGACAAAACATTGGATTTATCAAACCATGATTGAAGGCATTCATTAAAAGAAAAAAATAGTTCTTTAAAAATGTTTATGCACCACTAATTTTGACCATTCAAGAAACTAGGTATACTACCATTGAGCCAAAATAAGATTCCCTGTAACATCCACCCATTGATCCTAGTCCTTCCATCTAAAGTCACACTCAACTTCCTCTTTCATATAAGGACCCTTGAGCTACCGAAAGATGGTTGCTTGTTCTTCTCTAGACTGCACTTGTACTGTTTTATTAACTGTTTTCCTAGGCTTTTGCTTCCAGATTCCTTACTTTTCTGTGGCTCTCCTTTGAGTAGTCTCCTGTTTGTCAGGATCTGTTTAAGAGTGTGGGGACAGAAAGTATATCTAGCATTCCTGCTAGCCAGAATAGAATAGAATGGGAAAGCGTTCTTTCTCTTGATCTGGAAGCCATGTGTATTTGTACATGCTCAGTCACGTCTGACTCTTTGTGACCCTATGGACTGTCCCCCTCCACGTTCCCCTGTCAATGGAATTTTCCAGATAAAAATGCTGGAATGGGTTGCCATTTCCTCCTCCAAGGGATCTTCCCAATCCAGGGAGTGAACCCAGGTCTCCTGCATTGCACACAGATTCAACAAATAGCAAAAAACAAAACAACAACAAAATAAAACTCTAGAGTAGCTACATTGCTCTCAGACACACAGATTTCAAAGAAAAGAATATTAGCAGGAATGAAGAAAGTTATTTTTAACATACTAAAGAAGTTAATTCATCAAGAGGACATGACAATTCTATATGTTTATGCACCTAATAACAGAGTTCCAAAATACATGCAGCAAAAACTGACAAATAAATCCACTTTATGTTTGGTGATTTCAATACCCTTCTCTCAATAATTGACCAAACAAGTAAAAAGAAAATCACTAAGAATATGAAAGACTCAAACAATCTTATTAGCCAACTTGACCTAATTTACATTTATAGAATATTTTATCCAACAGCAGAGTACCATTCTTCTCAAGTGCACACAGAATATTTACCAAACTAGACTGTATTCTGGGTTATTAAAAGTGTTTCAATACATCTAAAAGAATTTAAATCATACCAAGTAGGATCTCTGGCCATTGTGAAATTAGATAAAAAATCAATTAACAGAAAGATATTTGGAGAAGGCAACTGCAACCCACTCCAGTATTCTTGCCTGGAAAATCCCATGGACGGAGGAGCCTGGTAGGCTGCAGTCCATGGGGTCGCTAAGAGTCAGACACGATTGAATGGCTTCACTTTCACTTTTCACTTTCATGCATTGGAGAAGGAAATGGCAACCCACTCCAGTGTTCTTGCCTGGAGAATCTCAGGGACAGGGGAGCCTGGTGGGCTGCCGTCTCTGGGGTTGCACAGAGTTGGACACGACAGAGGAGACTTAGCAGCAGCAGCAGCAGCATTTGCTTACTAAATTGTTCCTTTGAATCATGCTTAGATCAAAAAAGAAATTAAAATGCAAATTAGAAATTATTTGAATTTAATGAAAAACTTGGGGACAAGATCTAAATGTTAAATCTAAACTTACAGTTTCTAGAAGAAAAGAAGAGAAAATAGTCGTGATTTTGGATCTAAATCAAATATGTCTTAGATACGATACCAAAAATTTATTTATAAAAGAAAATAAGGCAATTAACTGGACTTCAGTGACAAAAATGAATGAACTATTGATAGATACAATAATATAAATGGATCTCAGAATAATTATATTGACTGAAAGAAGTCCAAAAGTGCATATTGCATGATTCCGCTTATACAAAGTTGTAAAAAGTGCAAATGAATCTATAGTGACAGAACACACATCAGTGTTTGCCTGGGGAAAGAGTGGGGGTGGAGCTTGACAGAGGCACTGCAAAGGAGGAGATAATGACTGTGTTCATTATCTTGATCATGATGATACTTTTATAAGTGCATACACATGTCAAAACATACCAATTATACACTTCGAATATGAGTCATTTATTGAATATCAATTCTGTATCAGCAAAGCTCTTAAAAGATCCTTTGTACTGAGCCTTCTCATAAACCCATGTCACAGACGCCAAAGCTTAGCTAACGAGATGTGAGGTCTTTCAGTTTTTATATCTAGATGTGATCAAGCCAGTATTTGAACCCGCACTAGAATAATTCTTTCCACTTAAAATGTTACCTCAGCATTCAGGAGGCTCATATTAAGCTAGTATTTCATTAGATGAGTGAGGCCTTTCTCGTGTAAGCTGTGAACACGTGGTGTAACCTGATGATCAAGGCTGCTGCTGCTGCTAAGTCGCTTTAATCGTGTCCGACTCTGCGCGACCCCAGAGACTGCAGCCCGCCAGGCTCCCCCGTCCCTGAGATTCTCCAGGCACGAACACTGGAGTGGGTTGCCATTTCCTTCTCCAATGCATGAAAGTGAAAAGTGAAAGTGAAGTCGCTCAGTTGTGTCCAACTCTTCACGACCCCATGGACTGCAGTCTACCAGGTTCCTCCGTCCATGGGATTTTCCAGGCAAGAGTACTGGAGTGGGGTGCCATTGCCTTCTCCATGCTTCAGGCTGAGCTTCTGTCAATTCTCTGACTGTATTTGCTCCCTAAGTGATATCAATCAGCCCTGTATGGTCAAACACCATCTCTATACTTTATAACTTTCAAATTTGCACCTTCATCCCTAAGTTCCAGACTTCTGTATCCTGTGCCTCAGACACAGAAAAGAATTACCCCTAATGCTATGGACTGAATATCTGTGTCCCCTCCCCCAATAAAAATCTAACCCAGCAATGTGATAGTATTAAAAGGTGGATCTTTTAGTGGGTAAGTCATGAGGTCACGGGGCTTGGATTTCATCCCTTTCTCCTTCTGACACCTGAAGGCGCAGCTAGAAGACAGTCTTCTATGAACCACGAGTGGATTATCACCAGACCTGGAATCTGCCAGCACCTTGATCTTGGCCATCCTGCTTCCACAACATGAGAAATGAATTTGTTTATAAGCCAGCCAGTCCATGGTGCTTTGTTATAGGGGCATGAATGGACTAAGACATCTAACAACAGTGAAATATATGCTGAAAGACACTTCATTGACAAAAGGGACCCATTGAAGGAACCGTCTCTAAAAATAAAGTAGATGAGTTTATAACAAGAAAAACCTTGCCAGGCTTCATCTCATAAACACCTGGAAAGTGAAAGTCTCACTCTTTGTGACCCCATGGACTATACAGTCCATGGAATTCTTCAGGCCAGAATATTGGAGTGGGTAACCTTTCCCTTTTCTAGGGGATCTTCCCAACCCAGCGACTGAACCCAGGTCTCCCACATTGCAGGTGGCTTCTTTACCAGCTGAGCTACCAGGGAGAACACCTGGAAGCGGACAGGAAAAATTTTTCTTCATTCTTTGTCATCTTACTCAGGTCTCAAAGTCCCATGTCTTCATGTTCTTCATCAGAGAAAGTGATTCTTCCATCAGCAGGAGTATAACCCGTATATCCTGCATGTTGGCCAATGCTAGAATCTTTTAGGCTTATAGAGAGCTACAGTGAGAACAAAGTCAAAGAGGCATGTCCTGATGACTCAGAGGAGGAGCACTACTCCAAAAACATCTACTGCAGGATGAAAAGAGAAAATTCAGGAAACTGTTTGACATTTTCAATGAAATGCAAAATAATTGGTTTCAAAAAAAAAAGCAAATGATAAAGAAAAGAAGTAACATAAATACAGGCAGAAAATGATAAGGTTAGGACCAAATGGGACAAGATATAACCAGATGAATTTAAAAGGAAAAGAAATAACATTGGAAAGAATTACAAGAAAACTGAAAAATGAAGAAGCAAAATTAAAATCCTTTTTTTGAGAAACTGGCACAGACTAGAGATTCTGGAGACACATGGTGACTAAATGCATTTTAATATCCTGGATTGGATCTTTGATCAGAAAAGGAACATGAGTAAAAAATTAATGAAATTTAAATAACTGGAGTTTCGTTAATAAAAATGTTATGTTCTGTGACTTCCCTAGTGACTCAGCTGCTAAAGAATCTGCCTGCAATGCAGGAGACCTGGTTTCAATCCCTGGGTTGGGAAGATCCTTTGAAGAAGGGAATGGCAATCCACTGCAGTATTCTTGCCTGGAGAATTCCGTGGACAGAGGAGCCTGGTGGGCTATATATAGTCCATGGAGTTGTAAAGAGTCAGACACAACTGAAGCAACTAACGCTATGTTCTAAGGGAGGTTGAATAATGCCTGCCCCTCCTCTCACCTCAGGATGTCCACCTCCTAAGCCCTGGAATCTGAAAATGTTACCTTACATAGCAAAAGGAATTTTGCAGGTGTGATTAAATTAAGAATTTTGTGATGGAGAACTATTCTGGATTATCTGCGTGAGTCCAATGGAATCACAAACGTCCTTCTAAGAGGAAGGCGAGAAGGTCAAAAGTGCAAGATGAGACCACAGAAGCAGAGGTTGGGGTGATTTGCTTTGAAGACGGAAGAAAGGACAGTAAGACAAAACTGTCAACCTCTAGAAATTGGAAAAGACTAGGAAGTACATTTGGCCTTAGACCTCCGGAAAGAAAGCAGACCTGCCATTACCTTGAATTTAAACATCTGAACTCAGAGGAAAGGGTTCCTGACAGTCTGTTTCCACAGAAGTAAGAAACTGGTACACTTACTAGTGTCAACTTCCTAGTGTGACAAATGTTCCACCATAATGTACAATGTTAACTTTTTGAGGAACTGGGTGAAGGCATATAGGAATTATTTGTATTATCTTTGCAACTTTTCTAAAATTTAAAATTATTTCAAAAGAAAAGCTCATTTAAAAACTTCTTTTTTGGAGCCCTAAAAAACAGAAATAAACCCTGAAAGAAAATCACTTAATTAGTGTAGAGATCAACTCTGAGTCCCGCTTGGACTACAAAAGAAAAACACATAAAAATGGTCACCAATAAATTACAGATGTGGAGATTGCATTTGGACAACGGGTGTTTTGGAAGAAGATATCAGAATGACAAAAAATAGAAACAATAGACTTACTGTGCTAGAAGAACATATTTTAGACTAAAGAAAAATCTGAGATTCTAATCCTATCTGGCTTTCTTTCTCCTTAAATAACAGAAAGGAAGAAAAAATCCTATAAAACGTCACACAGAAAAGCTAGTTACTGTGGCGGGCACCAGTCAAGTTGACTCCTAGATCTAAATGATTTCCTCTTGCTGAGCATGTCCTTAGGGTACCATGCTAGGTCCCCTGCCAAATGGCATTCCATGTCATTCCAAGGCTGTTTGATATTATGATATAGCTGGCTTAAGCTGGACCAGTCTGATTTTTTTCTCCCAGAAATGGGAAACTTTGAATCAATGAATTGTTGAAAGTATTCAAGTTAAATTACCTTAATAACATCACCCTACAAAGATCTATGAATCTGTGTATGTGTTTGTGCTCAGTGGCTCAATTGTGTTGACTCTTTGCAACTCTATGGATTGTAGCTTGTCAAGCTCCTTTCTGTCCATGAGATTTTCCAGGCAGGAATACTGGATCTACTCCAGGGGATCTACTTCCCAATGCAGGGATCAAAGCTGAGTCTCTTGCGTCTCCTGCATCGGCAGGCAGATTCTTTACCACTAGTGCCATCCATGAAGAACTTGTAATTACCTTCTTTCCTGACTTTCCCAAATTTAGGATTTCAGCTCTTCCTTCAATTCTGTAAAATAATCCTTTCAATAAATACCTTGTTTTCTTAAGTCTTAGTCCACTTGGACTATTATAACTAAGTACTTATAAAAACAGAAATTTATTTCTCACAGTTGTAGACTGGGAAGTTCAAGATCAAGGTGCCAGAATAATCACCCCCTGGTGATGGTCCACATTCTGGTTCATTGCTGGTGACTTCTTGCCTGGCTTCACATGGAAGAAGGGTAGACAAATCACTCTGGGCTCTCTTTTTTAAAAAATAATCTCATTTGTGAAGGCTCCATCTTCTTGACTTAAGCACCTCCTAATACTGTCACAATGGACATGAATTTGAGCAGACTTGGGGAGAGAGTGAAAGAGAGGAAAGTCTGGGATGGTGTAGTCAATGGGTCGTAAAGAGTCCGATATAACTTAGCAACTGAATGACAAACAACAACAATACCATCACACGGGGCATTAAAATGTTAACATATGAATTTTTTTGCAGGGTGTGGGGTACAAGTATTTAGACCATAGTAGTTAATCAGTCATTTTCCTTTTCTTACAGCCAAAAATGACTTTAATTATACAGTTATAAAAGAGTGAGATCATACTGGCCTCAGAATTCTCCTCTGTAACATTGAAAATCAGAAAGTAATGGAGCAACCTTACATGAAATTATAAAGAGAGGGAGCCTATTTTGCAATAATTTTATAGTTATTAAAATTTTCTTGGCAGAGAAAGACGCATATCATATATCATTTATATGGGGGATCTAAAAAAGTGATACACATGAACTTATTTATAAAACAGAAAAAGACTCACGCACATAGTAAACAAACTTATGGTTACCAGTCAATCCTAGAGGAGATCAGTCCTGAATGTTCATTGTAAGGACAGATGCTGAAGCTGAATCTCCAATACTTCAGTCGTCTGATGCAAAAAACTGACTCATTAGAAAAGACCCTGATGCTGGGCAAGATTGAAGGCAGGAGGAGAAGGGGACAACAGAGAATGAGATGGTTGGATGGCATCACTGAATCAATGCACATGAGTTTGAGCAGGCTCTGGGAGTTGGTGATGGACAGTGAAGCCTAGTGTGCTGCAGTCCATGGGGTTGTAAAGAGTCAGACATGACTAAGCGACTGAACTGAACTGATGGTTACCAAAGGGGAAAGGTGGGAGGGGGGATAAATTTGGAATTGGGATTAACAGACATACACTACTATATATAAAATAGATAACCGACTAGGGCCTACTGTATAGCACAGGGAACTATATTCAATGTCTTGCAATAACATGTAATGGAAAAGAATCTGAAAAAGAATATATATTCACATATATATATTCATATATATATACATATGTATGACTGAATCACTTTGCTATACACCTGAAATATAGTGAGTCAACTATGCTTCAATAATTTCTTTTTTCTTGGCAGATATACACCTGCCAAGATAATATAGCACCCAGATATACTTCTAGCAAAAAATTACTTGAAAATACATTACTATCCTGGACAAAATAAGAGTGAAAGAATGGGAAAACTACTCCAATATTCTTGCCTGGAAAATTCCATGGACAGAGGAGCCTAGTGAGCTATAGTTTATGGGGCTGCAGAGAGTTGGACATGACTGAATAACTGAGCACACACACACACACAGTATAGAAGAAATAGTGATGTCATGCAACCAATAACACATAGAATTAAGCCTTAAAATTTCAAATCTGTTTCAAAAGGAATGCATGCATTAAAGTATCTCTTGAAAGGGAAAATTTATATTGTAAGATTTAATAATTTGAAACTGATAAAGTAGCTGCAGTTTTATTAACAGATTATATTACATTATACTAACAAAATTATATTAATAAAAACGTGCAAAGGTGAAAGGGAAAGAATGGAATAAATAAAAAATGTTCCCAAACTCTTGCCTGAGGGATATACAAATATAATGCTGATTCATTTTTCACTTTGATAATTACAGATAAATAGATTTAGAAAATGCTTTTGAGAAACATGACAAACAAATCATCAATGTAATAAGTTATATAATTTAAGAATAATAGGCATGATAAAAACCAAGCTAAATATAAATCACATAATCAAAGACATTAATTAAAAAAAAAAGAAAAGAAACAACATAGAAAACTCCAAATGATAAGATTTTAAAAGTAAGACCGAACTTTTAATTACGGCAGTGGCTGAAACTGTAAATGATAGTTTAACTGTATTTGTTGCTGCTGTTCAGTTGCTGAGTTGTGTCCAACTCTCTGAGATCTCATGGATTGCAGCATGCCCCAGGCTCCTCTGTCTTTCACTATCTCCTGGGGTTTCCTCACATTCATGCTCATTGAGTTAGTGATGCTATTTAACCATCTCATCCTCTGCAGTCCCTTTCTTTTGCCTTCAATCTTTCCCAGCATCAGGGTGGCCAAAGTATTTGAGCTTCAGCTTCAGGACCAGTCCTTCCAATGAATATTCAGGGTTGATTTCCTTTAGGATTGACTAGTTTAATGTCCTTGCAGTCCAAGGGACTCTCAAGAGTCTTCTCCAGCACCACAATTTGAAAGCATCAATTTTTCAGTGCTCAGCCTCCTTTATGGTCCAACTCTCATATCCATACATATGTATTAAATACATTAAACTCTTCAATTAAGTCAAAGAGTTGGAGATTGGCCCAAACAGTAAAGTAAATTGTTTCACTAAGAGAAGACTAAACAAGACAAAACTATGACAAAACTAAGTATGAATAATGAAAAGAAATGAATAAACATATACCAAAGGAAATTTTTTTCAAAAGACAGCTTTAATATTAGACAAATGAAAATTCAAGGCAAAAAAGCATATTATATAGAAATGGAATTCTGCACATAAATTTCAAGCTTTTCAGCATATTAGTATATGTAAAACAAGTCTTTTATTTTTAGTGCTTATGAAACTTTATAAACTTTTATCATTTAATAGGCAAAAAAATCAATAAATTTCAACAATTCCTATAGGTGATATTCTTTATTAATAATAATATATAGTAATTATAGAAAATAATAACAAGTTTATATTTTTAAATCCATAGTCACTCATAGTTAAAAGCCATGAAAAATTCCTAATTACCTCTTTGTTCAAAGAGAAAGAAAACCATGTGATTAGAAACTATGTACAAAAGAATAACAAAGTAAACATTTCATGTCAAACTATGGGATATAGCCCAAACTGTATTTAAAATGAAATTATTAACCTTAAATGTTTATATTTTTTTAGTTTGAAATGATGAAAATAAGTTGAATATTCAACTAAAGAAGTTAGAGGAAGAACATTTCATATGAAAATTGAGAAGGAATTAATAAAGTTTTATTTTATTTATTTTTAAAATTGTATTGAAGTATAGTTGACTTACAATATTGTGTCAATTTCTTCTGTAGAGCAAAGTGACTCAATATGAATTTATATATGAGTGTGAAGTCACTCAGTCGTGTCCAACTCTTTGTGACCCCATGGACTGTAACCCACCAGGCTCCTCTGTCCATGGAATTTTTCAGGCAAGAGTACTGGAGTGGGTTGCCATTTCCTTCTCCAGGGGATCTTTCCAACCCAGGGATGGAACCCGAGTCTCCCTCATTGCAGGCAGATGCTTTACCATCTGAGCCACCATGGAAGCCCCAATATATATATATATATATATATACATATACATATATATATATAAAATTATATATATGGAATATATATAGATATATTCCATATCTTTTTCATTGTCACAGGAAGTTCTCTGTGCTATACAGTAAGACCTTGTTGTTTATCTAAACACTATTTAAAATAGCCAAGACATGGAAACAATCTAAATGACCATCAACAGATAATCATATAAGAAGATATCCAAAGGAATAAAGATTTGTTTAAAGTACTGAATTCAAAAAAACAGAGGAAGAATTCAATATAATAGGGTATCCTCTTTTCTTTACATCATATTACTTCTATACAAATAAATAATACAAATATTTACTAGAGAATTATCTAGCTTATTTTCAGTGTACTAACATTAAAAGAAAAGAGAAATAGAAAGAGCAGAGGATACATCACTAAATTGGGTTTTGACCAATATCCAGACTCAAACAACGCTGGGAAGTCCCATGTCACAGGATATCTGGAGTCCCAGTTGGGAAAAGGTCCCTGGCAGCATGTCCACACCATGGGTGAGACTTTGAAGATTGCAGTTTGGGGTTCCCAACTATAATCCCAGGACACAAACTGGTATCATCATAAATCTGTGAGAGAGAATTGCAGCTCTAGTTTCACATTAATGCTGTTGGTTTTGTTGTGTAAAACTTGGAATGTTGTTAAATCTGGGTCTTTGTTGGCTAGACTCCTTCCACGGGCTCAACAATCTCAACATTTGTCCCCCATATAATCTAAGATTCCAGTGCCCCAAGGCTTGCACTCAGAGCAGGTTGTCACTCACAACCAGGGCAATGTCCAGGCAGGTTAGAAGCAAGGTGAGAGGCCTCCTCTGCTTTGTCTCTGAAGCCTGAACTAGACTATTTAATTTACCTGTCAGAAGGGTGAGCTTCCACTAGGAATTTAAGAAACACAGTTTGGCCAAAAGTAAACCGGAATCCACCATACTATTTGCAGTGCAACAGAACACTGGTCTCAGTTTAGTTCAGTTCAGTCGCTCAGTCGTGTCTGACTCTTTGCGACCCCATGAATCACAGCACACCAGGCCCCCCTGTCCATCACAACTCCCGAAGTTCACTCAGACTCACGTCCATCGAGTCAGTGATGCCATCCAGCCATCTCATCCTCTGTCGTCCCCTTCTCCTCCTGCCCCCAATCCCTCCCAGCATCGGAATCTTTTCCAATGAGCCAACTTTTCACATGAGGTGGCCAAAGTACTGGAGTTTCAGCTTTAGCATCAGTCCTTCCAAAGAAATCCCAGGGCTGATCTCCTTCAGAATGGACTGGTTGGATCTCCTTGCAGTCCAAGGGACTCTCAAGAGTCTTCGCCAACACCACAGTTCAAAAACATCAATTCTTTGGCACTCAGCCTTATTCACAGTCCAACTCTCACATCCATACATGACCACAGGAAAAACCATAGCCTTGACTAGATGGACCTTTGTTGGCAAAGTAATGTCTCTGCTTTTCAATATGCTATCTAGGTTGGTTATAACTTTTCTTCCAAGGAGTAAGCGTCTTTTAGTTTCATGGCTGCAGTCACCATCTGCAGTGATTTTGGAGCCCCCAAAAATAAAGTCTGACACTGTTTTCACTGTTTCCCCATCTATTTCCCATGAAGTGATAGGACTGGATGCCATGATCTTCATTTTCTGAATGTTGAGCTTTAAGCCAACTTTTTCACTCTCCACTTTCACTTTCATTAAGAGGCTCTTTAGTTCCTCTTCACTTTCTGCCATAAGGGTGGTGTCATCTGCATATCTGAGGTTATTGATATTTCTCCCAGCAATCTTGATTCCAGCTTGTGCTTCTTCCAGCCCAGCGTTTCTCATGATGTACTCTGCATAGAAGTTAAATAAGCAGGGTGACAATAAACAGCCTTGACGAACTCCTTTTCCTATTTGGAACCTGTCTGTTGTTCCATGTCCAGTTCGAACTGTTGCTTCCTGACCTGCATACAAATTTCTCAAGAGGCAGGTCGGGTGGTCTCATATTCCCATCTCTTTCAGAATTTTCCACAATTTATTGTGATCCACACAGTCAAAGGCTTTGGCATAGTCAATAAATAGATGTTTCTCTGAAACTCTATTGCTTTTTCCATGATCCAGCGGATGTTGGCAATTTGATCTCTGGTTCCTCTGCCTTTGCTAAAACCAGCTTGAACATCAGGAAGTTCACAGTTCAAGTATTGCTGAAGCCTGGCTTGGAGAATTTTGAGCATTACTTTACTAGCATGTGAGATAGTGCAATTGTGTGGTAGTTTGAGCATTCTTTGGCATTGCCTTTCTTTGGGATTGGAATGAAAACTGACCTTTTCCAGTCTTGTGGCCACTGCTGAGTTTTCCAAATTTGCTGGCATATTGAGTGCAGCACTTTCACAGCATCATCTTTCAGGATTTGAAATAGCTCAACTGGAATTCCATCACCTCCACTAGCTTTGTTCATAGTGATGCTTTCTAAGGCCCACTTGACTTCACATTCCAGGATGTCTGGCTCTAGGTCAGTGATCACACCATCGTGATTATCTGGGACATAAAGATCTTTTTTGTACAGTTCTTCTGTGTATTCTTGCCACCTCTTCTTAATATCTTCTGCTTCTGTTAGGTCCATACCATTTCTGTCCTTTATCGAGCCCATCTTTGCATGAAATGTTCCCTTGGTATCTCTAATTTTCTTGAAGAGATCTCTAGTCTTTCCCATTCTCTTGTTTTCCTCTATTTCTTTGCATTGATCACTGAGGAAGGCTTTCTTATCTCTTCTTGCTATTCTTTGGAACTCTGCATTCAGATGTTTATATCTTTCCTTTTCTCCTTTGCTTTTTGCTTCTCTTCTTTTCACAGCTATTTGTAAGGCCTCCACAGACAGCCATTTTGCTTTTTTTCATTTCTTTTCCATGGGGATGGTCTTGATCCCTGTCTCCTGTACAATGTCACAAACCTCATTCCATAGTACATCAGGTACTCTATCAGATCTAGGCCCTTAAATCTATTTCTCACTTCCAATGTATAATCATAAGGGATTTGATTTAGGTCATACCTGAATGGTCTAGTGGTTTTCCCTACTTTCTTCAATTTAAGTCTGAATTTGTTACTAAGGAGTTCATGATCTGAGCCACAGTCAGCTCCTGGTCTTGTTTTTATTGACTGTATAGAGCTTCTCCATCTTTGGCTGCAAAGAACATAATCAGTCTGATTTCGGTGTTGACTGTCTGGTGATGTCCATGTATAGAGTCTTCTCTTGTGTTGTTGGAAACTGGTCTAGGATCCCCAAATGAATGTACATGCTGTCACCTCCCAGCCTTACCTCTCTGCTACTTGGTCTTAACAAGCAACCTTGTCAAATAAAAATAATACTACAGCAAGCAATTATACACAGTATAATCATGGTGATAAAACAGTTACTGTGCCTTCTTTTCGCCAATTTATATTTTACCTTACTTGCTGCCATGTACAATACTGGGTCACCTGAAAAACAGGTTGAGAATATTCGTAGAACAAGAGCAAAGGAAGGGCACACAAAATCATTGGTTGGTGAAGATTTAGACATTTGACATTTCGGTTATCAAAGTAGTCCTCAGATTTGTGTTGGGCTTCCTTGGACTTATATTAGTTTAGTATTGGCTTTACTGAATTACAGGATGGTTTTGGTTCCTAGGACACCTAAAGATTTTCACTGGGCTCTCTCCATAAGCTTTATCTCACATCATTCCATGTAGCAAAGATGATAGGTTCTTTGGAGGCACAGAACTCTGGCTTTACATCCTAGCTCCACCAGTTTCAAGTTGTGTGACTTTGGCAATGTTTCCTCTTGATTAAATGGGGTCTTTAGCTGATATTCTCAACAGCAAACAGGCATAGTTTTCCTATGAGAGTTTAGTGAAACAATTAATATAAAGTGCTTGGTAGAGAGCAGGAATCTGGTACATATTCATTTCTTTTCCGTTGATGGGTGCAACCTTCTGTGTGCTAGGCATGCCTCTCATTTTGTGGGAAAGATAAGGACCATGCTCCCAAGGATAAGGAGTTCTTAACCAGCCTCAATACTTCCCACAAAACTAAGAACACTGTTTTCTTACCATGCTTCACTCACCTTTTTCCGCTTCTTTCTGTTTTTGTCAGCTCTAATGACCCAGCAGAGGACTTACTCCTGTAAAGTTCTAGTGAGAATAAAGATTTAGTAGTAGTAGTCATGTCCAGTCATGTCCAACTCTTTGTGATACCATGGACTTTAGCCACCCCCTGTCCATGGGAATTCTCAAGGCAAGAATACTGGAGTGGGTTGCCATTCCCCTCTGCAGGGATACTCCCAACCCAGGGATCAAAATCAGATCTCCTGCTTTGCAGGCAGATTCTTTACCACCTTTGTCACAAAGGAAGCCCCTGAGAATAAAAATATGGAGTCTCCCCAAACTTCAATTAACAAGGGTAATTTCTGGCATATCCTTTGTCTTCTGCCCCTTACAACAGCCAGCAATACGCAACTTTCACCTGTTGCTTCTTCCCTTCTCACCTCCTAAGTGCTCCTGGACCACAGGTCCCTCAGCCTCACAGACAGTTTAGGTCAATCAACACATCTGCCATCCAGAGGACATTCCAGCCTCTCCCAGAGCATGAGACCCTTAAATCATTAAAGCCATTCAATGTTTTTCAAAATGAAAACACTTCCTCCCTTTTGAAAGTTTCTAGCTATCGAAAATATCTGAAAGATGCTCTTATGATACCTCTCCAAAAATTTTTAGATGACATTTTTGTAAAAAAATTTGTTTTCTACTTTCAACTCTCTCAATTCTCAATATCCATAGATTCAGAGAAGTATATATGGTGGATATTAGAAAGGGGACAGGGCTGGTTGACAAATCCCAGAATTTGCCTAGAATTTTCCTTTTTGAAGCAAGCAGGCTTGGGCCTTTTCTATTGTGATGAGTTTTCTCCCAAGATGAGAAATAGATTTCTGATAGGCCCTTGCGTATCTGAATCTCCTTGATGGATACAGCCAAACTCCATTGTTCTGTTCACTGATGCCACAAACCTGCTTCCTTGAGGTTTTCTTGGCAAACTCAACCTCAGTGGGCAAGTGTTCCTATACGGAGGCTTAGGAATCTCTTAGAAAATTGTGTATATTTTACATTGAAAAATAGAAGACAGAAAGATAAAAGGGAAAACAAAGTGTGGAATTTAGTAAATCATTATCAACACCTATTATTAATAGTAGCCATATCGAGAAATAGAATATTATCAGGCCCCTTCCTCATAACAGCTCAGACGGTAAAGCGTCTGCCTACAATGCGGGAGACCCCGGTTTGATCCCTGGGTCGGGAGGTTCCCCTGGAGAAGGAAATGGCAACCCACTCCGGTATTCTTGCCTGGAAAATCCCATGGATGGAGAAGCCCGGTAGACTACAGTCCATGGGGTTGCAAAGAGTCGGACACGACTGAATGACTTCACTTCACTTCACTTCCTCGTAACATAATCCATCCACCCCGCTAAAGGCAGCCATTATCCCAACTCTTATGATAATCACTTCTTTGCTTTCCTTTATATTCTATATTAGTTTCCTAGAGCTGTCATAACAAATTACTGCCAACTGGATGGCTTAAAACAAGAGAAATTTATTTTCTCACAGATCTGAGGACTAGAAATTTGAAGTCAAGGTGTTGGCAGGGTCATAGTCTTTCTAAAAACTCCAGGGAAATTTTTTTCCTTTACTGTTCCTAGCATCTGGTGGCTCCAGGCAATTTTGGCATTCCTTGGATTGTAGACGTATCACTTTAATTTCTGCCTGTCTGCACATGGCATCTTCCCAATGTGTCTCCACTTGGCCTTCTTATAAGGACATTCATCACTGAATTTGGGCTTGCCCTAGTGAAGGATGATCTCATCTTATCTTAATTACATCTTCAAAGACTCTGTTTCAAAAAAAAATTGTGACATTTCCAGGTGTCAGGAGAACATGACTTCTGGGACATCACTATTCAACCCAGTACATATTCTTAGCACTTAAATACATGCATTCCAAAGTACTCTAGCTTCATGTTCCCTGATTTTGAACTTTATTAAATGGTGTAACATATACACACTATTATATATCAAATAGATAACCAACAAGGACCTACTGGATAGCACAGAGAACTACACTCAAATTTTTATAATAACCTAGAAGGAAAAAGAATCTGAAAAATAATATATATAACTAAATCACAGTGCTGCACACCTGAAACTAATTCAATACTGTAGATCAAATATATTTCAATTTAATAAAGCACAGATTAGTAAGAAACATAAGACCTCAATAAGAGGACCTCATTCATTCCGTCAGTATTTTTGTTAATTATATATACATATATATATTGCGATATTGCTGAATCTTTACAGTTGTCGTCCGACTCTTTGCAACCCCATGAGCTATACAGTCCATGGAATTCTCTGGACCAGAATACAGAAGTAGGCAGCCTTTTCCTTCTCCAGGGGATCTTCGAAAACCAAGGATTGAACCCAGTTCTCCCACAAGCAGGTGGATTCTTTACCAGCTGAACCACCAGGGAAGCCCTAATAAGAGATAGATAGGCCTTTAAAAACTTAAATTTCCACATTTGTAAATGGGAAAATATGTTAATTATGCTACCCAGTTTTTGAGACTCTAATGAAGAAATGTATATGTAAGGACATTATAAATTATTGTGGACTTTACAAGTTTAATTAGAAAAATGGGAGTGGGGTTTCCTAGTGTTTCAGTGGTAAAGAACTCACCTGTCACTGCAAGAGACACAAATTTGATCCCTGGTCCAGGAAGATCCCACATGTCTAGAAGCAACTAAGCCCAAACACCACAACTATTGAGCCTGTGCTCTAGAGTCCAGAACCCCAGTTATTGAGCCCAGGTACTGCTACTACTGGAGAAGGCAATGGCACCCCACTCCAGTACTCTTGCCTGGAAAATCCCATGGATGGAGGAACCTGGTAGGCTGCAGTCCATGGGATTGCCAAGAGTCGGACACGACTGAGCAACTTCACTTTGACTTTTCACTTTCATGCAATGGAGAAGGAAATGGCAACCCACTCCAGCGTTCTTGCCTGGAGAATCCCAGGGACGGGGGAGCCTGGTGGGCTGCTGTCTACGGGGTCACACAGAGTTGGACACGACTGAAGAGACTTAGCAGCAGCAGCAGCACTGCTACTACTGAGGCCCGTGTGCTCCAGAGCCTGTACTCCACAACAAGAGAAGCCGCTGCAATGAAAAGCCCATTCACCAGAACTAGAGAGTAACTCCACTCCCCTGCAACTAGAGAAAGGCCCATATATCAGTGAAGGTCAGGCATAGACCTAAACACATAAATAAATAAAATTATTTTTAAAACACATTTATAAAAAATAATGAAATGAAAATTTAAAAAATAATATCATACAGTATATATTCTTTTGCATCTGTTTTCTTTCAATCAACATTAAGTTTATGTTATTTAACTGTCAGTATCAGTTCAGTTGTTCAGTCATGTCTGGCTCTTTGCAACCCCATGCACTGCAGCACACCAGGCCTCCCTGTCCTTCACCATCTCCCAGAGCTTGCTCAAACTTATGTCCATTGAGTCGGTTATGCCATTCAGCCATCTTGTCCTCTGTCATCCCCTTCTCCTCCTGCCTTCAATCTTTCCCAGCATCAAGGTCTTTCCTAATAAGTTGGTTCTTCACATCTGGTGCCCAAAGTATTGGAGCTTCAGCTTCAGCATCAGTCCTTCCAATGAATATTCAGTAGTGATTTCCTTTAGGATGAACTGGTTGGGTCTCCTTGCTGTCCAAGAGACTCTCAAGAGTCTTCTCCAACACCACAGTTCGAAAGCATCAATTCTTTGGTATTTCGCCTTCTTTATGGTCCAACTTTCACATCCATACATGACTACCGGAAAAACCACAGCTCTGACTATTACAGACCTTTGTTGGCAAAGTGATGTCTCTGCTTTTTAATATGCTATCTAGGCTTGTCATAGCTTTTCTTTCAAGGAGCAAGTGTCTTTTAATTTTGTGGCTGCAATTATGACCTGCAGTGATTTTGGAGCCCAAATAAAGTCTCTCACTGTTTCCATTGTTTCCCCATCTATTTGCCATGAAGTGATGAGACCAGATGCTATAATCTTAGCTTTTTGAATGCTGAGTCTTAAACTAGCTTTTTCACTCTCCTCACATTCATCACAGAGAAGGCAATGGCACCCCACTCCAGTACTCTTGCCTAGAAAATCCCATGGAGGAGCCTGGTAGGCTGCAGTCCATGGAGTCGCTAAAAGTCCAACATGACTGAGCGACTTCACTTTCACTTTTCACTTTCCTGCATTGGAGAAGGAAATGGCAACCCACTCCAGTGTTCTTGCCTGGAGAATCCCAGGGACAGGGGAGCCTGGTGGGCTGCCGTCTATGGGGTCGCACAGAGTCGGACACGACTGACGTGACTTAGCAGCAGCAGCACATTCATCAAGAGGCTTTTTAGTTCCTCTTCACTTTCTTCCATAAGGGTGGTGTCATCTGCATATCTGAGGTTATTGATATTTCTCCTGGCAATCTTGATTCCAGCTAGTGCTTCATCCAGCCTGGCATTTCACATGATGTTCTCCTCATATAAGTTAAATAAGCAGGGTAACAATATACAGCCTTGACATACTCCTTTCCCAATTTGGAAGCATTCTATTGTTCCAAGTTCGGTTCTAACTGTGGCTTCTTGACCTGCATACAGATTTCTCAGGAGGCAGGTCAGGTGGTCTGGTACGCCCATCTCTTGAAGAATTTTCCAGTTTGTTGTGATCCACACAGTCAAAGGCTTTAACATAGTCAATGAAGCAGCTGTAAATATTTTTCTGGAATTCTTTTGCTTTATCTATGATCCAAAGGATATCTGCAATTTGATCTCTCATTCCTCTGCCTTTTCTAAATCCAGGTTGTACACCTGGAAGTTCTTGTTTCACATACTGTTGAAGCCTAGCTAGAGGATTTTGAGCATTACCTTGCTGGCATGTGAAATGAGTGAATTGTGCTATAGTTTGAACATTCTTTAGCATTGCCCTTCTTTGGGATTGGAATGAAAACCGACATTTTTAAGTCCTGTGGCCACTTCTGATCTTTCCAAATTTCCTGGCATATTGACTGTAGCACTTTAACAGCATCATCTTTTAGGATTTGAAGTAGCTCAGCTGGAATTTCATCACCTCCACTAGCTTTGTTCATAGTGATGTCTTCTAAGGCCCACTTGATTTTGCAGTCCAGGACATCTGCTCTAGGTGAGTGAGCCAGATTAAGAACTTTTTTGTATAGTTCTTCTGTGTATTCTTATAGGGCTTCCGTAGTGTATTCTTACAGGGCTTCTCCCGTGACTCGGATGGTAAGGAATATGCCTGCAATGTGGGAGACCCGGGTTCAATCCCTGGGTCAGGAAGATCCCCTGGAGAAGAAAATGGTAAAGGCTACAGTCCATGGGGTCACAAAGAGTAGGACACGTCTGAGTGGCTCACACTTTTCTGTGTATTCTTTCTACCTCTTCTTAATATCTTCTGCTTCTGTTAGGTCCATACTATTTCTGTCCTTTATTGTGCCCATCTTTGCATGAAATGTTCCCTTTGGTATCTCTAGTTTTATTGAAGAGTTCTCTAGTCTTACCTCTTCTATTGTTTTCCTCTATTTCTTTGCATTTTTCACTTTGGTAGGCTTTCTTATCTCTCCTTGCTATTCTTTATTTTATTTTTTTTTTTTTTTTATTAATTTTATTTTATTTTTAAACTTTACATAATTGTATTAGTTTTGCCAAATATCAAAATGAATCCACAACAGGTATACATGTGTTCCCCATCCTGAACCCTCCTCCCTCCTCCCTCCGCATACCATCCCTCTGGGTCGTCCCAGTGCACTAGCCCCAAGCATCCAGTATCCTGCATCGAACCTGGAGAGCTCTGCATTCAGATGGATATATCTTTCCTTTTCTCCTTTACCTTTCACTTCTCTTCTCAGCTATTTTGTAAGGTCTCAGATAACCACTTTGCCTTTTTGCATTTCTTTTTCTTGGGGATGGTTTTGATCAGTGCCTCCTATATAATATTGCAAATCTCTGTTCATAGCTCTTTAGGCACTCTGTCTATCAGATCTAATCCCTTGAATCTATTTGTCACTTCCACTATATAATCATAAGGGATTTGATTTAGGTCATACCTGAATGGCCTAGTGGCTTTCTCTACTTTCTTCAATTTTACTCTGAATTTTGCAATAAAGAGTTCATGGTCTAAGCCACAGTCAGCTTCCAGTTTTTTTTTTTTTTTGTCTGTTTAGAGCTTCTCCATCTTTGGCTGCAAATATAATCAACCTGATTTCAGTTTTGACCACCTGGTGATGGTTATTATATGTGCTGTTATAGTTATATTTATCTCTAATAGAACATATAAACAAAGTATATTCATTTTCATTGCTGCATGATATTCCATTATATGACTATCCCTTATTTATCAGTTTTACTCCTAATAGCTATTCATGTTTTTCAAGTTTGGGTTTATTATCAGTATGTGCTACATACATTCTTGTCCATGCCTCCAGGTAAATATGTCTATGCATATATGTTGAATATATACTTGTAGTGGTCTTCCTCAGTGGCTCAGAAGTACAGAATCCACGTGCAATGTAGGAGATGCTGGTTTGATCCCTGGGTTGGGATGATCCCCTGGAGGAGGGCATGGCAACCCACTCTAGTATTCTTGCCTGGAGAATTCCATGGACAGGGGAGTCTGGTGGGCTGACGGTCCATAGGGTTGCAAAAAGTTTGACATGACTGAAGTGACTGAGCATGCATGCCTGTAGTAGGCTGAAAATAGCTCTCAAAGATATCAAGTCTTAATTCTTGTCATTAGGATTAGCATTCCCAAATACATGTTATTTTATTTGGGTAAATGTCTTTATGTTAAAGGTCTTGAGATGAGGAAGTCATTCTGAAATCTCTACATAGACCTTGAAAACAATCAACCACAAGTGTCCTTAGAAAGGAGTGATGAGTGAGGTTGACACAGACAGAAGAGGAAGAGGCAATATGACCATGTAGGTGGAAACTTGAGTGATGCAGCTGGAAGTCAAGGAATGCCAACAGCACCAGAAGCTGACAAAGTCAAGGGACCAATTATCTCCTAGAGCTTCCAGAGGGAATGTGTCTTGTTGTCCTCTTGATTTTGGCTATGTAATACTGATTTCTGACTTTTTGAAATATGAGAGAATAAACTTATTTCATATTAATCCACCAAATTTGCCAACAAAGGTCCTTATAGTCAAGGCTATGGTCTTTCCAGTAGTCACGTACAGTTGTGAGAGTTGGACCATAAAGAAGGTAGAGCATTGAAGAACTGATGATTGTGAATTGTGGTGCTGGAGAAGACTCCTGAGAGTGCCTTGGACTGAACGGAGATCAAACCAGTCAATTTAAAAGGAAATCATTCTGAATTCCATATATATGCGAGACAGCAAAAGAGACACAGATGTATAGAACAGTCTTTTGGACTCTGTGGGAGAGGGAGCGGGGGGATGATTTGGGAGAATGGCATTAAAACATGTATAATATCATATAAGAAACGAATTGCCAGTCCAAGTTTGATGCAGGACACAGGAAGCTTGGGGCTGGTGCACTGGGATGACCCAGAGGGATGGTATGGGGAGGGAGGTGGGAGGGGGTTCAGGATGGGGAACACGTGTACACCCATGGTGGATGCATGTTGATGTATGGCAAAACCAATACAATAGTGTAAAGTAAAATAATAATAATAAAATAATAATAAATAAAAATAAAAATTCATTAAAAAAAATAAATAAAAAATAAAAGGAAATCAACCCTGAGTATTCAATGGGAGAATTGATGCTGAAGCTGAAGCTCCAATACTTTGGCCACCTGATAAAAACAGCCGACTTATTGGAAAAGACCCTGATGCTGGGAAAGATTGAAGGCAGAAGGAGAAGAGGGTGACAGAGGATGGCATGATTGGATGGCATCACTGATGCAATGGACATGAACTTGGGCAAACTCTGGGAGATGGTGAGAGACAGGGAAGTCTGGCATGGTGCTGCAGTCCATGGGGTGGAGAAGAGCTGGACTGGACTTGGTGACTGAACAATCAAGTTTGTGATAATTTTGTGGTTACAGCAGAACAGGACATAATATAATACCCCAAATAGAATTGTTTAGGCACAGGTATGCCTATTTTCAAAGTTGGCATATTAACACTTAACAGTTTTCTTAAATGGTTGTAGCACTTTACACCATCAGTATAAAGAAATCCCTGTTGCCCTATGTCCTGGAAATGGAGCAAAGGCCCTAAGATGCAATTAAATTATTCTGTGCAGGCTGCAAAGATTTCAAGCCAAAGGCACCTGCTCAGCATTTCATCTACATCTTTCAGGATGATTACCTGTTGTGGGAATGAGAGTTCTAGTTGGATTAGTGAGCTTTCTGGTATTAGACTTCTGAGACTAGATAAGCTATCTTGTCTGGAGTTTGGAATTGAATAGGCCCAGGAGAGAGAGGGCTAGCATCTACAGTGCAAATCCAGTTCACAACTTTAGACAAAGATGGAATTCAAGAATTAGGCTTTATTAATTTAGGAGGTAAGCTATGTTTTCTCAGCACAAAAGGAAAGATAGGATCTCTTAATTACTGGGGCTCAGATAGCCAGTAGCTTCCTCTTTTCGGGGTACACTGAAATGACTAGATATATATTTAGCAAGGAGTACCAGAGGGCCTAGGAATAAAATACCCAGTCAGGGAGAGGCCAACTTACAAAATCAATGCCATGCATTCTGTTTGTTCAGAAGCCACTCTGTGTTTTAGAAGATGCAAGTAACAAGATGGGAAAAGCTCAGGGACAGAATTCCTTCTCCCGGAAAAAACAGCACACATTAGCAGGAGCTGACTGTTACAGGTGATTTGGTCAGGATATGCCAGGGATAGGAAGCAAACATGGGAAAAGGCATTAAAATAGAAGGTAATGATGAGTTTGAGATAGAGATTCCATAGGAGAGCTTTTGGGTGGCAGGGCTTTGGCTTCAGAAACAGCAGAGAAACTGGGCATACATGTAAGGAGGGAGAATAGATCAAGGTAGAAATGAGCCAGAATGAAACTTTCCAAAGATAAGGATTCAAATTCTAGATAAGCAGATGCTGCCAAAAAAATGATGATATATCAGGAAGATGGGCAAAGGAGAGAAGAACAAGAATGAGGTTTGCAGGGACTCAGAAGTCCAAGACACTAATAGAACATGGCCAGGCAATTCTTGAGCTTCTTTGGGATCTGCAAAGTAGCTTGCCACAGAAGTTATTGAGGTGATAGAATGGTGGCATAAGAAAAGTATAGATTTTAGAAAATGACAGACCTGAGCACAGATCTCAGTTCTATTGTTTACGACCATGTACAACCGTGTGTGACCATGTGCAAGTGAGTCAGCCTTTCTAAGCTTCAGTTCTTCATTTGTAATTCAGGAACAATGATATCATAGGTTTGTTATTATGATTAAATGAGACAAGGAATGCAGAGAGAGTCTCATGGTGGCTTGCTGCTGCTGCTGCTGCTGCTATGTCACTTCAGTCGTGTCCAACTCTGTGTGACCCCATAGACGGCAGCCAACCAGGCTTCCCCTCCCTGGGATTCTCCAGGCAAGAACACTGGAGTGGGTTGCCATTTCCTTCTCCAATGCAGGAAAGTGAAAAGTGAAAGTGAAGTCGCTCAGTTGTGTCCGACTCTAGCAACCCCATGAACTGCAGCCTACCAGGCTCCTCCATCCATGGGATTTTCTAGGCAAGAGTACTGGAGTGGGGTGCCATTGCCTTCTTCGAATGGTGGCTTAATAAATACTAAAAATCCTCCTCTGCACCACCTCCTTCTCTGCCCACTTTCCTCCTTGGTCATGATGAAACAAACTCCTAGGACCTGTGAAGGCTATGGCTTGGTAGGCAGGAAAATACCCACTGATTTGGAAACACCAGTTTTCAAATCCATACCAGCAGATTAATTTCAGACCTCATTTGCAAAAGACAGAATTCTGGTTTATTTTTTCTCTTGTGCTCAGTTCAGTTCAGTCACTCAGTCGTGTCCGACGCTTTGCGACCCCATGAATCACAGCACACCAGGCCTCCCTGTCCGTCACCAGCTCCCGGAGTTCACTCAGACTCAACATCCATCAAGTCAGTGATGCCATCCAGCCATCTCATCCTCTGTCGTCCCCTTCTCCTCCTGCCCCCAATCCCTCCCAGCATCAGAGTCTTTTCCAATGAGTCAACTCTTCGCATGAGGTGGCCAAAGTACTGGAGTTTCAGCTTTAGCATCATTCCTTCCAAAGAAATCCCAGGGCTGATCTCCTTCAGAATGGACTGGTTGGATCTCCTTGCAGTCCAAGGGACTCTCAAGAGTCTTCTCCAACACCACAGTTCAAAAGCATCAATTCTTTGGCACTAAGCTTTCTTCACAGTCCAACTCTCACATCCATACATGACCACAGGAAAAACCATAGCCTTGACTAGATGGACCTTTGTTGGCAAAGTAATGTCTCTGCTTTTCAATATGCTATCTAGGTTGGTCATAACTTTTCTTCCAAGGAGTAAGCGTCTTTTAATTTCATGGTTGCAGTCACCATCTGCAGTGATTTTGGAGCCCCAGAAAATAAAGTCTGACACTGTTTCCACTGTTTCCCCATCTATTTCCCATGAAGTGATGGGACCAGATGCCATGATCTTCGTTTTCTGAATGTTGAGCTTTAAGCCAACTTTTTCACTCTCCACTTTCACTTTCATCAAGAGGCTTTTTAGTTCCTCTTCACTTTCTTGTGCTAATCAGAATAAATTTATAAATTTGCTGATAATGAATGAAATCAAAAGATGGAGGGCTATATTGAACCATGCAACAAAGGCAGTGAGGACAAGAAAGGCAGGATCTGACACTGGATAAATCAGGAGGAGCTTTAAAAGTCTTCTTTGAAAACACCAAGTAGTGCCTAGAGTGATGTGATGAACATTCAAGTAGAATGGTGCAGAACTGAGGACCTCAGTGGGTGACCCAGGGACCTCAATTAATGAGGAGAAGACCATGGAGACCGGATGACTCCAAATGGGAAAGGTTTTTCCAGAGGAAGGGCAATTGCTTTCTTCTTAGTCACATATGCCTTCAACAGGACCTGGTTACTCTACAACTTTTAAGAGACACAGTAAGTCCCTTACATATGAACCTTTAAGGTGTGAACTTTCAAACATGCGAAAGTGTGTTTGCATGTCCAGTCATGTAAGTTAGTTCACGTCTTACATGTAAGTTAGTTCAAGTCTGGCATACATTGTCATGTGTGTGCATCCTCTACAAGTTGTCTTCTGTGTACTTTACTGCAAAGTACCGTACAGATTATAGTCATACAGTATCTTTATTTCAAGCCCAGGATGTCTGGAAGCAATAGTAAAAGCAGCAGCAATGTAGTTGGTATTGCTAAGAAGCACCAGTTGTTATACTGTCCTATTGTGCTTTTCAAGGCACTGTACTGTAAGATGAATTATTTTTATGCTTTTTCTGTGTATTCACATTGTGCTTGTTTTTTATGTATTCACACTTTTGTGTGAACAGTATTATAAAGCTACTACAGTACAGTGTTATACAGTACTATATAGTCAATTGTATTTGCTGAATACCTAGGCTGGGAATGGCAGCCCACTCCAATATTCTTGCCTGGAGAATTCCATGGACAGAGGAAGCTGGAGGACTATATTTCATGGGGTCGCCAAGCATCAGACTTGACTGAGTGACACAATAGGCTAACTTTATTGGACTTAAGAACAAATTGACCTTACAAATGCATTCTTGGAACAGAACTCATTCATATGTAGAGGACTTACTGCACAGCAAAATATTTCTGAATACCCCAATTTCTATTAGCAATTTTAACCTTCCTGAATAGGCCTTCCTGCCATAGATAGGCATCCATGAGTTTAAGTTCTATACAAAACAAACAGGACCAGTCAATATTATTCTCTATCTCCTGCTGCAACCTGCTGTTTTGTGCTTCTTATCGCCAATGTCTGAGTAAAGAAATCGTTTAGTGACTCATAACTGATTCTGTTCATGGGCCCCAGCTGTGAGGCCCATGTCCCACCCGCTGAAAGGACCTCAGAATTCCACCTAAACTCACCAAATTCCCATGATAGTAGTAGTATAAAGGTTAAAACCCTGAAAAGAGAAATGTTGAATGAAAAATAAAGCAGAAAGTTAATCTGCTTGGCATCTTGTTACCTCTCTTCTGAGTATAATATGGGAAACTGCTAATTGCTTGATTTACTGCAATAATCATTCTGCCAACAGCAATAAATAAAGGTAATTAATTGAAGGTAACTCACTGCCAGGAAAGTTAGTAATTACCAGGAAATTGGAGACAAGTTTTCTTCATGATACCTTTATTTTTTTTAACTTTTTATTTTCTATAGGAGTATAGCCACTTAACAGTTTTGTGATAGTTTCAGATGGACTGCAAAGAATCTCAGCCATAAATAAATATGTATCCATTTTCTCCCAAATTCCCCTATCATCTAGGCTGCCACATAACATTGAGCTGAGTTCCCGATGCTATACAGGAGGTCCTTCTTGATTATCTATTTTAAATATAGCAGTATGTACATGTCGATCCCAAATTCCCTGACTATCCCTTCCCCTCATCTTTCCCCCTGGCAACCATAAGTTAATTCTCTAAGTCTGTGAGTCTGTTTCCGTTTTGTTAGTAAGTTGATCTGTATCATTTCTTTTTAGATTCCACATGTAAGAGAATACGATATTTTTCCTTCTCTGTCTGACTTACTTCACTCAGCATGACAATCTCTAGGTCTAACCATGTTGCTGCAAATGCTATCATTTCATTTTTTTAATGGCTGAGTAGTATTGCATTGTATATATTTCTTCATGATATCTTTAGAAGAGAAAAATAAAATTCACTATCCTCTTTCCTGAGTATCTATCATGTTTGTATTTGCTTGCTTTAAACTGTCTGCAGAAATACTCTTGAGTTCTATCATTTATTTCTTTTCCTTCCCTCCATCATGATGACTGCATACTTGTGGAGCAAGAGTAAAGTGAAATGAAAGTCGCTCAGTCATGTCCAGTGCTTTGCGACCCCATGGACTCATAGTCCATGGGATTCTCCAGGCCAGAACACTGGAGTGGATAGCCTTTCCCTTCTCCAAGGGATCTTCCCAGGCTAGAGATTGAACCCAGGTCTCCTGCATTGCAGGCAGACTCTTTACCAGTCGAGGTATGAGGGAAACCCTTAGAGCAAGAGTAACTGGGGCTTATCTATCTATACCTCCTACCACTATGGGAAGCTGAAACAGCTTTAGATCCTGTGGTCAACACAGTGGGGCTTATGAACATATGCAGTCTCTTCTATTGGAAGGGATTCACTAAGAGAAATAGATAGGAATATCTTGCTCTGATCACCCATGTTTTCACTTATTATTTTTTTTTTAATCCAGGGCTCTTTCTTAAACAAGACTTACAAGTGGCATGTTGTAATGGAAATAGAATGGTCTTTGGAGTTGGAGACCTGGGTTTATACTTGACAGCTGAGAAAATTTTTAAATATTTTTAAAACATCTTGGACCTTCAGTTTCCTATTATCTAAAATAAGAGCCAATGTATTTTGCATAGCATTTATTTTGGAAATAAATGGGACAGTTGCTGAATAAATATTAGCTTCTCTTCCCTCAGCCTATTATTAGAACTTTCCTTAAAAAATTATAGCAGTCTTTCTTTGTTTTCCATCTTGAGTTGGGTGCTGGAGAGTTTAGAGACAAATTTATCTACCCCTTTACTGAACAAACATACAATATCTATCATGTATACTAAGCGCTTATAACATCTTATCTTTGCTATTCTAATTTTTCTTTTCCCCACTTTCTTCATTTGAATATTCTGAACTTTCTTTTAACTTTTTGTATATATTTATAGAGTCACCTTGAATCCTTTCCAGATAAAGTGTTTATGAAAACACACACGTATATGCATATACAGATTTAATATATGTATGTGTGCTTCTGAATATATGGTATATAAGTTATATTCTACATTATGCTCTTTCTCATAGTCAGATACAACACTGTTGTGTTCACCAGTTGGTTTTTAATTAATTCATTTTATTGAAGTATAGTTGCTTTACAATGTTGTTAGTTTCAGATGTATAGCAAAGTGATTCAGTTATACATGCATATGTATCTATTTTTTCAGATTCTTTTCCCTTATAGGTTATTATAAAACATTGAGTAGAGTTCCCTGTATTATACAGTAGGTCCTGGTTGATTATTTTACATATATGCATGCTAAGTCGCTTCAGCTATGTCCGGTTCTTTGTGACTCTGTGGTCTGTAGCCCATGAGGCTCCTCTGTCCACGGGATTTTCCAGGCAAGAATACTGGAGTGGGTTGCCATGCCATCCTCCAGGGGATCTTCCCAACCTAGGGATCGAATCTGCATCTCTTAAATGTAAGGGAGCACACATTTCTCATGTACCCTTTGAGAATACATTGAAAATGTATTCCCTGTATAGATAAATGCAGGCTTCTCTGGTGGTTCAGATGGTAAAGAATCCACCTGCAATGCAGGAGACCCAAGTTCAATTGCTGGATTGGGAAAATTCTCTGGAGAAGAGAATGGCAGCCCACTCCAGTATTCTTGCCTGGGAAATCCCATGGATTTTAATCTTCTTGGATATGCAGGATCTTCAAGCAACAGTCAAGCAAGAGTGCTACTTAAACTATAACTCAAAACGGATAACCCTGGGATTTTTATTTAATATATGAATGAGAGCAATATGTATATCCAAGTAATGTGTATATTATCTCTAAAATCCACAGAGACCCTCCAAGCATTTAGCATCTCTCTGAAAGATAGGGGAAGCAACAACAGCAAATTTTCTTCACTTTGGAGAGACAGTTCACATGTACCTGGATGAGATGGAAGATGCCTACATCATCATGGAAATTGTTTACATCTATCTAAAATGCATATGTTCTTATAGATGTCCAACAAACACATAAAAAGGTTCTCAACATCACTAATTATTAGAGAAATGCAAATCAAAACTACAATGTAGTATTTACCTCACACTGGTAAGAATGGCCATCATAAAATCTACAAACAGTGAAAGATGGAGTGGGTGTGAAGGAAGGGGAACACTTATGCACTCTTGGTGGGAATGTAAATTGATACAGCCACTATGGAGAATATTATGGAGGTTCCATAAAAAGTTAAAAAAAGAGCTGCCTTATGACCTAGGAATCCCACTACTGTACATACACCCAAAGAAAACCATAATCCAAAAAGATGCATGCGCCCGAGTGTTCATAGTGGCACTGTTTACAATACCCAGGAACATGGAAGCAAACTAGCTGTCCATCAACAGAGGAATGGATGAAGAAGCTGTAGTATACTATCTTATAAAGACGTGGTATATATACAGTGGAACATTACTCAACCGTAAAAAGGAACAAAATTGGGTCATTTGTAGAGCCATGGACAAACCTAGAGAGCATCATACAGAGTGAAGCCAGAAAGAGAACAGCAAATGTCATATACCAATACCTTTATGTAGCATCTAGAAAAATGGTACAGATGATCTTATTTGTAAAGCAGAAGGAGAGACAGGTGTAGAGAACAAATATATGGATACCAAGGGGACATGGGGGAAGGAATTGGGAGATTGGGATTGACAATTACATGCTATTGATACTGTGTATAAAATAGATACTAATGAGAACATACTGTATGGCACAGAGAACTCTACTTAATGCACTGTGGTGACCTGGATGTGAAGGAAGTCCAAAAGGGAAGGGATATAGGTATATGTATGCCTCATTCATTTTTCTGTACAGTAGAAACTAATACACTTTGTAAAGCAACTATACTCCAATGAAAATTAATTTAAAAATGTGATGCAGTTAAATGGTAAAAAAAAAAATTAAAATAAAATACATATGTCCTTTTTGGTTACATACTACTTTTAATTCTGTAAGTTCTATCAAACCTAAACATAGTAATTCAGGGAGTTATTATCCTTCCAAAGGGGAAAAGTAGTGTAGGGAATATTTGCTGAACAATTATCAAGTCTATTACATCACCCCTGCATATTCTAAACATTGATGGTGCTACTACTTTTTGTAATTTCTGCAGGATTGTGGCCTTATTTATTGTTTGCTTATTTGGAGAACTAAAAAGCTCTTTCTATAATCACCCTTACTTCATGACTTCCCAGGACATACTGCAAAGTGACTTAAATTAGAGGTTTTGAGATTAGGAGAAAAAGTGGGGATGGGCTATTAGAAAATTAGCTTCTTCTTGCAAGGTAATTCATTTAAGTGAGATCCTTACAGGATCTTCAGTCAAGACAGGAACATCCTAATTAGACAAGAAAAAAAGGATGCTGTTTTGACTATTAAATTATGCTTCAGATGGGCTTGGAGGGCATCATATTTTTAGTTTTCTGATTTATGCTAAATATCTCATTGCAAGTTTTGGAGTGCCACTCTTCCCCCACAAATATATTAGCTTTAACCTGAGAAACATAGTGAAGCTATGAATACAATGGATATTATACCTGATACTTACAAGATCAAATTTTAAGCTTGGTGTTGATGGTCTCAACGTTTATTTATTTATTTTTTTGATTTTTTTTGAATGTGGACCATTTTTTTAAAGTCTTTATTGAATTTGTTGTAATATCACTTCTATTTTTTTGTGTTTTCATTTTTTGGCCGTAAGGCATATGAGATCTTAGGTCTCCAACCAGGAATCGATTGCCAGGGAAGTACTTCTTAATCTTTAATATGGAAGAAATTGGTGTCTCTTAGTACACTTATAGAAAGTGCCTGCTTTTCCTGTTTATAAATTAGAAGCTTGATTAGAAGAATTTAGAAGCTTGATCCATTCACTTTCTTTTATTTTGAAGCACTAAATAAAAGATAATAATAATTGAAATATATTGAAAAATAATTGAAATAATTGAAAAATCCTTCCCACCCAACAGTGATTGATTTCCTCTTGCCATTCACACTGTTTAATGTAACTTATCACTTGATTTCACAAAGTTTTGCCTTCAATAGCCATGTTACAGAAGACAACAGGTGATCATTTGCTAAGCAGTTTCACCACTGCAGGCCACTGTCAGAATTCTGTCCTATAGTGGAATTTGGATATTGACTTCCCCCCAAATTAATAAGAACTGATTATCAATTCCAGACTTGAGGGTCTGTTGTCTTTGACTACACTTCATGCCAATTTCTGCAGCAGTTAGTTCTTAATTGCAACCAACAGTAATCAACTTTAGTTGGGTTTACAGAAGAATAATTGTTTTTTCCAAAGGAAATTGGGTGACTCACAAAATCTTCAGGAAGATCAGAGAATGAGAGTTGATGGCTAGAAAGCCAGGAACGCAGCCCCGGATCACATCACAGAACTAATGAGAGGAAAAATCAGTGATCCACAGGTTGCCTTGTGGTTTACCACAGAAACTGGACACAAATCACAGATGCCACTACTGCCCTGGGGTGCAGACATAGCTGCTGTTGATCTCCTATTGTCACCACTCTCTAACAAAAATAGATTTTGTGTGGCTCTTTTTTTCTTTGTTGCTAATTTATGAGTTTGTGTGTCTAGTTGATTGAGCCAGATCATGTATCTTTACTGAACTTGAAAGGCAATCTAGGATTATATAATGATTATATAGTGGCTAGTGATTATATAATGGCTTTTGATAATGTATAATAGGATATTCAAATCCCTTATGATTATACAGTGCAAGTGAGAAATAGATTTAAGGGCCTAGATCTGATAGAAAGAATGCCTGATGAACTATGGAATGAGGTTCATGACATTGTACAGGAGACAGGGATCAAGACGATCCCCATGGAAAAGAAATGAAAAAAAGCAAAAAGGCTGTCTGGGGAGGCCTTACAAATAGCTGTGAAAAGAAGAGAAGCGAAAAGCAAAGGAGAAAAGGAAAGATATAAACATCTGAATGCAGAGTTCCAAAGAATAGCAAGAAGAGATAAGAAAGCCTTCTTCAGCAATCAATGCAAAGAAATAGAGGAAAACAAGAGAATGGGAAAGACTAGAGATCTCTTCAAGAAAATCAGAGATACCAAAGGAACATTTCATGCAAAGATGGGTTCAATAAAGGACAGAAATGGTATGGACCTAACAGAAGCAGAAGATATTAAGAAGAGGTGGCAAGAATACACAGAAAACTGTACAAAAAAGATCTTTACGTCCCAGATAATTACGATGGTGTGATCACTGACCTAGAGCCAGACATCCTGAAATGTGAAGTCAAGTGGGCCTTAGAAAGCATCACTATGAATAAAGTGAGGTGATGGAATTCCAGTTGAGCTATTTCAAATCCTGAAAGATGATGCTGTGAAAGTGCTGCACTCAATATGCCAGCAAATTTGGAAAACTCAGCAGTGGCCACAGGACTGGAAAAGGTCAGTTTTCATTCCAATCCCAAAGAAAGGCAATGCCAAAGAATGCTCAAACTACCGCACAATTGCACTCATCTCACACGCTAGTAAAGTAATGCTCAAAATTCTCCAAGCCAGGCTTCAGCAATATGTGAACTGTGAACTTCCTGATGTTCAAGCTGGTTTTAGAAACGGCAGAGGAACCAGAGATCAAATTGCCAACATCTGCTGGATCATGGAAAAAGCAATAGAGTTCCAGAGAAACATCTATTTCTGCTTTATTGACTATGCCAAAGCCTTTGACTGTGCAGATCACAATAAACTGTGGAAAATTTTGAAAGAGATGGGAATATCAGACCACCTGATCTGCCTCTTGAGAAATTTGTATGCAGGTCAGGAAGCAACAGTTCAAACTGGACATGGAACAACAGACTGGTTCCAAATAGGAAAAGGAGTTCGTCAAGGCTGTATATTGTCACCCTGTTTATTTAACCTATATGCAGAGTACATCATGAGAAACGCTGGACTGGAAGAAACACAAGCTGGAATCAAGATTTCCAGGAGAAATATCAATAACCTCAGATATGCAGATGACACCACCCTTATGGCAGAAAGTGAAGAGGAACTAAAAAGCCTCTTGATAAAAATGAAAGAGGAGAGTGAAAAAGTTGGCTTAAAGCTCAACATTCAGAAAACGAAGATCATGGCATCTGGTCCCATCACTTCATGGGAAATAGATGGGGAAACAGTAGAAACAGTGTCAGAATTTATTTTTCTGGGCTCCAGAATCACTACAGATGGTGACTGCAGCCATGAAATTAAAAGGTGCTTACTCCTTGGAAGCAAAGTTATGACCAACCTAGATAGCATATTGAAAAGCAGAGACATTACTTTGCCAACAAAGGTCCGTCTAGTCAAGGCTATGGTTTTTCCTGTGGTCATGTATGGATGTGAGAGTTGGACTGTGAAGAAGGCTGAGCGCCAAAGAATTGATGCTTTTGAGCTGTGGTGTTGGAGAAGACTCTTAAGAGTCCCCTGGACTGCAAGGAGATCCAACCAGTCCATTCTGAAGGAGATCAGCCCTGGGATTTCTTTGGAAGGACTGATGCTAAAGCTGAAACTCCAGTACTTTGGCCACCTCATGCGAAGAGTTGACTCATTGGAAAAGACTCTGATGCTGGGAGAGATTGGGGGCAAGAGGAGAAGGGGACGACAGAGGATGAGATGGCTGGATGGCATCACTGACTCGATGGACCTGAGTCTGAGTGAACTCCAGGAGTTGGTAATGGACAGGGAGGCCTGGTGTGCTGCGATTCATGGGGTCGCAGAGAGTATGACACAACTGAGCGACTGATCTGATCTGTCTGAATAGGATATTCATTATATAATGGCAGTCAGTTTCTGACTCAGAAGATGGGAAATTCCTCCAATGCATAAGGGGATCAGTTATTATATGGCTAAAAACATGCCAATGACACTAAGACATTAGTGTTCTACGAAAGAAAAATATTTTATCTGGTTGTTTGCATGAGTTTCGGATAATGTTTTTTTTTTCCTCAAAAAAATTCTGTTCCTTTGCCAGTATATTTGTGTGTTTATGTGTGATGTGTGCGTGCACGTGAGTGAGATGTAAAACCCCTGGAAACCTACCTCTCAATAGTTTCTATCACATACACATACACACACATGTACATGCACTGTTTAACTATTTCAGACTACCTTCATCTGGTGCCACAATAAGCTTGATATTTCTAATGTTCTTCTTGTCTGGCTTTTAAAAGCCAAACAAAAAGAGACATCTCATCAACCCCAGACCAAATGCACCTGGTACTTTCCAGGCAAAGCTGGGCCTAGGAATCACCCTGGGGAGGAGGCAAACCACAAAAGCCTGGAATTTATAAATAGCTGAGTTCGGAGGCTTGGCTGGTGATGATAGATCTCAATCAGGGACGAGACACAGCTCATAAGCACATGCTATGCTTGCCATATGCCAAGCATTTGCAGGGTTCAGACGTCTCTCCATGAGTCTGAGAGATTCTGACGGCCTACAACAGCTGATACAGACAAATTGGCTTAGAGAAAGGGAATGACATCTAATGACCCCATTCCAGAGCCTTGATAAAATGGCACCTCATCATCCTGCTAGTCTGCGTGAAGAGGTTTTACTAAGTGGCCCATGCAGTCTGGGCCACACTGCAACTGCTCTCAACCAATGGAGGCGGAGAGAGTGGGAGAGGCTTGTTCAGAACAGACGGTGAATGAGAAGCATGTGGAGAAGTGGGTGGGTGGGATGGGAGTAGAAGAGTCACCGGGATTGAGGTTTAAATACCAGGTGCTGCCTGGCATCCTATTACCTCCAGCTATTCTACCCTCTGGGAAGATTTCCCAGCCTAATTATAATGTGGTTGTCAAGCTGTTTTCCCCGATCTGTGTGACCCAAGACGGGCTTGGCAGGATCATTTGAGCACTACAATGTCTCACCATATAGAAGAAATTTACAGACAGTTCTTGGCCTCTTTCCTAAGAATACTTGCAGAACAGTAGAAAGCAAGGAGGGAGTTCATATTGACCCAACAGCTTTGCTCAATCCTACCCTATCAGAGTGAGATTGTTAATCTGACCTCTCTCTTTAACCTGAACCTTCCCCCTTTCTTTTTTTTTTTCAATGATTCCATTCTCATTGTCAGGCCCAACACCTCCCAACAGAAATTAACCCTCTGGTGCATGCCTGCATTTTAGTTCTATAAGAGGAAGCCAGGAAGTGAGGCGATACTAATTTCTGGACAATGGATGATCCAGGTCACAAGGGTACTTGAGAGGGAATATTTTTACACCCTGGGAGATGCTTTCACCAACCACATAGCACATGCCAAAAAAAAAAAAAACAGTTTCAAAAATCTTAACTGTGGCCATCTACTCTGCAAAAACCATAGGCCATTCTTTAAATATCAGTCTTAATGACTGTCAGAAATGGAATTGAACCCAACCATCTTCCTCTGTGCCACCTTTTCTTTCTCCTCTTCTTTTCCCTTCTTCTATCTGTTCTTCTGTCCCCATCTTCTCTCTTTTCTCCTTCTCCCACCTCTAGCCCTTCATTCACCTAAATAAACTTCTCCCTTCATTCAAGGCCAAGTTTTGAGCAGCCTGCTCTGACTGGAGTGGACCAAGACACATTGAGTTCCAATCTGTTGCTTAGCACCAAGGTTGCTTGGATACATCTCTCAATGACTACTGGCCTTTGCCTTTGACTACTTATGCATGTAAGCTATGCAGTGAATACCCCTGTTCAGAGAAGCACTGGGCCAGAACCAACTTTCACAATCTCCTTTTGAGTGGCCTTGGTGGTGGCAGGAGTAGCGGGTTGTTTTAAAAGAAAAAAGACCTGATTTTTTTTTTTTTTATTGCTGGTTTAGCAGTGATAAAGAACTAGATAATAAGGAATGAAACAAAATCATCCAGTGAACACAGCTCTGGGGCTGTCTTCATACCAGGATAGGAGTGAGTCAAGAGAAATATACCAGGATCTTCAGGAAAAAATAATTCCTATCCTTCTCCCGCATGAATCATCACCCGTACCTGTGATCTGTATTCTTAAGAGAAAAAGTGCTGGTGAGTGTGTGTGCCTGTGTGGATGGTGAATGCATGTGAAGGGGATGAGGAGAGAGAAAAAGGAAAAACAAATAGAACCCTTCCACAAATGTCAAGGCAAAGTGAAGAATTATAGTCTCTGTGCATAAATACATCAAGGAGATAGAAATGGTACTTAGAGTTTGCAGAGGCCATCATTTTATTGGGTTCTCAGGCATACCCTTGGGAAATGACAGTTTCCCTGCCCCCCATTCTTATGTCCAGGCTTCACTTGTGCTAGAATCCTTTAATTCAATCTCTACGTTCCATCTTGTCTAAGAGACTGTGCTTGGGGATAAAAAGACAAAGGGAAAGGTGGATATGATTGAAATAATGTGCAAAGATGCAGAAAGTGCCAGACCAAGGATGAGAATGAACTGAAGATGCAGATGGGGGTAAAGGAATGGACAGACCTCAGGAATCCTCTTCTGTAGGAGGAAAGCATTCCCAGGGTGGTGAAGAGCAGAAAGCAAGACTCAGGGTCAAGATGGAGTGAGAGATGGAAGGGTGAGTAAGGGCTGATTAATGATCTGTGCAGTCGAATGAGGGGAGAGGGCGATATCCAAGGGCTAACAGGGGTAGGTGAGGTGGGGTAAGAGCATGCTGAGTTTATCTAAGGAGATTAATACAGAGACATACATGTCATACTATACAGTTCAGTTGCTCAGTCGTGTCCGACTCTTTGCAACCTGATGGACTGTAGCACGGTAGGCTTCCCTGTCCTTCACCATTTCCCAGACTTGCTTAAACTCATGTCCATTGAGTCGCTGATACCATCCAACCATCCCATCCTCTGTCGTCCCCTTCTCCCCCCGCCCTCAATCTTTCCCAGCATCAGGGTCTTTTCCAGTGAGCTGATTCTTTGCATCAGGTGGCCAAAGTATTGGAGCTTCATCAGAACTTCCAATGAATATGTGTTAAATCGCTTCAATCATGTCCCAGTCTTTTAAACCCTATGGACTGTGGCCTGCCAGGCTCCTCTGTCCTTGGGATTTTCCAGGTAAGAATACTGGAGTGGGTTGCCATGCCCTCCTCCAGGGGATCTTCCTGACCCAGGGATCGAACCCAAGTCTCCTGCATTGGCAGGTGAATTCTTTACAACTAGCACCACTGGAAAGTCCTTGCAGTGAAGAGTCAGGTGTGATACACGTCCTAGTGCTCTGCATCCTTGCTGTAGCATTTTCTAAGTGATGGTTATCACTACCCTGATCAAGTCAATGTATCTTTGCTGAATATCTATTCTGGGTATAGTCTCGTACATGGAGGACACACAAAAGGCACAGCCCCTGCCTTGTTGAGAGTCTAGTCATAGGGACACAATGGAAAGGAATAAGAATGCAACATGTAATGAACTTCACGGCGGCAAGAATATTACAGAGTGAGTTTACATGAGCTCACAGAGGAGAGATGGAGTGAGCTAGAAAGAGAAAAAGAGACATTGGAATAGCCTTAAGAAGAAAAGGTGAGTTTTAGTGATGTGGCACTGAGTAAGAACTCACCTTTCTGAACTTCAGGTTCATCCTCTGTTAATGGGAAGGCAGGATCACTAGAGGACTTCTAGCGCCAGACTTCACATGCTATGGGTCAAAGATGAGACCACACCCAGTGTGCTTCTGAATCTGAAGGTCTGCCCATGGACTTTCACGCATCACTCACCGTCCCTTGCCCCCTGAACCTCTTCTTTGCACCTGCACCAGCAAACTTGAGGTTCATTCCCAGTGACAAGTGGTCTTGGCTGAGGCTTGGGAGAGAGGAGATGTGTGCAGCAGAGAAGAGAGCTGTGATGGTTTTTGCCAAAATAGGGAAAGTTTCTAGGCACCCCTTCCCTGTCCCATATCCTTGTCAATAGTGTCAAGAAACTGCAGGTGTGTACTTGCTTGTATCAAGCCTCAGTCCTATTAATGACCAACAATGGGGCTGAGCCTTCCTTCCTCCCTACTTCTCCTATACGAAGCCCCTAACATATAGTAGCCATTGTTGTCATTTGCCCTGATTTCAGTATTAGCACATTGCTCAAAATTGGGTACTTGCTTGTCAGCAGGGTTCCAAACTTGGAAAGAGACCTTAGAGTTTCTGAGAAAAAAGATTGATACTTGGAAGGGAAAAATAATTTGCCCCACATCACCTAGCTAGTTAGACAAATTGCAGAAAGCTGGGTTTAGAACTCAGGTCCTTTAATATCCATCCTGCAGAAAGTCTGGGTTCCAAGACCCTTGGCAGTAGGTAGGGGCTTACTAAATACTTCATGGAGTTGAGATTTCACCGGGTCTGAATGATAAAGGTTAAGGGAGTGTGACCTTGTTCTTATTTAGTCACTAAGTCATGTCTGATTCTTTGAGACCCCATGGACTGCAGCACACCAGACACCCCTGTTCCTCACTATCTCCTGGAGTTTGCTCAAACTCATGGACATTGAGTTGGTGATGCTATCTAACCATCTCATCCTCTGCCACCCCATTCTCCTCCTCCTCTCAATTCTTCCAAGCATCAGGGTCTTTTCTAATGAGTTGGCTCTTCGCATCTGGTGTCTAAACCATTAGAGCTTCAGCTTCAGCATCAATCCTTCCAATGAATATTCAGGGTTGATTTCCTTTAGGATTGACTGATTTGATATCCTTGCAGACCAAGGGACTCTCAAGAGTCTTTTTCAGTACCACAATTCGAAAGCATCAGTTCTTTAGTGCTCAGCCTTTCTTTATGGTCCAATTCTCACATCAGTACGTAACTACTTTGGCCACACCGCTTCTAAATGGTGCACTAGCTAGTTCTCTCTCACATCAGGGGCATTTTTTTTCTTTTCTGACCCTAGAGATGAGCTCCTTAGTAGAAAGTCAAACAGAGAAATTTTCCTTTGGAATTGAAACTGAGTCCCTGTAGAATCAAATTCCTCTGCTGAGCTTCTGATTAACCTCTCTATCCAAAACTTTATTTCCTTTCTTGTCCTGGAGCTTTTCCCCTCAGGACTAAAAGGAAAAATCAAAGAAAAACAGGGTATGGTGGGCATTGAAATCAAGGACTCTGTTGGACCCTCCTGGGTACAAAAGTTGTTCTGTGTCCCCATCTCTTGCTTTTACAAAAAGGCTTTGGTCTCCTAGGCTTTCCTTGAGTTACAAAGAGCAGCTTCAAGCAGTTACTAATTAGGAAAGTGAGAGAATGCAGAAATGAATTAAAAGTGGTCAAGAAACAAAGTGCAGTGATAAAACAGAATCCTACTTCTTCCTCAAGGGACAAGCATAGTGATCTGAAACATGCCTTCAAGTTGTTCTCCAGGAACAAAGGTCCCAGCCCAGTGAAGGATGTTGACTTGATGCTGAGCACACGCGCAGAGATCCCAGAGTGGATGGAACCAGGAAGTGGATGATGAAGATTTCTCATCACCCTCTTCCCTCACCATCAACCCATCAGAAGAAAAGTATGTCCCCTGCAGCCCTTGCCCCAAGTGTCACCTTTAAAAATCCTACCTTGAAAGCCATCAGAGAGTTTAGGTCTTTTGAGCATGAGCTGCCCATTCTCCTTGGCTGATGCCCTGCAATAAACCTTTCTCTGCTCTAGACTCTGCTGCTTTGGTTTGTTTGGCCTCACTGGGAATCAGGCATGTGGACTTGAGTTCAGCCACCAAATGTGAGGATTCTTATTTCTCCCATGTTGTTGTTGTTCAGTCACTAAGTTGCATCCAACTCTTTGCAACCCCATGGACTATAGCACACCAGCTTCCTCTGTCCTCCACTATCTCCTGGAGTTTGTTAAAATTCATGTTCATTGAATCGGTGGTTCTATCTAACCATCTCATCCTCTGCCATCCCCTTTTCCTTTTGCCTTCAATCTTTCCCAGCATCAGGGTCTTTTCCAATGAGTCAGCTCTTCACATCAGGTGGTCAAAGTATTAGAGCTTCTGCTTCAGCATCAGTCCTTCCAGTGAATATTCAGAGTTGATTTCCTTTAGGATCAACTGGTTGTATCTTCTTGTAGTCCAAGGGACTCTCGAGAGTCTTCTCTCATAGGTTCGGCTGAAGTCTGTTGATTAGGGCACAAGGTTGGCTAATGGGGAGAAACATTAGCAAAAAATGTTCTTGCTCAACATCCATGTTACCATCTATGACCGTAGTTTTCTGACCTTTGAAATATCAAGATGCATCAACCTAAGGGACTTGTTAAAAAAAGGCACATTCCCAGTGTCCTCTTTGGACACATGGAATGAAAATGTCTGGGGCTATGGTCCAGGAATCTGCCTTCATAACAAGCTGCTCAGATGATTCTAGTGATTCTGTTGTATACATTACTCCACTGCACAAGCCTTGAAATTCCTCTGGCCTTACACTATATGTGGAGAAGGGATGTAAGGAAATATTTCTCAAAACCAAGAGGTTTATACTCTCTAGGTGTCCTCATCTAGTAGAGAAGTAAGAGAAAGAAAAGCAGCAGTTTTAAAGGCGAGAATTTCCTGGGGCATCATTGTTTTCTTTCTAGGGTTTCTGCGGAATAAGAAAAACTTCAGGGCATTGGGCCATCCTTTTAAGATCAGGTTGTCTGAAACCCATTGCTTTTTGTTTTCATTTCCCTTCTGTTTTCCCATCCCCTTTGGTGAAGTCTTGTGTAAACGTTTCAGCATGGTTGCAATTGTGCTATAAAGTATTGTGGTTTGGGTCATGTTTTGTCTAAGACATGGTGCATGTGCGTGTCTGCATGCTCAATCACATCGGTCGTGTCTGACTCTGCAACCCTAAAGACTGTAGCCTACCAGGCTCCTCTGTCCATGGGATTCTCCAGGCAATATGCTGTAGTGGGTTGCCATGTCCACCTTCAGGGATCTTCCTGACTGAGGGATCAAACCCATGTCTCCTTCATTACAGGTGGATTCTTTACTGCTGAGCCACCGAGGAAACCCATGTGGTGCATAGTCAGAGGGAAATTCTGATCCTACTATCTATATCCCCATCTGAGATCAGGTCATAATCAGTGAGACACTCTAAGAAGGTGAAATTCAGCTGCCTTAAGCAAAACTATCCTCCTTCCAAAAGGAATATTCTTCCAATGTTTGTCTCAGAGGTCACCATATTAATTTTAATTACTAAAGAGAATTTTCCTTCTAGAAAATCCTATGGGGTGGGGGTGGGGGTGGGTGTGTGATACAGAGACTCTGAGATTTTCTGCACACTCCCTGAGGGAACACCAGCATGTCAGTCACTGCAAATGACACATGTTGATCGTCGCTTGGGACCTTGAAAGGGGAATGAGGATTCGTAGCTGGGAGATGGAAACAAGTCCCTGGAATTGAGCCGTTATCGGAACATAATTCAAAAGAGCCTTGGTTGATACCAAGGCCAGTATACCTGTGTTTGCTGTTCTTAGGCTACAGACTGTAGATGCTGTGCTGTGCCTCCCTGTGGGGTCCTCTGTCCCCACCCAGGGCAGGACACCCCAGATTTCTTAAGAAAAGAGGCATCTGTTAGAGAATAGAGAGCCAGTATCTCTGATCAGAAGGCAAATGGTAGCCATGGGGAGACTGGTTTCCCTCGCAAGTGAGAGCAAAAGTGCTGTCTGTGATAAAGAGCAGGGATGTTCAGGCATGTACCAGAACCAGAAGCCACCATGATGATCACCATCAAAGAATCTAGAGGCCGGGGTCACCAATGGTTAGCACTATCATATTGACTATTCCTGTAAGGACTCTGGAGAAGTGAAGCAAATGGGTAATTCTAGGAGTCTACTCAGCTCCTCTTTTTTGCCCTGAGAAGATAGCTTTCCCTAGGGCAGAGAAGTCACTGAGCTAATGCAGCCCCATGAATCACCTTTTGTAGGTGGTATATTTCCACAAAGGTATTTTGAATTTGTAGATACAATATAATGCAAAGACATATATACATATGTGCATTTCCTATGGTTCCAATAGTTCCAAAAGTCCAATAGTTCCAGTTCTCCTGCTGGTCGTCACCTATGAAGCCACGTGTGTGGCTTGTGTGTGCATGCATGCTCAAGTATGCACCTATAGATGCCCACACATGTGCCTCCTGACACACATATGCATCTGTGCCCACATGGTGGATGCTCTCAGCTGCAGTGCCAGGTGGAGCCCCTGCCATTCACATATAATGAAACACACAGATTTGCCTTCTGTTCGGGGTGTTTTCGCTCCTTTATCATCCACATTAAATGTTACAAGCACTTGACTTTATGACTCCTTCCATCTGCATATTAAGCAGCTGACACAGGCAGCCTCCTCTTGACAGTGGTCTGTGCAAGCCCACAGTGTTATTTAGAGTCCTGCCTTGAGGAGAAAAGGGTCTTTCATGTCAGGCCAGGTAGCCTTTGACGGCAATAGGATTCTTCGCATTTCAAAGCTGCTCTTCTTTTGTTAGAGTGGGGGAAAAAATGGATTGGGGTCTAGACTTCTTGCCACCCCTATGTAGAGGGATAACCAGCTTCTCAGCTGCTATATTTGCTTGTTCTCTTAGTAAGACCCTGGGCTGCATATTACCTAGAAAGTTCAGGTGTCCTTTTCAAAGCCCTTTTCTCCTGCTGTTGGAGGTGAGAGTGCCTGTGTGTAGGGAAGGTTGCTATAACTTCTTGCTTAAAAGTCATCCGGAAGGTGACAAAGCCTCATTAGGAAGTTGCCCTTTGCTGATCGCTGGATCGAGCTCTGACTCTGGGGCCAGGGAAACCCCTTGCTTGCCTTTCTCTCTGCTTCCCCTTCCTCCCTCCTTTCCTGTCCTCATCTCCTCCCGCATGCATCCTCACCTCCATTTAGACTCTCTCACCCTCATCCTGTTATCCCTTCTCCTGACTTCTGACCTGGACTCCATCTGTATTTGTTAATGAGAATTCTGGAAAGTCTGTAGTCCGAGTCCCAGAAATGACAGGCAGGCTCATTTGCTCATTTTGAAGGTGAAGAAATGAGCAGCAGAGGAGTTCAGCAGAGGACCCTCCACTGGGTCCACTCTCCTTCGTGTGAATGTCCTCTCGCCTGATCTTCCAACCCCCTACTTATTTCCCACATCCTCTCTCTGCAGCCTGCTTGCCTGGTCCTCTGTTTTCACACCAATCTCCGTGACTTCTCGGTTTGTGAGCGGCTTTGCAACGTCAGGGTGTGATTGAGAGGCTCGGGGACAAGCTGCCAGGGAGGCATTCTTGCTTTGCTTTCCATTTCTCTTCTCCCATAGCCCACCAGCCAGGTATGAAAACAACCGTGCCCTGGGTTTACACAGAGCCTCTCATCCAAGAAATCTCAGAATGGTTTTGCCAGCAAGTCTGATTACACTCATTATTCTGGACAGGGAAAACATCTTTTTGGGAAGGGAAGTCGGTTGCCAAAGACTGTTCTAACTACCCCTGGGAAAAGCTACAGGATGACTGGGCAGCTCTCCCACTGGCGTCCTGGGCTGCCTGCTGGTCCTCCCTAGCTTTGGATGGATAGATTTAGATCATGGGGACCACAGCCCAAAAGACATTTCCAGAACAGAAATCCAGCCCTAAAACTGTGGGATAAATTAGGATGAAGTATCTCCCTCCATATCAACTCCTTGCTTTTTGGTTAAGTAGAAGATAATCATGAGCTATTGCAATCTCCAGGGCCCCTATTTTTGTGATATCCAATTCATTAAACTCCATAATCCTAAAAGCAGACTGTGCCATGAGTATCTGGGTATCTCACCTGATTGCTACTCTTCTGTGAGTCGAGCCAGCCCAGGAAAGTGCCAGATTCTTTCTTTTCCCTTTTGAAAGTGTTAGTCGCTCAGTCATGTCCAACTCTTTGTGACCCCATGGACTGTAGCCCGCCAGGCTCCTCTGTTCATGGGATTCTCCAGGCAAGAATACTGCAGTGGGTTGCCATTTTCTTCTCCAGGGGGTCTTCCTGACCCAGGGATCAAACCCAGCCCTACTGCCTTGTAGACAGATTCTTTACTGTCTGAGCCCTCAGGAAAGCCCCAGTGAAGCGTGCAGCCATGTCTGACTCTGTGTGACCTCATGGACTGTAGCCCACCAGGATCCTCTGTTCATGGAATTTTTACATGAACATAAATGCTGCTTGGACTGCTTCCCTACCACCGAGCCTCCTTCTTCAAACTGAGAGGCTAGCAGTCTGTGTATTTTAAGTGAAGCAAAGAAATAAGGAGAAGGACAAATGGAAGAAAGGAGAGAGAGAAGGGAGAGGAGGGAAGGAGGAAAAGACAATAGAGAAAAACAAGAGGAGAGGAGGTCAGTTTGCTGAATCTGCAGAGATCACTCTCGACTGGGTGTTGATTCCAAGTATGTTGGAGTTTCAGACGTTGTATTACATCATGAGTGTACCCCTCCTACCATCTTGTCAAGGTTTTTACGTCTTTGGATGTAGAATATCTTTTTTGTAGGGTCTAGTAATTTTTTTATTAGTGTTTGTTCAGCAATTAGTTGTGAATTTTGAGTTCTAGTCAGAGAAGGTGAGCTCAAGGTCCTCTATTCCGCCATCTTGTCTCTGACTCTCAGATACTGTGTTAGTTCAGTAGGGCTGCCCTGACAAAGTAGCACAGGCTAGGTGGCTTCAACAACAGAAATGTATTTTCTTACAATTCTGCAGGCTGGGAGGTCAAGGGGTGCTAAGGGTTGGTTGCTCCTGAGGCCTCTCTTATTGACTTACAGCTGGCTGACTTCTCCCTGTGTCCTCGCATGGTCCTCTTTCTGTCTGTCTATGTCCAAACTTCCTCTTATAAGGATGTGAGTTGTGTGGACTAGGACCCATGACGGACCTCCTTTTAATTGAATCACCTCTTAGAAGGATCTCTCAAAAGTAACATTTTAAGATACTGGATTGGGGCGGGGAAGAGGGGGGTTAGGACTTTAACATACAAATTTGGAGAAGATACACTTCAGCCCATGAAAGATGAATTATCTCTAATCTTGATGATACCTTTCAGTCATTGTAAGTATGCCCATTTTAAAGCTGTGAACCTGGAACATAAGAGAGAATGGAAAACACACCTGAAGTCACATAGCTAGTAAGCAACAGAGATGGAAGGCACACCAGTCTCATCTCTCCAATGCTGAGCCACTACAGCCATGCCATGTGGCCTCTGGACAGAGGAAGGGTGGCCAGATAGTGGACAAAAAGGAACATGGCTTCCAGAGCCACACCAACTCCAGCTCCTTCCATCACAGCTTGACCATGACCATGACAATGGTGAACATCTCTCTGTTTCAGATATCTCATTTTTGTTTTTAAGACCTGCAATAAAAAATCATGGCTAACAATAAACAACACGTCCCTTCCTCGTGGCCATTCTGCATGTCATACACAAATGTGAACGGGTATGAGAGTCTATGGCAAATATTGAGTTATATTATTATTTACCACATCTTTTCAGAGTCAGCATATATGCAAATGTTGCTTCCCGGGTGGCTCAGTGGTAAAGAATCTGCCTGCCAATGCAGGAGGCACAAGAGATGTCAGTTTAAACCCTGGATAGGGAAGATCCCCTGGAGGAAGGCATGACAACCCATTCCCATATTCTTGCCTGGAAAATCCCATGGACAGAGGAGCCTGGTAGGCTACAGTCCATGGGGCCCATGGGGGTGGGCTACAGTCCTTGGATCACAACTGAACAACAGCACACATGCACACACTTGTGCAGGACACAAAAGGTGGGGCATAGAAATCTAAACCCCTGACAAGATCACTTGGCAACTGGTTTGGTTCTCCCCATTGTAATGACTACGATTTAGCTACAGTGCAATGCCATCTTGAGCTGTGATATTTGTTTTATCACCCCTATGTAAACAGTGATATCTCTGAGGGCAGGCAGGGGGGTTATTTTCCACTTCTCCTGCATCTCCACAGAGCCTACCAATGTGCTGGCTGGTAGCAGATCTTATAAATCCTCTGTGAGTGAGGGAGGGACCTGCAGAGGGAGAATTTAATGGCCATGAAAATAAGTTCTTATATTAGTTTGGCATTGCCACAATGATGCTATAACAACCAGCCACAAAATATCAGCGTCAAATAACAGTAAGTAACCATCTCTCAGGAGAAGGCAATGGCACCCCACTCCAGTACTCTTGCCTGGAAAATCCCATGGATGGGGGAGCCTTGTGGGCTGCAGTCCATGGGGTCGCTAAGAGTCAGACACGACTGAGCCACTTCACTTTCACTTTTCACTTTCATGCATTGGAGAAGGCAATGGCAACCCACTCCAGTACTCTTGCCTGGAGAATCCCAGGGACAGGGGAGCCTGGTGGGCTGGAGTCTATGGGGTTGCACAGAGTCGGACATGACTGAAGTGACTTAGCAGCAGCAGCAGCAGCAACCATCTCTCACTTATGGGTCTTCAGGCTCACTGGGCAGCTCCCCTTAGTAGGGTGGGCTTGAGTGGCTCTGATCCATGCATCACTGACCCTTTCCCTGCTAGTGAGCTAGCCAGGGCATGCTTTTCTTAAGGAGGTGGCAGAAAGCAAGCCCCACTGCTCAAGTACATTCCAAGACCCTGTTCATATCTACTGACTTTTGTTCAATGCAAATCCCTTGATTGTACCACAAGTCAAAGGATAAGGAAGTGTGTCTTTCCCACAATGAGGCAAGAGTGTGGTTCCCAGGAAGGGTGAAGAATTGGGACCAACAATCTAATCTATCATGGTTCTTCCGAATTCTCAGACATTGTTAATACTCTGCCATTCTGCTCATCCTGTATTCCCCATTCATAGGAATTGTTGGGAGAACACCAGCCTTTTTTATCTCTTTCAGATAATGTACCAAGAGCATCACTCCAGTATTCTTTCCTGGAGAATCCCCTTGGACAGAGGAGCCTGGTGGGCTACAGTCCATAGGGTCACAAAAGAGTCAGACATGATGAAGTAACATGCACACAAACACACACCAAGAGCATATTTCTTGTGTCTAGAGATTGACTACAGGGAGCCATGACATAGTTGGGTCTAGAAATGAAACCAGAGGATTAACATCCCCAGCACCCGATCTCAGAAAAGTCATCTGACTGGGATGTGCATGTCATGCTTTGGAAATCACGAGAAACACTGGATGTTGACCTTCTGTGGAAGATAAGCTGAGTTCATCCCCATCACTGGCTGTGACCCACATCTCCAGCTAAAAAAGTAAAACTAGTGATCTATAACCCAGAGGCCAGGAAACCCTTCTGGGCTCCCCATCCCTCCTCCCCAGTGTTCTGCTGTTCAGAGAGGTCATTTTTAAAGCTTTTAATTTAAGGGGACTTTCAAGTGCAGTGCTTAGGCAAATACAATTACAAGGAGATATGATAAAGTGATTTTTTTAAAGTGGACAGCCTAAGGCAGAGCCAAAGGACAGCCACAAGTCTTTAAGGGCTGCTGGAACAACCAGTTTCAAGGGAATTACAGTTTGGTACAATCTTAAGTGGCAGAATCTCCTCTCCCACTAATTCCTACCCTAAACCACTGAGCAAAGCTCAGTGTCTGGGGAATATTTTCCATCTTATTACTGGCACATTTTCTCTAATAGACATCTGTGGGTGGGCACGTGACAAGTGACCAGGTGGAATAATGCATATGCAAGGGATTATATATATGCAATTATGATAAAATAGCTATCCATTTGCTCATCTGTACACACGCTTAGAATAACCCACCTTCCATGAAGATTTGATGTGCATGAGCATGTTTCTGTTTCAGGTTAACAGCATTCTCTCCCAACTGACTATTGTGAGCATGTTTCTGCAACTCCAAGTCAGACACACCATCGGAAAAATAATGCTTGTACCACTTCAGATCAGAATGAGTTCCTGGCTCTGCTGGTTTCAATGTGAACTTGGGGAAGTCACTTAATCTTTTACAGTATCCATTTTTCATCTATAAAAGTGGGGTTAATGACCCTTGCCTCGGAGGATTGTGGTGATGAATATCAGAGATAATATACTTGTACTTGGCAAGCAACTTTTCAATAAGTTAGTTTCATTTCATGTAATGGGGATGCTGAGTATGGATACTCTCAATGTTCACAGGGATGGGACTTTTGAAAGTCTGGATATATGGGGGTTGTACAGCTGAAGGTTTAGCCTCCTAAAACGGGAACAGAGACCACAGCTGTAGCTTTATTGGTCATTTGGGAATTAATGTTGTCATTTTCATTTTCATAGTGCCTAAGGAATGGGGTTAGAGAATGAAGTTTCCACCAGCATCAGCAGCAGAGGGTGCCAAGGTGGCTGTGGTAATTGGGGTACAGAGAGGCAAAGAGGGTCCCAGAAAACCCTGTGGGCTAAGGCAGAGACAGTCTTGGTAAGTGGATCCCCACACTCAGGTCTCTGCAAGACCACTCAGGCTTGAGTCATTCTAGTAGATGGACCAGCATCACTGGTATGGAATTCAGTGTTTTTAGTAAGAGGTTTCAACATTTTTGGGCTTCCCTGGTAGCTTAGATGTTAAAGAATCCAGGCATAATCCCTGGGTTTTGAAGATCCCCTGGAGAAGGGAATGGCTACCTACTCCAATACTCTTGCCTGGAGAATCCTATAGACGGAGGAGTCTGGTGGGCTACAGTCCATGGGGTCGCAAAGAGTCGGGGACAACTAAGCAGCTGACACTTTCACTTTCAACATTCTCAATGTTATTTTAAATATATTTACCTCTTTTTCATCTTTACATGAGGTAAATAAGGTAAATAGTTCGTCAATCTTATTTTCTGGAGGAAGAGACTGATTTTATGGGTTAGTGTACTTTGCCTGAGGTCACAGTGAGCAAACTCTATCTGACTCCATAATCTACATACTGGCAGTTCTGCAGCAGTTAAGACTCCAGCCCCCTGAGAGCAGGAAGCAGGTCCAACCCAGCAGGCACAGAAATGCACACAAGCATGAATAAAGAAAGATCTCACAGTTTCAATGCAGCTTAAAGCACATTTTCTCCAGGTAACCTTCCTAGACTGCACCAGTACCGCCTCTTTGCCCCTCTCAACACCTGTGACACTTAGAATTGGATCCAAACAAAGTCCGTCCTTGAGCCATCTACTCTGTGATTGTCTTATTTTTTTGTATTGGACCATTTTCCCAAGGCATTCTACCCATTTCTCAGAAAAGCTGAAATACCTATTTTTTCTGTAAATCCCCTCAGATTTAGAGAAACACAAACCTCAGCCCCAAAGATGCCTATTACTATATTTTTAAAATCCTCTGGCATTTGAATAGCAGACTTGTTTCCTCAAGCCACACTATTTGCCATTCTTTGTGATGATGGCTGCTGTGAGCTCTTTTCATAAACAGAGGCCCTGTAGCTAGAATAATGGTGATAGCCAGGTAGTTCAATGGAGGAGAAATCCAGAAATGTTGCCAACTCAGCTTAATGTCATTTCAGACCCATCAGCCCCTGTCACACTGAATTAGAGCAAGTCATTGGTTTATAGTGGTCCTGCAGGAAGCAGATGGGTGGATAGTGACCACCACTGTGGGCTTTTCAGGTGGCTCAGTGGTAAAGAATCTGCTTGCAATGCATGAGACTCAGGTTCAAACTCTGGGTGGGGAAGACCCCCTGGAGAAGGAAAATGGCAACCCACTCCAGTGTTCTTGCCTGGGAAATCCCACAGACAGAGGAGCCTGGCAGGCTACAGTCCACAGGATCACAAGAGTCAGACATTACTGAACAACTGAGCATGCACACATGACCACCACTGCAGGCCTACACACACTCTAGATATTGTGTAGGTGCCTTCCTAAAAAAAAAAAAAAATATATATATATATATATATATATCCTTCTCTAAATGATCTCAGTGTCTGAAAGTCCACTGTTCATTTTAGGTTCCTTTTGATTTTGTATTTTTTTCTGTTAAATGGAGAGTTTGTTCATTAAACTATTATCAAGTTGGATTAGTGAGTCTTCTTGAAAGGCAATGAAGGAAGCAAAAGGAGAGAATTTCCATAAAGGAATGGGACAAAGGGTGCAGATTTGATGAGGGGGCGGGGACAGATGAGAGCTAGTTCTGGTATCAATGCATGGGAGGCTGCTTGGTGACAGAAGAACATTTAGGGAGAATAGAGGGAGGACCAAGCCATATCCCTGCTTTAGAGTCTCATTGGCATCTCCAAGCCTCCTGGAGGTTATCCTGGCCAGGGGCCCTGCCTCGTTGTGTGATGCTCCATCCCATGTAACTGGCCTCCTTCCATACTGCCTCTCATACGCTGCCACCCCAGGGCCTTTGCTTGTGCTATTTCATCACCCTAGAGCACCATTTTTACCTTATCTGCCTATATATCACATTTATTTCTCAGGGTTAAACTCAAGTGCTGTTTCTAAGAAAAAGCTTTCTTGAATCCTTTCAAGTTCCAAAGTATTCCTCTTCCCACTATATCTGTCTATCATTTACAGTTCTCCAACTTAGGCTATGAGTCCCTGGTGTCTCAGATGGTAAAGAATCTGCCTGCATTGCAGGAGACCCTTGTTCAATCCCTGGGTCAGGAAGATCCCCAGGAGAAGCAAATGGCTAGCCACTTCAGTATTCTTGCCTGGAGAATTCCATGGAAAGAGGAACCTGGCGGGCTACAGTCCATGGGGTCGCAAAGAGTCAGACATGACTGAGCAACTAACATGTTCACTTTTCTCAAGGACAGAGGCTATAATAGCCCTAAAACCTAGGGCAGTGCCTGCTAGTGTAGAGATTCCAACCTTCCCAAGGAAGAAGTAGCAAAGGAGGAGAGAGAAGGGTCTGGAAGAATGGGCTTGACAGGGTGCCACCTGGGCTTTTCTTTCTAGGACCAATCCCTGTGACAGAATCATTTGCCTTCAGATCAAGAAAAATAAAATCCACTGGGAAAGAAGTAAAATTTATTTGACTCTATCAGGTGAATTATAAAGAACCCAGACCCTCTGGCACTCCCACACTGCAAAATGAGGAGGGCAAGATTTACCACCCTGCCACCTGCTTGAGGTTCTTATGACCTTCACATTTGGAAAATTCATTAGATCTTCGAGAAGTGAGAAGAAAATCCTTGTCCATCATTCTTAGTGAACATCCAAGATTTTCATTGCTTATTAAAAGTTCCCCAGAATCTTAGACTGGGAAGAAGGCATTTAATGCATCGCCTCCCTTTTTAGATTGGCATGAAGTCTCATAACAGAGCCGACACAATAAATAATTGTTGAATGAATAACAGAAGGAATTGTTGAAGCCTGAGGCTGCACAGTTTATTAGAGTCAGACCTCATTCAGAAGCCAGGTCTCCTGTCCCCCAGTCAAATTTACTAAATCACCCACCCCTCATGGCAACTTCTGTCTCATTGCAACTACTAAGTATCACACCCACATTCTTTTCTGTTTAAAATGCCGATGTGTGCTACTTCCATTTCAAAAGTAAGGCACATGAATCATTGAATCACTGAACTGCAATGAATCACTGAACAACAAAAAATGTATTCCATGTGGTAGATTTCCAGGCTGATTTTCCATCAGGTGGATAAACACGATATATCGAATAGAAATACAGTCCCAGGTACAGTTTTGCCTAATTTTTAAATATCAGAATTGTGTGGCAGACTACAGCTGCTGGGGTCTCCAAGACAAGGAGGTGGGTGAAGATTAGGGAGTATGCCTGTGTGGGCTGATTCCAGAGAACTGGAGGCCGAAATCTTAAGGCTTCCTCTCTTATTTTTGTTTTAAATATTTCACTGAAGTGATAAAGGGCATCTCATGAATCTGAAGGCAGAAAAAAAGGATTTTGAAAACATGTAAAATAATACTGTTCTAGAAACCCTGACAAGTCTTTAAGAAAGGGTCTCTGTCTCTCTCCTTTGTCTCCCTCTCTCTGAGTCTCTCTGTCTCTCTGTTTCTCTCTCTCTTGGTCTCTCTCTCTCTCTCTCAGTCTCTCTGTCTTTGTCTCTGTGTGTGTGTGTGTGCCTCTCTGTCTGTCTCTCTCTCTCTCTGTCCCTCTGTCTACTTCTCTCTCTCTCAGTCTGTCTGTCTCTGTTTCCCCCATCTCTGTCTCTCTCTGTCTCTGACTCTGTATCTGTGTGTGTCTCTCTCTGTCTTTGTCTCTCTCTCTGTCTCTTTCTCTCTCTCACTCTCGGTTGCTCTGTCTCTCAGTCTCTCTGTCTCTGTATCTGTCTCTCTCTAGGTCTCTCTCTCTCTCTGTCTCTCCCTCTCAGTCTGTCTCTGTCTCTCTCTGTCTCTCCCTTTGTCTCTCTCTCTCTGTGTCTCCCTGCTCTGTCTCTTTTATACTCCATTTCTGACTGCAGTCCAGGCAGTGGGTAGAAGATGAAGGGCTTCAGAGAAAGGTCTGTGCAGGGTAGAGAATGAAGCTGAGGCATACCTCCAGGCCAAAGGAGCCAGAGTAATGCTGCAAGTGAGCAGCATCACACTGGAAGGGGAGTGGCTCAGGGCTCTGCCACTGGACTGAATGGGTGGGAAGGACTTCCAGGAACACCACACAGGAAGTCATCAGGATGTCCACAGGGCACTTGCAAAAACTGTTGGCAGTGGTTACAGCGCTGCCAGTGATGCTATTCTCTCAGATAAGACAGAGGCTGGGAAGGCTCCTACAATGAGTTAGAACTGCATCTTGACGCACTAACTTGGCCCTTCTGATGATGGAGCCTGTGAGCCTTTCCCCACCCAGTGCATTCAAAGACACAAGCTACTGGCCTTTTATTGCCATGCGTAGGACAAAAGTTTGCTTCCAGGTTTCCCAGCTCTCATGATTCCTCCTTCAATCCCTGCTTCCCCCACCCCTCACCTTCCAAGTGACCCCATTCCCTGGAACCTGGGACATTTATATGGTCTCCATCTTTCTCCCTTACCCCAGCCATTTCTAAAGAAAAGGATCTGATCAATAAATCCACCATGGGATATAAAACACTAATAAAGTTTAATAACTTGCCTCTCCCAGGAGTATTTGCATTTTAACAGGGGAATTGCAGCCTAAGCTAAAGGAATTAGGCTGTAATGGTACAATTTCAGGCACCATCAAGCAGCTAAGGGAGGTTTTGGGGGGGATAGGGGGTCTCCCTGGCACCTCTGGGGCTCTCCTGTTAGATGCTACCTCCTCCAAGGTCGACCAGTTGATCAAGAGAGCAGGAGTGAGCACACTTTCTGAAGTTTCATTCCCAGCCCAATCTGTAGGCTTACCTTCCTGGAATTGCTTGCTCCTTTACCCTGCCCTTATTCTCTTGTTCACCTATTGTTTCAGTCTGCAAACTCTGACTGGCCTGCTTTGTGCCTGGAGACCCCCTGTGAACTCGGCAGTTCCAAAGATCAGAAATAGCTTAGACCCAAAAGTCAACTTGCCTAGACTCTGCTCTGCTGCTGTGTGTCCCTCCTTCAGACTCTTTCTCTATTAAAAAAAAAAGATAATCATATTGCCTAACTTAAGGATTAGAATGAGATGCTGCATGCAAAGTTAAATAATAATTGCTTGGTAAATATTTTATATTATTATCATAATATGAGTATCTATAGATTCCAGGAGCCTGTAGCCCAGAAGCAGAGCGTTATGCAAATAACTCCAAAGCCCATAGGAATTTTCTCTCATTCTTCCAGGCTAATGGAAAAGAGTTGTCCTGCTGGAGCAGCTCATTCTCAGGAGGGGCAGAGAAGGGAGCAACCAAGAAACAGCCAGTCTGGTGTCTGTGGATCGGAGGCAGAAAGCAAGGTGGAGGTCATTTTTGCAGACCCTTGCATGTCAGGGAACATTTACTGTCTTCTTAAACAGACGCCCCATCTGTGCTTTGAGAAGACAATTCTGGCCAGGTAGGAGGCGGATAAGAAGCGAAGAGAGCACTTAGGTGGCTATTTGCAAATGAGGCAGATCAGACCTGAGACCGTAGATGGATGCAGACAAGGAGGCAATAGGTTTCCCAAGATCTCTCTTTCTCATACTGTTGGTTGACACATTCCAAAGGTGCATTTGTGGGTACTCAGATTTCATTTTGGTGGCACTGAGTATCAGTTCATAAGCAAAATACAGTAAGCCCCCACATATGAATCTTCTAGTTGCGAACTTTCAAAGATGTGAAACTTTGAAATGTTGTTCCATCAACATCAGGTGTGAGTAAAATCGCAGCTTGCCCTCCATCTCCTATTGCTGATGAATCTTCAGCTCTATCATCTCCCACCTCCTCTCCCTCCTCCAGTCAGTAACTCTTCTTGCCTGTTCACTCGATGCCAGCCCCTGTATGCTAGCTGTTGTACTGGACTACTGTACTTTTCAAGTGCTGTACTGAAAGATTTCTTTATTTTTAGTGTTTGTTATGTATTATTGTGTATAAAGTATAAACCTGTTAGAGTATAGTACTAAATAGCCAATTGTGTTAGTGGGGTACCCAGGCTGTCAGCCTTACAAATAATTGGGCTTAGGATCTTGCTCTTGGAACAGAACCCATTCGTATGTAGGGCACTTACTATATTTCTATTTTAAATATTTTAAGGATTTGCCTGTGTTCTCAGGAAGTTCCCACTCTCTCTCAACATCAAAGATACCCTGCATTGTCTTTCTCCTTTTAAATCTTCATCTTTCCTGTCATTTCTGGGTATCTCCCTACAGTGACTTTTGGACCAATATATGTATTTTTTTCAAGAGCTGCATAGAGAAGATACTTTCTCGGACTGTGTTCCTTCATACTCCCCATGCCCTCCTTCCATCTGAGCAAATCTTCCTCTAGAGTTTGAGGCAACTTCTGAAAAAGAGTGACCTCCTGGACCTACTCCAAAAGGGCAAGTGCATCAGCTCTTGTTACTTTTCTGAGTCTGTGGGCTCACGCAGGGCCCTGTGAGTCATGGGCACCCCACATGGTATATATAACTGAGGGGCATGAATGGGATTTGATCCAGCAGCACCTCCATTCCGACTCCCAGTCATGCCCTCGGGAATGGAATGATGAATTGGAGAGATTCAGGTAGCCTAATATCAACATGGAATGCTCCCTCTGATATTTCATAGTTTTATGAAGAATAAGGGCAGAGGGAAGTATGAAAAGGGGACAGAAATCCAGTGGGTTCTTGACTAAATCCCACTAGATTGAAGACCATTAAAAGACGAGTAGTGGGTCTTATATTTGTGTCTCCACATCCCAGATCCTCAATGCCTGGCATAGTATAGAAATTCAGTGATAAAATGAGATCACTGGAAGTGTCGGGTGAGGGCACTGGAGGGCAGAGAGTCACTGCCTTGCAGCTGGGGTCAATAACAGACATATCCTGGCCCAATTTCCAAACCAACTCTGATTAGAGGAAACAATGAGTTAGTCACCTTGGCCTGCCAGAGGATGCAGTCTAGAATTACCCTTATTCCCCTGGGCCAGGTTTCTGCTGTATCTGGCAAGGGTCCTGGGCACCTGCTTACTCAACTCCCTGAGCATCTGCCAACCCCCAGCCTCAACTAGTAGAGATGTGACTGCCATCCTAGATGACCTGCTGCCTTCCCCATACTCTGGACCTTTTATATATTGACTATAGCCCAAACCAAGCCTGTGTTAGCTCTAGATTTCTGTGTGTCTTATATTTTCTATATTAACTGTAGGGCTTCCTAGGTGGCACTAATGGTAAAGAATTCACCTGCCAAGCAAGAGACAGGGATTCTATCCCTTGGTCGGAAAGATCCCCTGGAGAAGGAAATAGAAACCCACTCCAGTATTCTTGCCTGGGAAATTCCATGGACAGAGAAGCCTGGAGGGCTACAGGCCCTGGGATCACAAAACAGTCTGACACGACTTAGCGACTGAACAACAACAACAATCCTACCCGGGGCCCAGCTTGGCTCACCTTCACACCTGCTTGCATTTTGACACACCAGCTGGAGCTCAGAGTCTTACAGAGAGGCTTAGAGGAGGCAGGCAGATCCCTGGATAGATGTGAGCCTGTCCCCTCCCTCTCGGCCCAAGGATCAGTGACAGTTGCTCAGAGGGGAACAGTAATGGAGTTTTTATTGCTTGTGCTTCATTGCATTTGATCCTAATGCCAGAAGGTTATTGTTCAGATTTTTTTTTTCAGGTCAATGCTAATTAACTTTATTAATGCATTTTTGGTAAGGGGAAAGCAATAGAGCTAAGTTCCGCTCACATTTGTTTGGCCCTTACTGTCAAGCAGCATTGGGCTTAGCATGTCTATTTAGAATCTGGGGCTAAGAGGCAGTGACCTTTCTGGATGGTCCAGAAAATTGAGTGTAGAGCCCACAGGGCTGAGAGAGGGCCATCTCCTAAGGAGAGAAAGCGGGGAGAAGGTGAAGCGGCACAAAAGAGATAAAGACAAAATAAATGAGTGAAATGGAAAGAAAAGCAAGGCAATGTGCTAGAAGGAGCTCTCAATTTGAAAACTTCCCCAATATAATATTTAACTTGTAGAGAGTGAAAAAGCTGGCTTAAAGCTCAACATTCAGAAAACGAAGATCATGGCATCTGGTCCCATCACTTCATGGGAAATAGATGGGGAAAAAGTGAAAACAGTGGCAGACTTAATTTTTTTGGCGATGGACAGGGAGGCCTGGCGTGCTGCGATTCATGGGGTCGCAAAGAGTTGGACACGACTGAGCAACTGAACTGAAGTTTTCAACATATGTTAGTTGAATTTTAATGGGATCAGTGTGACTGAGGTGTGGTGTTTCTAGGTTCATTCGTTTTTTTTCTTTGAATATTTACTTAGTATCTATTGTAATCCAGGCATTGCAGTAACCGAGGATGTAGCAGAAAGACATAAATACTAATAGGACCTCACATTCTAGAGGGCGAATATGTCCCAAAATAAAACTACTCAGTACCTTATATTTTTATTGGACTTTGCCTAATTGCTACCTCTTCTTGTTGACCCCATAGGGTAGGAACCATGTCTTATACCCCTTGGCATCACCACTTTGAGCCTCCAATCTACTTGTAATACATGATGTAATACCACTACATGTAATACCATGATGCTAACCCAAGGAAAGGGTTCCAGAAAGGACCCTACCACCTTTAGAGAAGGGGCAAGAATATGAGAAGATGGGGGCCAGCCCAAGATCCAGAAATACCCTATTCTCTCTTCTTTCAGATGGGAGCAAGACAGACGTCAAAGTTTATATTTTCAAACTTAGGAACCCATCATGTTGGAAGAAGAGCTTGAGCTGCACGGGTCTGAGAGCCTTTGAGCTCTCTGCAGCTATGTATGCTACATACCTCAATCAGAGAGATTCCCTGAGAGATACTTATTAATTTCCTCAACAACCAAGCACTGGGGGGATGCCGTCATCAGCCTTGAACTGGGTAGGGAGAGGGACCTTGAAGGCAGGGTGTTTGGGCACCACAGAGGTCCTTGGCTAAGGTCAAAACTAGGTACCTGTTTTGGAATCTAAGGACTAAAGAGAGGTCCAGGCCATTGTGCATTTCCTTTGGTAAAGGAAAGACTGTAAAGGAAGACTTCCTGGTTGCCCAGTGGTTAGAATCCTAAGCTTTCATTACCGAGGGCCTGGGTTAGATCCCGGGTTAGGGAACTAAGATCTCACACACACACAAAAAAAAAGAGGTGGGGGAAGAATGTAAAGGGTAGGATGAAGAAGTTGAGGGTCTCAGGGGTTACAGAAGAGTTATTTCAGTCGGCACGTTCGCAATAGCACACACAATGTCTTCTTTCTCTCATACACACACTAACTAACGTACACACACCACAAATAAAGACTCTAGACTCCTAAAATATAATTCCACACAAACTCTCAACCCCTACTCTCAGAGAGCATAAGTGTCTATAAGAGAATGGGAGACCAGTGCACAAATACACATGCTCACAACACACTGCTGGGCACACACACAAACACACAGACACACACACACATATACACAAAGATCCAGATGAGGAAACAGCCATCAGGGGGCTCTGCTGCCTTATTCTTCCCACTGACTTTTTTTTTTTTTTGGACAAATACATAAATAATAAAATAGTAATAAAAACTCCGTTACAGTTTGTCTGCTGACATGGAATGACTCATCTCTGTAATTCTGCTTCCATTTCCCAAGTGGCTCCGAAGATCACAGAAGAGATTAAATGTCCTCATGTGTGATTGGGAACATTTGCACAGCTGAGAATTCACAGCATGCTGTGCCAGGCTGAGCCGTGACTGGCTGCCACGCTGGGCAGGTAAGCAAGCTGACTGATGCTGGGTGACCTGAGTTCAAATCCTGGCTCTGCCACTTCCGTTGCCGGGCCTTAGGCAAGCTGATTGGCCTCAGTTCCCTCACCCCGGAAGATAAGAATAAGGGTTTAGCTAGCTGGACTCTGTGAGCCTTAGTGAGGTAATTTTCATTGATTGAAGTGTCTCTTATTTGTTAAGTAGATGAATGTCCTTTTGGTGTTAAACAAATGAATATTCTAAACATTTCCCTAGTGTGTCTCTGAATATTAATGTATGGTCTCAGAGTTCTATATTTTATTTCAGCAGTCCTCCTTAAAAATGGAACTTTCAATTACTTATTTGTTTAAATTAAAATGATTTAAGATGAATTATCTTGAATTCTGACCAAAAAATTAAAGACACCCTAGGACATCTGAGAATTTAACCTAAGAAGATTAAACGTTTCAAATCCTGTGGATGATAACCCCTAATATTCATACAGGAATCTTACTTTTAAGATCATCTCTCATGTAGTAGGGGGCTTCCCTGATGGCTCAAGCAGTAAAGAATGTGCCTGCAATGCAGGAGACACAGAAGACGAGGGTTCGATCCTTGGGTCAAGAAAATCCCCTGGAGGAGGAAATTGCAACCCACTCCAATATTCTTGCCTGGGAATTCCCATGGACAAAGGAGGCTGGCAGGCTACAGTTCACGAGATCACAAAGCGTTGGAAACAACTACGTTCACAAGCCACCTCATGTATTAGGTCCTCAAAACACACAGTGATGAATGGAACGATGGAGATCATGGAGGCAGCCAAGCTTCAGAGCTGACCTGCCAGCGAGTGGGAAGGCTGCAGAGCCTGTCAAATGATGTATGGACCAGGACAGAGTCAGCCCCAGCTCTCAGCCTCCAGACTGGCCCTGACTCCAGGAGACTGGCCCTGTGACCAGCAAGCGGTCACAGCATAGGTCACTGTGTTGGCCTGGTCAGTACCACCTACCACCCATGCTCTGCAGCATCTCACACTGCATCACTGCTATCTCATCTCAGGCCGTGGTGAAGCTAGCTATGCCCATGAAGGATCCTCAGCATAACCACAAACTTCCTGCAGGCTCTAGGCACCCACACCCGTCCCAGGCAACTTGAGCATGTGTATCAGTATATCAGACTAAACTCTTCCTTAAATCCTACAGTTCCCACTCACTACTCTGCTTCACACAGCCTTTTTGTCTCAATTATTTGAAAGTGAAGATCCTGATTAAGAGTGTATTTGAAGTCTTGATAGAAATTTCTAAATTGTTTTTTTTAAATTTTATTTTATTTAACTTTACAATATTGTATTGGTTTTGCCATATATCAAAATGAATCTGCCACAGGTATACCTAATCACCAACAGTACATGACAGCGTCTGTCTGCCTCACACCTTTCCCAGTTCTGAGTACCCTGTATGTGTATATGTGTGTGTGTGTACATGTCTGTGTGTGAGAGAGAGACAGAGGAAGGGTGGAGGGTAAATCTTAGTAATATTACCAGCAGGGAACACTCTTGGGAGTAGTCTTTCTGAAACTGGAGAGATGTGGAAACTGATTCTTCTGACATGAAAGGGTGTGAAGGCCATTCTCCTGGACCGGATAGCTGGAGAGTTCATTGTCAGCTGGAGGTGGGAGGATACATTCTCCTTATGCTTCTCTGTTTCCCCAGAGAACTTCCAGGCTTTGAAGCAGTACAGCTGCTATCAGTTTCTTTTCCTCTGCCTCTGTCTTGCAGATCCCATTTTAATACAGGAAAACCCTCAAGCAGAAAGCGAAGAGGCATGTTTTCTGGAGATTTTATTTCCTTCTTTTATTCTTTTTTTCTAATTGAAGTGTAGTTGATTTACAATATTGTGTTAGTTTGGGGTGTACAGCAAAAGTAATTGGTTACACAAATATATACATATACATAGGGGCTTCCCTGGTGGCTCAGTGGTAAAGAACCCACTTACCAATGCAAGAGACTCGAATTTGATCCCTAGGTCAGGAAGATCCTCTAGAGAAGGAAATGGTAACCTACTCCAGTATTCTTGCCTGGAAAATCTCATGGAAAGAAGGAGCCTGGTGGGCTACAGTTCGTAGGGTCACAAAAGAGTTGGACATGAAATAGCAACTAAATAATAACAATCAGTTCAGTTCAGTTCAGTCACTCAGTCATGTCTGACTCTTTGCGACCCCATGAATCAGAGCACGCCCTGATTCATCCCCAGAGCACTCCCTGTCCATCACCAACTCCCGGAGTTCAGCCAAACTCATGTGCATCAAGTCAGTGATGCCATTCAGCCATCTCATCCTCTGTCATCCCCTTCTACTTCTGCCCCCAATCCCTCCCAGCATCAGGGTCTTTTCCAATGAGTCAATTCTTTGCATGAGGTGGCCAAAATATTGGAGTTTCAGCGTCAACATCAGTCCTTCCAATGAACACCCAGGACTGGTCTCCTTTAGGATGGACTGGTTGGATCTCCTTGCAGTCCAAGGAACTTTCAAGAGTCTTCACCAACACCACAGTTCAAAAGCATCATTCTTCGGCACTCAGCTTTTTTCACAGTCCAACTCTCACATCCATACATGACCACTGGAAAAACCATAGCCTTGACTACATGAACCTTTGTTGGAAAAGTCATATCTCTGCTTTTCAATATGCTATCTAGGTTGGTCATAACTTTCCTTCCAAAGAGTAAGCGTCTTTTAATTTCATGGCTGCAGTCACCATCTGCAGTGATTTTGGAGCCCAAAAAAATAAAGTCTGACACTGTTTCCAATACACACATACACATATATATACATATATTTATACATATGTGTGTGTGTTTATTCTTTTTTGAAATCCTTTTGTAGAGATCTGATTTCATGATTATTCAACCTTTTATTTTAATTTTAATATACACTGATATACTGCTTGCTCCTTGTCAGGTGATGCATTAATCATCTTGCAAATACTAACTCATTTAATACTCATGGAAGATTTAATAGTGGATCCCAATATAGCCTGTTTAAAAAAATTTAAAAAAACCCAAGTTGCCTCTATTTATAGGAGATGAACTCAGCATGTCCAGTTCCATATTCATGAGCTTATCAGCTTCTCTAGGCTTTACCTAACATGTTTTGTTTTGGTATAAAACCTTGTCACTGAAAAGCTTTAAAATTTTTATGTACACTTCAGCAAGTGAAGTGGAGTGAAGAAAATAGAATTTCCCTGGGGTGACTTGAGAATCCCACAGGGTCTTGAGGTCATTCTGATGGGTTCCTAGTCCCAGTGGACAGACCTGTGGCTTGGCCAACAGCAGGTTCAGGAAGCCGGGGCAGATGTGTCTTGATCCAAGAACTACACCCCTGCCCACCACTTACTGCCAGAAATTGTTTTTTGTTCTTTTTCATTTTCTGCTAAATTGCTGCTACAAATTTGCTTCTGGAAAGAACACCAGGTTTTGAAATAAGACACGTATCTCTGTTTCATTGCTATTAGCTGGGTGACTTTTAGCAAGTCACTTATTTTTTTCAGAGGTCTTCACTTTTCTCATCTGTAAAAATAATCATGTTTGCCAAAAAGTCCATTTGGGTATTGATATGATAGTATAGGCAAATCCAATCGAAAATTTTGGCCAACCCAATAGGTTGCCACATTTGTAATGGTTAAAGAAAAGATAACTTATCACTACTTAAATCAGAGGTTGGCAAATATTGCATAGGAACCTGGAATGTCAGATCCACGAATCAAGGCAAATTGAAAGTGGTCAAACAAGAGATGGCAAAAGTGAATGTCAACATTCTAGGAATCAGCGAACTGAAATGGACTGGAATGGGTGAATTTAACTCAGATGACCATTATACCTACTACTGTAGGCAGGAATTCCTCAGAAGAAATGGAGTGGCCATCATAGTCAACAAAAGAGTCCGAAATGCAGTACTTGGATGCAATCTCAAAAACGACAGAATGATCTCTGTTGGTTTCCAAGGCAAACCATTCAATATCACAGTAATCCAAGTCTATGCCCCAACCAGTAACGCTGAAGAAGCTGAAGTTGAACGGTTCTATGAAGACCTACAAGACCTTTTAGAACTAACACCCAAAAAAGATGTCCTTTTCATCATAGGGGAATGGAATGCAAAAGTAGGAAGTCAAGAAACACCTAGAGTAACAGGCAAATTTGGCCTTGGAATACGGAATGAAGCAGGGCACAGACTAATAGAGTTTTGCCAAGAAAATGCACTGGCCATAACAAACACCCTCTTCCAACAACACAAGAGAAGACTCTACACATGGACATCACCAGATGGTCAACACCGAAATCAAATTGATTATATTCTTTGCAGCCAAAGATGGAGAAGCTCTATACAGTCAGCAAAAACAAGACTAGGAGCTGACTGTGGCTCAGACCATGAACTCCTTATTGCCAAATTCAGACTTAAATTGAAGAAAGTAGGGAAAACCACTAGACCATTCAGGTATGACCTAAATCAAATCCCTTATGATTATACAGTGGAAGTGAGAAATAGATTTAAGGGCCTAGGTCTGATAGATAGAGTGCCTGATGAACTATGGAATGAGGTTCGTGACATTGTACAGGAGACAGGGATCAAGACCATTCCCATAGAAAAGAAATGCAAAAAAGCAAAATGGCTGTCTGGGGAGGCCTTACAAATAGCTGTGAAAAGAAGAGAAGCAAAAAGCAAAGGAGAAAAGGAAAGATATAAACATCTGAATGCAGAGTTCCAAAGAATAGCAAGAAGAGATAAGAAAGCCTTCTTCAGCAATCAATGCAAAGAAATAGAGGAAAACAACAGAATGGGAAAGACTAGGGATCTCTTCAAGAAAATCAGAGATACCAAAGGAACATTTCATGCAAAGATGAGCTCGATAAAGGACAGAAATGGTATGGAACTAACAGAAGCAGAAGATATTAAGAAGAGGTGGCAAGAAAACACAGAAGAACTGTACAATAAAGATCTTCACGACCCAGATAATCAGAATGGTGTGATCGATGACCTAGAGCCAGACATCCTGAAATGTGAAGTCAAGTGGGCCTTGGAGAGCATCACTATGAACAAAGCTAGTGGAGGTGATGGAATTCCAGTTGAGCTATTCCAAATCCTGAAAGATGGTGCTGTGAAAGTGCTGCACTCAATATGCCAGCAAATTTGGAAAACTCAGCAGTGGCCACAGGACTGGAAAAGGTCAGTTTTCATTCCAATCCCAAAGAAAGGCAATGCCAAAGAATGCTCAAACTACCACACAATTGCACTCATCTCACACGCTAGTAAAGTAATGCTCAAAATTCTCCAAGCCAGGCTTCAGCAATATGTGAACCGTGAACTTCGTGATGTTCAAGCTGGTTTTAGAAAAGGCAGAGGAACCAGAGATCAAATTGCCAACATCCACTGGATCATGGAAAAAGCAAGAGAGTTCCAGAAAAACATGTATTTCTGCTTTATTGACTATGCCAAAGCCTTTGACTGTGTGGATCACAATGCTGCTGCTAAGTCACTTCAGTCGTGTCCGACTCTGTGGGACCCCATAGACGACAGCCCACCAGGCTTCCCCATCCCTGGGATTCTCCAGGCAAGAACACTGGAGTGGGTTGCCATTTCCTTCTCCAATGCATGAAAGTGAAAAGTGAAAGTGAAGTTGCTCAGTCGTGTCCGACTCTAGCGACCCCATGGACTGCAGCCTACCAAGCTCCTCCGTTCATGGGATTTTCCAGGCAAAAGTACTGGAGTGGGGTGCCATGTGGATCACAATAAACTGTGGAAAATTCTGAAAGAGATGGGAATACCAGACCACCTGATCTGCCTCTTGAGAAGTCTGTATGCAGGTCAGGAAGCAACAGTTAGAACTGGACATGGAACAACAGACTGGTTCCAAATAGGAAAAGGAGTTCATCAAGGCTGTATATTGTCACCCTGTTTATTTAACTTATATGCAGAGTACATCATGAGAAACGCTGGACTGGAAGAAACACAAGCTGGAATCAAGATTGCCGGGAGAAATATCAGTAACCTCAGATATGCAGATGACACCACCCTTATGGCAGAAAGTGAAGAGAAACTAAAAAGCCTCTTGATGAAAGTGAAAGAGGAGAGTGAAAAAGTTGGCTTAAAGCTCAACATTCATAAAACGAAGATCATGGCATCCGGTCCCATCACTTTATGGGAAATAGATGGGGAAACAGTGAAAACAGTGTCAGACTTTATTTTTCTGGGCTCCAAAATCACTGCAGATGGTGACTGCAGCCATGAAATTAAAAGATGCTTACTCCTTGGAAGGAAAGTTATGACCAACCTAGATAGCATATTGAAAAGCAGAGACATTACTTTGCCAACAAAACTTCGTCTAGTCAAGGCTATGGTTTTTCCAGTGGTCATGTATGGATGTGAGAGTTGGACTGTGAAGAAGGTTGAGTGCCAAAGAATTGATGCTTTTGAACTGTGGTGTTGGAGAAGATGCTTGAGAGTCCCTTGGACTGCAATGAGATCCAACCAGTCTATTCTGAAGGAGATCGGCCCTGGGATTTCTTTGGAAGGAATGATGCTAAAGCTGAAGCTCCAGTACTTTGGCCACCTCATGCGAAGAGTTGACTCATTGGAAAAGACTGATGCTTGGAGGGATTGGGGGCAGGAGGAGAAGGGGACGACAGAGGATGAGATGGCTGGATGGCATCACTGACTCAATGGACGTGAGTCTGGGTGAACTCCGGGAGCTGGTGATGGACAGGGAGGCCTGGCCTGCTGCGATTCATGGGGTCGCAAAGAGTCGGACAGGACTGAGCGACTGATCTGATCTGATCTGATCTGGCAAATGTTTTCTATAAATGGCCAGATAGTAAATATTTGAGGTTCTGCAAACAAAGAGATAGATTGAGGATGTTTTGGCTTCTGTTCATGGACTTCTCCAGGTGACCATATTGGTGTGGGTTTCCATTCCCTTCTAACCCAGGGATTGAACCTTGGTCTCCTGCACTGCAGGCAGATTCTTTACCATCTGAGCCACCAGGGAAATACCAAATATTTGAAGCTCTGCAGGCAAAGAGATAAAATTGAGGATATTATGTAGGTTCTTAAACAAGAAGAGAGAAAATAAATTTCTTCAAATTTGTTGTTGACAAAATTTTAAATATGATAATAATAATTAATACTATGTAATTAATAAAAATTGAGGTCAGTATTTCCAACTTTATTAAGGCATAATTGACAAATAAAAATTGTGTATATGTAAAGCAAACAAAGTAATGTTTTGGTATATGTACACATTAAAGAATCATTACCACAATCAAGCTAATTAGCATGTCCATAACCTTGTATAATTTGTGTATGTGTATATGTATGTGTTTGTGGTGAGAACACTGGTTATCTCTCTCATAGCACATTTTGAATATAGCTTTTTACAATGTGCATGTGTGCCTGCTAAGTTGCTTCAGTCGTGTCTGACTCTTTGTGACTCTATAGACTATAGCCCAGCAGGCTCCTCTGTCCATGGGATTCTACAGGCAAGAATACTGGAGTGGGTTGCCATGCCCGCCTTCAGAGGATCTTCCCAACCCAGGGATCAAACCCTCGTCTCTTACATCTTCTGCATTGGCAGGCAGCTTCTTTACCACTAGCACCACCTGGGAAGCCCCAGTTTTTTTTGTTTGTTTGTTTAAATACATGTCAACTAATAAAATGGAATTGGGGTGGGGAGGGATTGCATTTCCCTCATTTGGGGCTTCAAAATTAGCTTTTTCTGTCATCAAATTAGTTGCAAATGTTCATTTGTGGGAGGAAAGACAAAAACAAAAACCTTTAGTTTACAGGCTGTAAAAAAAAAAAAAAAAAAAGGACCAGATTTGGGTCACTGGCCGTGGTTTACTGGCACCTGACCTAAATCATTCACAGGTGCATCATAGATTTTTAACAAATACCTGTTTCCTCCTCCATGAAGTAAGCTGACTGGATCCTACTTAACAGAATGGCACCCCTTTAAAGGGAATGATGGTTTCAAAAACCTTCTAAGACTTTCTCCTTAGTCATCAAATCTCACAGCTGGCTCCAGCTGTCCATTACAGTGGAAGCAGCAGGTCTGTTAAAAAAAAAAACAAAACTGTGCCTCAGTTTTTCTCTTCCATAAAATGGTGATAAATGTTTTCTTTATGTTTTATAATCCAGTCAGTGGTAATGATTATACCAGGAAGTGGTAATAGTATTAGAACAAAGAGAGAAGGAAAAAAACCTGTATTTTAAAAAATCAGTTGTGAAATCATTTACAAAATATATATCTGATAAAAGCTCTATATCTAGGTTTTGTAAAGAACTCTCGGGGGATTGGCTGCGGGTGGTGCTGCAGATAAGCTCCTGTGTGGAGACAGCAGGAAACTTTGTCGCGACGTCTCATGCCATTGTGTGGGTACGGCCTACCAAGAGGCCAGAAGGCAGAACTTCCGCTGACTGTGAATCTGTGAATAAGTGCCTGGAAGGTGTTTGTAAAATATATGAAGAGCATCTGAAACAGCCCCTCTATCCCATATGATATCAGTCAGTTGTTTGATTTTATTGATGACCTGGCAGACCTCAGCTGCCTTGTTTACTGAGCTGATACCCAGATATACCAGCCTTATAACAAAGACTGGATCAAAGAGATCTACCTGCTCCTTTGTGGACAGGCCAAACAGGCTGGGGAATAGTTTGAATATGGAAGCATTAGGGAGAAGGGGGTGGGCTTGGAGCACAGGTGTGTGCAGCGTGCTGTAGTGGAAGTTTTGTATTATAGTAATCCTGTTTCCTAGGTCTTCCCAGGTGGCACTAACGGTAAAGAACCTGCCTGCCAATGCAGGAGACACAAGAGACATGGGTTCAACCCTTGGTTAGGAAGATTTCCCTGGAGGAGGGCATGGCAACCCACTCCAGTATTCTTGCCTGGAGAATCCCACGGACAGGATACCCTGGCGGTCTACAGCCTGTAGGGTCAGAAGGAGTTGGACACAACTGAAGCGACTTAGCACAGATGCAATCCTGTTTCAATCTTGGTAAACCTTAGCTAGGATTGAATTTATTAGATAAAATGTGATGATCTTGTTCAATCTGAAACCACTTTTTCCCCCTTCCCCCCTTCTTTTTACTTAAACATTTTTATGATGATTCAGATGGAAATTGGTTTTTGTCAGTTAATGTTGGCTCCAGTCTCTCAAACTGTTCATACTTGCTTTATAACATTCACTGTACTAACCCTTCTTCAAACTAAGGTGGAGGTGGTGGCACAATTTAGTTATGTCCTCCAGATAAAGTCTTAGTGAAAAACAAATGTTCTTTAGTCATATACAAAGGACTCTCAAAACAATAAAAAGAAAAGAATTTAAAAAGTAGGCAAAATATTTGAACAAACACATCATCAAATAAGATATAAAGAAGCACATGAAAAGGTGTTCAATGTCATAAATCTTAGAGGAATGCAGATAGAAATCTCAATGAGATACTGACACACCTTGATCAGAATAGCTAAAATTCAAAACAAACACACAAAACTGAGCCAAAAAAGCAAACATTATCAACTGTTAAAAATCTGAGAACTGAAGCTCCCACAACCTTGCTGATGGGATTGGAAAATGGTACAGCCATTTTGGAAAATAGTTTGCCAATTTCTAAGCTAAACATGTGCATGTCTGTGCTCAGTCACTCAGTAGTGTCTGACTCTTTGCGAGACCCTATGGTCTGTAGTCTGCCAGGCTCCTCTGTCCATGACATTTTCACAGCAAGAATACTGGAGTGGATTGGCATTTCCTCCTCCAGGGGATTTTCCCTGACCCAGGGATCAAACCTACATCTCCCGTATCAGCAAGAGGATTCTTTACCACTGAGCCACCTGGGAATCCCAAAGTTAAACATACACTTACCATATAACCCAGTAAATACCCTAGATGTGTACCTGAGAAATAAAAACCTATGCTTCCACAAAAATCAGTATGTGAATGGTTGTGGTGACTTTTTTCATAATGCCTCCAACTAGAAATAGCCTGTCTATCAACTTGTGAATGGATAAAACTGTGGTATATCCACACAACTGAAAACTAGTTAACAACAACAAAAAAAAACACAATAATGTGGATGAAACACAAATGCATTCTGCTAAGTAAAAGAAATCATATTCAACAGGCTGAATATTATATAATTTCATTTATACGACATCCTGGAAAAAGCAGAATTACAGAGACAGAAATTAGATCAGCAGTTTCCAGGAACTGCAGTTCGAAGAAGGGTGGATTAAAAAAAGTGGCAGAAATGTTTTAGTTCTTGACTGTGGTGGTGGTTAACATAACTGTATGCATTTGTCAAACTCATATAACTACTTCCTCCCCCAAACTGTGAATTTTTTTTTTATCAGAATGTAATTGCTTCACCATTCAATATCATGGTAATTCAAGTCTATGCCCCAACCAGTAATGCTGAAGAAGCTGAAGTTGAACAGTTCTATGAAGACCTACAAGACGTTCTAGAACTAACACCCAAAAAAGATGTCCATTTCATTATAGGGAACTGGAATGCAAAAGTAGGAAGTCAAGAAACACTTGGAGTAAGGGGCAAATTTGGCCCTGGAGTCCAGAATGAAGCAGGGCAAAGGCTAATAGACTTTTGCCAAGAGAACACACTGGTAAAAACACCCTCTTCCAACAACACAAGAGAAGACTCTACACATGGACATCACCAGATGGCCAACACCAAAATCAGATTGATTATATTCTTTGCAGCCAAAGATGGAGATGCTCTATATAATCAGCAAAAACAAGACCAGGAACTGACTGTGGCTCAATCATGAAATTCTTATTGCCAAATTCAGACTGAAATTGAAGAAAGTAGGGAAAACCACGAAACCATTCAGGTATGACCTAAATCAAATCCCTTATGACTATACAGTGGAAGTGAGAAAGAGATTTAAGGGACTAGATCTGATAGAGTGCCTGATGAACTGTGGATTGAGGTTCATGACATTGTACAGGAGACAGGAAGCAAGACTATCCCCAAGAAAAAGAAATGAAAAAAAAAACAAAATGGCTGTCTGAGGAGGCCTTACAAACAGCTATTAAAAGAGGAGAAGCCAAAATCAAAGGAGAAAAGGAAAGATATAGCCATTTGAATGCAAAGATCCAAAGAAGAGCAAGGAGAGATAAGAAAGCCTTCTTCAGTGATCAGTGCAAAGAAATAGAGGAAAACAATAGAATGGCAAAGACTAGAGATCTCTTCAAGAAAATTAGAGATACCAAGGGAACATTTCATGCAAATATGGGCTCAATAAAGGACAGAAATGGTATGGAACTAACAGAAGCAGAAGATATTAAGAAGAGGTGGCAAGAAAACACAGAAGAACTGTACAAAAAAGATCTTCACAACCCAGATAATCATGATGGTGTGATCACTCACCTAGAGCCAGACATCCTGGAATGTGAAGTCAAGTGGACCTTAGGAAGCATCACTATGAACAAAGCTAGTGGAGGTGATGGAATTCCAGTTGAGCTATTTCAAATCCTGAAAGATGATGCTGTGAAAGTGCTGCACTCAATATGCCAGCAAATTTGGAACACTCAGCAGTGGCCACAGGACTGGAAAAGGTCAGTTTTCATTCCAATCCCAAAGAAAGGCAATGATAAAGAATGTTCAAACTACCACACATTTGCACTCATTCCACACACTAGTAAAGTAGTGCTTAAAATTCTCCAAGCCAGGCTTCAGCGATATGTGAACCATGAACTTCCAGATGTTCATGATGATTTTAGAAAAGGCAGAGGAACCAGAGATCAAATTGCCAACATCTGATGGATCATTGAAAAAGCAAGAGAGTTCCAGAAAACATCTATTTCTGCTTTATTGACTATGCCAAAGCCTTGGACTGTGTGGATCACAATAAACTGTGGAAAATTCTGAAAGAGGTGGGAATACCAGACCAACTGACCTGACTCTTGAGAAACCTGTATGCATGTCAGGAAGCAACAGTTAGAACTGGACATGGAACAACAGACTGTTTCCAAATAGGAAAAGGAGTGCGGCAAGGCTGTATATTGTCACCCTGCTTATTTAACTTATATGCAGAGTACATCACAAGTATTATTGTGCTGGAGGAAGCACAAGCTGGAATCAAAATTTCTGGGAGAAATATCAATAACCTCAGATATGCAGATGACACCACCCTCTTGGCAGAAAGTGAAGAAGAACTAAAGAACGTTTTGATGAAAGTGAAAGTGGAGAGTGAAAAAGTTGGCTTAAAGCTCAACATTCAGAAAACAAAGATCATGGCATCTGGTCCCATCACTTCATGGGAAATAGATGAGGAAACAGTGTAAACAGTCTCAGACTTTATTTTTGGGGGCTCCAAAATCACTGCAGATGGTGATTGCAGCCATGAAATTAAAAGACACTTACTACTTGGAAGGAAAGTTATGACCAACCTAGATAGCACTCTAAAAAGCAGAGATATCACTTTGCCAATGAAGGTCCGTCTAGTCAAGGTTATCTCTTTTCCGTGGTCATGTATGGATATGAGAGTTAGACTGTGAAGAAAGCTGAATGCTGAAGAACTGATGCTTTTGAACTGTGGTGTGAAGAAGACTCTTGAAAGTCCCTTGGACTGCAAGGAGATCCAACCAGTCCATCCTAAAGGAGACCAGTCCTGGGTGTTCATTGGAAAGACTGATGCTGAGGCTGAAACTCCAATACTTTGGCCACCTCATGCAAAGAGTTGACTCACTGGAAAAGACCCTGATACTGGCAGGGATTAGGGGCAGGAGGAGAAGGGGATGACAGAGGATGAGATTGTTGGATGGCATCACCGACTCAATGCACCTGGGTTTGGATGGACTCCGGGAGTTGGTGATGGACAGAGAGGCCTGGCGTGCTGCGGTTCATGGGATCGCAAAGAGTTAGACATGACTGAGTGACAAATGAACTGAACTGAGACAGCATATTAAAAAGCAGAGACATTACTTTGCCAACAAAGGTCCGTCTGGTCAAGGCTATGGTTTTTCCAGTATTCATGTATGGATATGAGAGTTGGACTATAAAGAAAGCTGAGCGTCAAAGAATTGATGCTTTTCAACTGTTGTGTTGGAGAAGACTCTTGAGAGTCCCTTGGACTGCAAGGAGACAGAACCAGTCCATCCTAAAGGAGATCAGTCCTGAGTGTTCATTGGAAGGACTGATGTTGAAGCTGAAACTCCGATACTTTGGCCACCTCATGTGAAGAACTGACTCATTTGAAAAGACCCTGATGTTGGGAAAGATTGAAGGCAGAAGGAGAAGGAGACGACAGAGGATGAGATGGTGGATGGCATCACCAACTCAATGGCCATGCATTTGGGTGAACTCCAGGAGTTGGTGATGGACATCAAGGCCTGGTGTGCTGCAACCCATGGGGTCTCAAAGAGTCAGACACGACTGAGCAACTGAACTGAACTGAATTGCTTTACATTGTTATGTCACTTTCTGCTGTAGCATGACATGAATCAGCTCTGTGTATATCTATATCCCCTCTCTCTTCCCACTGCCTTCCCCACCTTCTGAATCACCACAGAGGACTGAGTTGAGCTCCCTGTGCTCTGCAGCAGCTTCCCACTAGCTATCTATTTTACACATGGTAGTGTATATATGTCATTTCCAATCTTCCGATTCATCCAACCCTCGCTTTCCCCTCCCCATGTCCACATGTCTGTACTCTACCTCTGCTTCTGTTTTCCTGCCCTGCAAATAGGTTCCACAGATATGCATTAATACACAATATTTGCTTTTCTTTCTGACTTACTTCAGTCTGTATGACAGACTTTAGTTCCATCCACATCTATACAAATGACCTTATTTCATTCCTTTTAGTGGCTGAGTAAATGCCATTGTATATATGTACATCTTCTTTATCCATTCTCTGTGTTTGGATGTTCAGGTTTTTTATTGAGTTTAGCTCAATAACCTGACTTTAGTAAGAAAAAATAAGCATCCATCACATAAGGAAGGTTCACTGGTAAGCCTTAGATTTCAGGCAGTAATGTGTCACAGGTCATGTCAGGAATAGGTGAAAGGGGTATTAGGTCTGGGTGACCTGGAGATTGCAAACCATAAATCTGATTGTTTCTTCTGGAAGGCCATTCATCTGCTCTCTTCTTCCTCTGTGTTTCCTGTTCCCCACTCACTGGTCCTCAGTCCCAGCTCTGCAGAACACCTCCAGTGCATCCTTCTACTCCAATACTCCGCCAGAATATGGGCCATGTGGAAGGGAGGCCTCCCCATATCAGCCCCCACCCCCAGCAAGAGCACCTTTGTGTTTGGGAGAGGAAGACCAGACTACAGGTGGAGCCAGTCATTATGCTGGTTTCTGGCTGGTGTGGGCATGTAAACAGCAGGAAGCCAGTGCAGGAAATTACAGAAATCATGGCTCTTGTTCTGTCTAGGCCAAGTTTAATCAGGAGGGCCCAGCTTATATTTGGGCTATATTTTGTAGCCCTCAGGAATGATCTGAACTATAGTCAATGAACATCTCTATTTCCAATTGAATTGCTGCCTTGGTATGACTGGCGAGCCTCTGAACAAGGAGAATGGGTGTGCAGGGATGGACCCTGAACAGTCTTGGGGATCCCACCTCTATCTCAAGGATCCTGGGGAAGCTATGCTGAGACTGGAATTCAGGTCTTTCACAGGATGCCTGGTTAATAATTGGGCTTCCCAGGTAGTGCTAGTGGTAAAGAACCTGCTTGTAAAAACAGGAGACATAAGAGATGCAGGTTCGATCCCTGGGTCGGGAAGATCAACTGGAGGAGGGTATGGCATCCCACCCCAATATTCTTGCCTGGAGAATCCCATGAACAGAGGAGCCTGGCAGGCTACAGTCCATAGGGTCACACAGAGTTATATATATATATGAATCACTGAATTTTAAATCAACTCAATCACTTATTAACTGAATCACTAAATTGACTATAACTTCAGTTAAAAAAATAAAGAATTATAAAGGAGCCTCAAGACATAGCCCTGCTGCCCTGCAGCATAGAGATTAAGAGCAGAGTTCTCTCCCAGACTGGCTGAGTTTCTGCTGTTTCTCTGTCTCTTACCACTCACATCAACACAGACCCTCTAAACAAATCTTTGAGCCTCAGTTTTCCCATTTCTAAATGGGAATGCTAGCAGTATCTATTTTGAATTGTTGTGAGAATTAAACACAGATTGAAAAACTGAAAGCTCTTAGAATGTTATCTAGCTTATGGTAGACAGTTGAGAAAAGACAGATTCATTGCTATTCGCTGGTCAAATTCTATTCAGCCCTGACTTTGGAAGGGAAATCTGATGTAAGCAGCACTTTCTGGAAGGCAGCAGGAGAAGGGACATATGTGGGAAATGTATCCTGTGTGATATCCTTCACAGGCTGCATGAGGCCAGTTATGGGGAACATGATACCTACTGATTTCTGTCATCTGTCACCAGAGTTGGTGCTCCCTTGAGCTCCCTTGCCCATAAGAGACCACCTCTAGGAAGGGTGGCAGAAGGCAGGTGTTGAAAGGGTGTCTGACAATGAGGACTGTCCCATCCTTTCTCCAAGGCTCCCCGCTGCCCAAATACAGCTATCTCATATTTATTTCCATGGCTCTGGTTTTCTGATACAAGCTTGGCCTTTTGAGAAACTGAAGATCCCAGACATAGTGAATGTGATTTAGGATCCAACTCACAGTTCCCACCTTGTGCTGAAGATGTTACAAATTGTCCCTGGAGGCAGGATGTCTCTATATTGAAAAGGAGAACACAGCAGTGCAGGAACAATCAACAAGGCCAAACACCGTCTCCTGACCTTTACATCAGTAGTGGGTAGCTCGGTTCTGAGTTAATGAAGGATTATCATTTCAGGCCAAGCACCACACCTCCCACCTCCATCCCCAGCTGTTCAGTGCCATCATCTTCTGCCTTGTGTGTTTCTACTCTGGAAAACTGCCAACACCCTCCAGCCCTCCAGCCCTATACTGGTTTTACTGGTTTTCTCATTGTCAAGTGGAATCTCTACTCAACAATACTTTTCTTTTTTTTTAATGTTTTATGTGGACCATTTTTAAAGTCTTTATTGAATTTGTTACAATATTGTTTCTGGTTTATGTTTCGGTTTTGTAGCTGCAAGCCATGTGGAATCTTAATTTCCAAGCCAGGGTTCAAACCCACATCCCCTGCATTGGAAGGTGAAGTCTTAACCACTGGACCACAACAGCAGTCCCTCAACAAAGCTTCTCATTTCAATTTCTTCTGGCCAGTATTGCTGAGACAGAGTGCTAAGGCTCTAATTTGGTCTAATTTGCTGATGCTATTCAGCATTTCCTCTCTGATTATGGCTCTCCTACACCCCACAGATTTCTTAGCTTTTCTATTAATACCTCTGCAGCTCACCCTCTTCTGCAACACACTCCAACTCTTAAGGAGCTGTGCTGGGAAAGCGGTCAGTGTGATCCTCACCAAACTTGACCTTGCTTGACTGCTCCATCAGCCTTTCCCAAAGCAGAGTATCACTCACACTGGAAGATTCCCTCTGTTTATCCCACAACCCCCTCCAGCTACTGCTCTGTTCTTTTCCTTTACTCCAGTGACAAAGTTTTGTAAAATTCATATTTATTAGCTGCCTCTGACTGCTCATTTTCCATTCATACATCAGCCCACTTCAGCTGAGTTTCTGCAATTCCTTTCACTTACTCTCCTCTAATCCAGGACACCAATGACCTCCATGTTGACAAGTCTGCTGGAGACTTTCCTGTTTGATTTTACTGGAACATTTAGCACTGTTGATGACCCCTCTTCCTTAAAACTCTCCTCTCTTGATCTCTTTGGATGCCATACTCTCCTAGATTTTTCTTTCACATTTTTTTACTCAATTGCAGCCTCCTTTGCTGCCATGACTTCCTAGGACCTTGAGGAGAACTGCTATGACTCCTTCTTTTCTCTCTCTTCCTGCCTATCTCATCTGTTCTCCCTGTTGCAAATGCTCTCTGGGTATTCAGTTCAGTTCAGTTACTCAGTCATGTCTGACTTTTTCTCTGGGTACTGGCAACTTCCAAATTCATATCTCCAAAGTAAACTACATGTCAGAGCTTCAGTCTTGTATATTTAATTGTCTACTTAACATCTCTATTTGTTTTTTTTTTAATTTAAAACCTTAAAAAATTATTTTACTGAAGTATAATTGATTTACAATGTTACGTTAGTTTCTTCTGTACAGCAAAGAAATTTATATATATATATACATTCTTTATCATATTTTTTTCCATTCTGGTTTATCACAAGATATTGAATATATTTCTCTGTGCTATACAGTAGGGCCTTGTTGTTTATTTATTCTATATACACTAGTTTGCATCTAATAATCACAGACTCTCAATCCATCCCCCTCACGTCTCTTTTCCTCCTTTGCAACCAACCACAAATCTATTATCTATGTCTATGAGTCTGTTGAATAGATAAGTCCATTTGTCGTATTTTAGATTCCACATACAAGTGATAGCACATGATATTTGACTTTCTAACTTCACTCAGTATGATAATCTCTAGTTGCATCCGTGTTGCTGTAAATTGCATTATTTCACACTTCTTTATGGCCAAGTAGTATTCCATCACATGTATGTACCATATCTTCTTTATCCGTTTATCTGTCAATGGGCATTTAGGTTATTTCCAAGTCTGGGCTATTATACATAGTGCTGCTCTGAACATAGGTGTGCATATATCTTTTTTAATTACAGTTTGTCTGGGTATATGTCCATGAGTGGGATTGCTGGGTTATATGGAAACTATTTTAGATTTTTGAGGAGCCTCCATATAGCTTTCCATAGTGGCCACACCAATTTACATTCCCACCAATAGTGTAGTGGTGGTCCCACATCCTCTCTGGCATTTGTTATCTGCAGATTTTTTGGTGATGACATCACTGTTTGGATATTTGACTTGTTTAGGCTTAACATGTCTGACACTGAGCTCTTGATAACCCTCTCTACTAGTTCCTTCTCCAGTCCTCCCCATGCCAGAAACATAAGGGTCAGTCTCGATTGCTCTTTCTTATCTCCCAGATGTAATCCATCAATGTGCATGCATGCATGCTAAGTCATTTCAGTCATATTTGACTCTTTGAGACCCCATGGACTGTAGCCCACAAGGGTTTTCTGTCCATGGGATTTTCCAGGCAAGAATACTGGAGTGGGTTGCCATTTCCTCCTCCAGGGCATCTTCCCAACCCACGGATAAAATCCAAGTCTCTTTTGTCTCCTTCATTGGCAGGCAGGTTCTTTACCGCTAGTGCCACCTGGGAAGCCAAGTGTTCTCAAGTTTATTTCTAAAATAGATCTTGGAAACCTCAACTCCTTTCCTCTCTATGATGTAATCATCATTGGCCAAAACCATATCAATATCCTTTCAACTGGTCTTCCAAAATTCTCTACAGATGCCATCAAATCCATCCCTCACATTAGAAAAATCCACTGGAAACACCAATCATCTTCTCTATTGCAAGGCTGATAAAACCTACCCACAGAAGCGTGGTTCTGATCTCATTCATTCCCCGCACTCATATACACAAAATGTTTAAGTGATGGCATACCCCTTTGCCTTCCTTTTATTTTCTCTTTTTATTAGATTCCTAGACTATTTCCACATATTGGAACCCCATACTTTTTATGCTGCATGGCTGCATGCCCAATGGAAAATCTAGCCTAGTGGCCAAAATTAGGTGATGTGCTATCAGGGTTGCGTCCCAACATGTCTTTTCATTGTTCTTCTCAGTACATTTTTGGGTTCCAGCTTAGAGTCGGATGTTAATCCTACATCATTTATTAGTTCACTATGGAGAATTAAATTGCAACCCACTCCAATGTTCTTGCCTGGAGAATCCTGTGGATGGAGGGGCCTGGTGGGCTGCTGTCCATGGCGTCACAAAGAGTCAGACATGACTGAAGAGACTTAGCATGAATACATGAATTGAAGAAGGAAATGGCAACCCACTCCAGTATTCTTGCCTGGAGAATCCCAGGGACAGAGGAGCCTGGTGGGCTGCCATCTATGGGGTCACACAGAGTCAGACATGACTGAAGCAACTTAGCAGCAGCAGCAGCATGGAGAATTAATTGTTTGCAGAAAAGCTGAGAGCCATGGAATGGTGTATAAGCAGTTGTTGCTATCAACTTTGAGGAGCATGTAGAAAGCTCCAACTCTGTCGCAAACCACTCTCCCAGTGACTTGCATCCAACACCTGGGGTTATCTTAATAGAGCCACTCATTCAATATTGTCTTCAGTGGAAAGAATAAAAGTTGATTTACCAGTCAATAGTAATTCCAAACAGAATGCATGGGGCTTTATTTTAAAAAGACTTAATAAAAGGAAGGAAAGAGCTACTTGCTACAGGCTGGCCAACCTAGAGATGAGACAGGACAGCACTAAAAGCTCAAGGTCACTCTGTGCAAATGGCAGGTGGAGAAGAGCTGGCTGAAGTGGGCAGTGGGCACCTTCCCAGTGTTGCCAAAGGCCCTAAAGGCTTATCTTTCAGCCACAGGTTTTCTTTTCTCCTTGGTTCTCACCAGCCTGTGATTCTGTCTTCTCCAGTAGACAGTAATCTCCTAATGAAGTAAGATGCTTCCTCACCATTGTCCCCTCAGCACCTCTTATAACCAGCACACAGTAGTTCCTCATTAAATATGTTCTGCATTCAAGGAAGAAGAGTTGCTGTGTGTTACTCTGGGAGTGGACAGGGGCAGTGAAATTGGAGATACAGGGTTATAAATGGGCAGCATCGTCAACCACAGATTCCTCTGGAACTTCTTTGTGTCTGGTCCTGTCAGACATTGGAGAAAATTCAAGAGTTAAATAAAATACCCTACCCCTTGATCTAATCGAGGACTTCTAAGTAGAGATGAAGTAAGTATAACAGGGTGCACAGTAAGAATTCTGAGAGAGAAGAATAAACGAGCTGGAAATAGGTCTACAACAAAGATGGCACCTAACAATTTCAGACAGAAGCCAGAAGAAAATGTTATTTTGGAAAAAGATGAGCAAACAACCTACACGAAGACAGAAAGGTAGAACCCAGTGTAGCTCATCTTTGAGTCAATGAGGGGGCCCACCTGGGAAATCTGAATGGAATCAGAACTCAGAGACTGCAAAAATAAGCAGGTTTGCTGGGGATGCAAATCAGGGTGGGTCTAAATCATCAGGCCCTGGGGGTCTGGGTGTACAGGGGTAAGTTAAAGACCTAAAGCAAGATGCTGGAAGAACTATGTTGGGATCTGGGCTGTCACTTCAGTTTCACACTCATTCTCAGTACCTTCATTGTATCCAACTCTTTGTGACCCCACGGACTGTAAACCACCAGGCTCCTCTGTTCACGGGATTTCCTGGCAAGGATGGGTAGCCATTTCCTTTTCCAGGGGGATCTTCCAAATTTATTAAAACAAGGATCTCTCACACCCTTCTCAGCTCGATTTCTCAGAGACTCAACTGGGAACTCGTGTACCCGGGAACTGTTCCAGAAGCACGGTTTTTATGAACTCTAATGTGCAAAATGGAGAAGAGAGAGACTGATCAGATTCCTTGGAAAACTCCTTGGAAAAGCCTCTGATTATAATCCTCCCTCAGCAGTGTTGGGGGTGGGGTGGGATTGCATGAGAGCAGTGAGGCTGCAGGACAAAAGTCCTGAGTCTTGGATAGGATCCCATCACTTCACAGGCTGTGTGACTTTACAAGTGACTTCTGTTCCCCAAATGCCAGTTTTCCATCTGAAAAAGGGGCTATGGATACCTGTTTCCAAAGTTGAAAACATTTGATAGGAGAGCATCCCTGGAAATGCACACCTGGGTGATCAGCAGAGATTCTGTGCCCAGTAACTACCCTGAGCTTCCAGGCTGTCATCGAACCAAGATCGCATCAGGCAACCACAATGGCAATCTCACTCCCAGGTGGAGTTGAGGATGGCTGAGTCCCTTCCCCAGGGCTCAGCCCCTGGAGCCAGACCCCCTCATTAATGCCTTTAGTGTTCATTTCTACTCTGCTGAGTCCATTGTTGGTGGTGACACTGCAACCTTCCTACGCAGGGGCCTCCAGTCATGTGGCCGTGAGAGAACTGGAAACAGTGATTAATAAAAACCCAGGACCTCTACCCTTCTGGGGAGGGTGCTGTCTCCTCAGCATGAATATACATGGACCCCCTGGGCTTACTTGAAGCCTGGAGAGGGGACACGGTGGGCTGGCTCACAGCTGAGAGTGGCAGGCAGGCTGGTCACCAGGGAGACGCAACAAAGCCCGCTCTGCTCCTCACCGAGTGGAGCAGAGCAGGCAGCTTTCAGCAGCAGTGCCATCAGCCTTGCCATCACCCAAGAAGACAGGCTGGCAGATGTGAACATAAATACATCCCCCTCTTGCCTCACCTCAGTGCCCTGAGGAGCTATTAGAGACTTAAAATTACCATTTCAGTAAATGGAGAGAGAGAGAGAGAATTGGAGAGGAAGAGGCTGTGTTTGTTAACTTGGGGACATTGTTGGCTTTTCTGGCTCCTTTTTCCTCTGTGGCACCCTGGGGAGGGTGGAGACAGGCTCGGTCTTCAGAGGTGCAGGAGCGACACCTTCAGATCCTGCCCTGTCCCTTCTCAAACTCAGATTAGGATCCAGCCTCGTCTAAAGCCAAAGAGACATCCATACCACATTGCAGAGGGTTCTGTGATGCCAGGGAGATAGGAAGGTGTCAAGCCTGAACCCCCTTCGGGTCCCCACCCCCAAGGAGAGGGGCTGGGGCCTGAGTTCACAGAAGTTTTCTAACCCTAAGTCTGGTGGAGCTTAGATCCATTACAGTCATTCAATAACTGCTTATTTAGTTTGAATGAATAAATTCTAGATGTTTAGTAAATATTTGGTGATGGATGATTGATTCAATCAAGCAAGGCATTTGAATCCCCTTGTACAAGACAACAGTCTCTGGAAGGAATCATCTAATGTGCTAGGTAGTCACTTAAGCCTAAATATGTCCCATCATGACCCAAGTGCAGGTTTGAGTGGAGAAGGGGAAAGAAATGTGCACACACACACACACACACAAAACACATGCATGACTCCACACTGTGGTCATGCAAACACACCCACCAGCAGCCCGTGGCCCTAGCTCATTCACACTGCAAGTGTCAATGGATGACCTAATTTGGCATCGTGTGTATGCAGGTGATGGAAGGTGAGCCAGGAGGGGGTCTGCTCTCATGGCATGAACCCTCCTGTGGGGAAGTCAGAATATAAACAAGGAAATGAACAGGGCAACTGGGGATCTAGAGAAGCCCTTAAACATACATTTTCCTTCCTGCATTCTGAATTTCTTCTTTAGCTCCCGTGAACATTTAAAACAGCACAAGCAGAATGGGTAGCTAGCTTTCTAGGGTACAGGGCCAAATCTAATCTCTGAATTGTTGTCTCTTGCCCCGTATCTCAACAACAGGACCAGGAGAGTCAGCCTGCCCTGCAAAGGAGAGCGTTAAAAAGCTGCCTGTGGCCCACACTGCAGAGCCTGGATTTGAAGTTGTTTCTTAAGCCTGGATGCCTTTTCACTCAGCTCCTTTTGGATTCAGGCCAAGAGTGTCAAGGGGGTGGGTGTGTCCCAAGATCCAAGTGGATTTCCTTTTCTCTCCTTGTGAAGGAATGGCTTATTTGGCAGAGAAGGTACAATCTGAGAAGGTCTTTGTGCTTGGCTTAATACCCTAGATTCACCAGCTTGAAATTCCTAGTACTTTTGAACCAGGGAACCAGCATGTTTATCTTGAACAGGTACTGTAAATTATGCCATTGGTCTGGCTTTCAAAAACTGGGTAGAGCTTGACTTTGGGTTCATCAGTTATCTCCTGGAAATTCCCTTTCTTCTAGAACATGAGTCAGCATTTGTTCTAAGTGTTCTTCCAAGCCTGATGCCCCAGGAAGGATACTTTGAATGTCAGTCCCAGACTAAGTGTCTGAGGCCTGGAGATCCAGTTCTTGAGAACAAAACAAGAGTGAGTAAAGCCCCAGTCAGAACCCATCCATGCTGGTGCTCCTACTGTGATCGAAATCTCTGCACTTTATCTAAGATGTTAGGAGACTCTCGGGAGGCACTTGGTGAATGAAGATCCCAGTCTTTCTACTGGGGTAATAAAATGTGAGACAAAAACACACAAACAAAATCCTTCTTCTCTTTGCTACCTTTACCACTTGAGCTGAATGCTGCATCTAGGAAATAGCTCAAGACTGAAAGAAGAGGCAGAGAACAGTGGTCTGATTGTTTACACCCTTCCTTCTGTTTGGGATCCTCTGAGACCTGAAAGCAGACTCCATCAGGAGGAAGACTCAGTGTTCCAGATACTTTAGTTTAATCTATGGACAATCAGTCAGGATATGCTTGGTTATTCGGAGGCAACAAATGATCCCTAGCTCTTTCAGAATCAAAGGTCACTCTGGCTCATACTCTGTGTCCAGGGAGAGCTGGCTGTGGGACTCTGTTCATCCTGGCCACTCAGCAACCCACATTGATAGGAGCTTCATCACAACACAGACTCACACAATCACTATAGCAGGAAGCAGATGTGGCAAGTGGTACCCTGCATCTTGGAACTTCACTGGAGGGAGGGACTTGCCTGGTGCTCCAGTGGTTAAGACTCTGTGCTTCCAAAGCAGGGGACAGAGGTTTGAGTCCTAGTCATGGAACAAAGATTCCATATGCTATGTGGTGTAGCCAAAAAAAAAAACCTCACTGGAAGTGACATACATAATTTATGCTCACATTTAATTAGTCAAATCACATCCTGTGGTCATAACTAATTTTTATGACAATCCTACTGCATGTTCAGAAAGAGAGAAAACTGGAAATAGCTATGAGTAAAATCAACAACTATACCCACGTGTCAAGGCTGAATATCCTTCGTCCCCACCACACCTGGCATTATGGAAAGAGTGACAAAGGGCAGGGTTCTGGACAGAGTCTTTTCTTTCCATTCTTATTAAAAGGACTTACCTTTCCTACTGTCCTCAGGGATAACATAAACAGTGAGTAGTGGATGAAAAGAACAAATAACATTTGTTGAATACTCAGTGCCAGGCACTGTTGTAGCACTCCAATCCTCATGGCAGGGCTATAGCATAGATCAAGTATCAGCCGCTTCACAAATGAGGAGGCTGAGACACAGAGGACTGCGTAACTAATCCTAGCTTATGCAGGGAGAATCTAGGATGTAGTACGTGAAGTCCAGTCTAAAGCTGGCTCTTAAGCACTGTGTTGGGCTTGTGTGCTAAGTCACCTCAGTCATGTCCAGCTCTTTGCCACCCTATGGACTTTAGCCTGCCAGGCTTCTCTGCCCATGGAATTTTCCAGGCAAGAAATACTGGAGTGGGTAGCCATTTCCTCCCCCAGGGGATCTTCCCAACCCAGGGATTGAACCCATGGCTCTTATATCTCCTGCCCTGGCAGCTGGGTTCCTTACTCTAGCACCACCTGGGAAGCCTACTCTTGATAGGAGGTTCCCAATAAGCTTCCAAATGCCGTCCTTCCTGAGTACTGACCCACACTTCTGCCTCGGACTTCACTGTCAGGGGCCTGTCGGGGGCCTCCAGGAGGTCAAAGGAGCATCACTGCTTTCTCCTGGGACCCCACACTCATACACAAGTATCTGGGATCTATCAGGTCTGGTATGACCTCATCTTTCTGTTCATGAGCTCAGAGGCCAAGGCACAGGCTGCCTGAACCCCAGAACCTCCCAAATTCCAAGAAAAAAAGAATACTTCTCTGTGCGAGCCTTCTCTTCACCCCAGTCAGCTTCTCGTCTGACTTGGAGAAACACAGCCAAGGGCGGGGCTCCCTTCCTCCTCCAGCTCTCTACCTGCAACACTCAGGAACCATGTGTTTCACTTCTCAGAGGCTATCTTCCATAAAATAACGTCTGTCACTGACAGCCGCCCTTGAGGGCCTTGCACTGGGGGCTCTTTCTGCCAAGAAGACAGGGCTCCAGAAAGTTTGGGGGGCCCAGGAGATGCCTGTGAAAGGATCTTAAAGGCCATAGCCTCACAAATGAGGAGGGGGAGCCCAAGTGGAAAACGAGACCTCTCTATGTTCTGTGTTGCTCCGGAGAACAGACTAAAAGGCTCGTGCTGTGTCCACCCTGGCTGTGAGCTCCTCCGAGACACGGTTTCCTGTGCCCTTCTTTGCCAGCCCCTTGTGCCCACCCAGATGAATTACCACTGAGCTCAGGGGTCATTCCTGGGATATGGGAGATGACAAAGGAGGAAGATAGAGATGCCTCAGGTCATAAGCTAAAATTTACAACCTGAGCCCATACTACCCGGATTAACGCCCCTCTCTCCAGGAGACCATAGTCAAGAGCAAGAATTTCCCTCTTGGGCAGAATTTGAAGGCCAGCAGCAGACCCACTGCCTCCTAAACATAAAATTCAATGCCTTGGTCCTTAGGGACACTTCTTTGAGTAAATAGTTGCCTTTTCTTCAGTATTTTCCAACAAGGAAATGCTCCTATTTGGTGATGGTGCTCAGTCATGTCCAACTCTTTGCAACCATATGGAATATAGCCCACCAGGCTTCTCTGCCCATGGAATATTCCAGGCAAGCATACTAGAGTGGGTTGCCATTTCCTCCTTCAGAGGATCTTTCCAACCCAGGGATCCAACCTGCATTTCTTGTGTCTCCTGTTTGGCAGGCAAATTCTTTACCACTGAGCCAGCTGGAAAGCCCTGATACTCCCATTTGGTCTCCCCTAACTCAGGGTAAATAAGCTTATCAGTTTTCCCCCTTCTCACAGACAGGGATGGCCAGGCAGTATGAGAAGGTCACAGCGGCTGGTGAAGTGCAAGGGGAAAGGGATGTGAGTGGAGAAAAGCCCACATGGGTCATGGGCCTTCCAGTGCAGAATGGGAAAAAGTCTTCCTTCCGGGGACCCTAGGGATCAAAGGGTCTGCCCCCCAGAGGCACCTTGCAAGGTGTGCAGAACAAGGCAAGCATACACCATAGCACTGGAGTCTCCAGTTTCATTCTGCATTCCTCTCTGGGAAACAGGCCCAGAGATGGCGACTGGATCACTGCTCTGGGCCGACCAGACTCAGGCTCTGACTCCATGAACCAGTGGGTGCAGATACATCAGAACCTAGGGCTCCTGGATGAAAACCCCAAGGGGACAGGTCAAAGGTCAGATTTAGCAGTTCTACCTGAGTGCCGAAGAATTAATGTTTTCAAATTGTGGTGCTAGAGAAGACTCTTGAGAGTCCCTTGGACAGCAAGGAGATCAAACCAGTCAATCCTAGAGGAAATCAACCCTGAATATTCATTAGAAGGACTGATGCTGAAATACTTTGGCTACCTGATGTGAAGATTCAACTCATTGGAAAAGATCCTGATGCTGGGAAAGACTGAGGGCAGGAGGAGAAGGGGGCAACAGAGGATGAGATGGTTTGGATGGCATCACCGACTCAATGGACATGAGTTTGAGCAAGCTCTGGGAGATGGTGAAGGACAGGGAAGCCTGGTGTGCTGCAGTCCATGAGGCTGCAAAGAGTCAGACACGACTGAACGACTGAACACCAACAACAACCTGGCACTCAGGCACATGAGGTGACTAGATGCTTCCCAGCCACGCAGAGAACCTGGCCCAGCCTTGGATCTGCTGCCTGGGGCACCCCCTGGAGAGCTCAGCCCGGGTTGGCCTGCATCCCTGATGCTAGCTTCTGGGTAGTCCCTCTGAGGGCCTTGGGTCAGCTGGGAGCCCAGGGATGCTGATCTCATTATGCCTGGAACCAGTAGCAGGCACAGCATGGGTGCCCAGCTCAGATCAGAAGAGGATTTCAGGGCTCCATTTAACCTAATTGGGCCAGCAATCCTGTAGTACAAAAAGCCAGGCGCTGCCTGTTTTGTTCCACTCCTCGCTTTGAAGTTTTGCCTCATCGAGTTTTTAGACAAGAGATGCAAGCATTTGGTTGCTCATATTTAATGTGTAACACAGGAGATCAAAGAGCAGATAGAGATGGAAAACATCGGGGCAATAATTAGGGATTACGCCAAGAGCCGTGCCGGCTCCCCTCCCCTCCCAGCACCCAGCCCCATTCATTCCTCAGCCCTTCTTTCATCCTCTCCTTAATTTTCTCCACCCTCCCTTGTCTCTTTTGTTCATCTCTGCTTCTCATAACCTCCCTTCCTCTTTTCTCTCCATTTCACCTCCTTCCACCTTTGCCATCTCCTCTTGTCATGACAATCGCCCACCCACCTAAGCTCCTGCTGTCTTTCCCAAATTAAAGATCCTTCAATTGGAACTTCCTTGGTAATTCACTTATTAAGAATCCATGCATGCACTGGATGGGGCATGGGTTCAGTCCCTGGTCTGGGAACTAAGATTCTACGTGCTGTGCAGTGAAGTGAAAAAAAAAAAAAAAAAAAACCTTCTGATCTTCCAGGAATCCCCCCTTCTCTGCTTTCTCTTCCTCCTTCCCTTTTCTTTCTGCCATCTTCTCTCTCTGCCTCTTTCTCTTTCTCTCCCATCCACACTGCCTTGCCTGATACTAGAGTCACCATGACAACAGGCCTCCATGACAATGACAACCCAGGGAACATGGCCTCTTTCCAACTGGGATTCCAATGCTTACTGGAGTCTACTCCCTGACTCCTTAGCTCAGGTGGAGAATGAGCCTCTCCACAGTTTTGCAAGTCCACCAGCAACCATAGAGTGGGAAAATCAAAGAAGAAGTGGACATGGGAGAGAATGAAAGAAGAGCAGAGTTTCAGTTCTCTGCTTCCTCTCTGATTGGGACAGAAAAGGACCACAGCCAGCAAGAAGGAGAGTTACAGAGACTGGGGTGTCTCTTTTCCCATCCTGCAGGGCTCAGTAGAAAGGAGCTTAGGGTCAGAAACAAGAACAAGGAGTACAACATCCAGAGTAATGTGTGTGGCAGAAATTTCTCTTCCAATAAATGAGAGTGAAATAAACACAGCTCCAAACTCCTTTGCCTGGTTCTTGAGACTCTTAACATTTTATTATTCTACCTTGATTGGAAGGGCTGATGCTGAAGCTGAAGCTCCAATCCTTTGGCCACCTAATGTGAAGACCTGACTCCTTGGAAAAGACCCTGATACTGGAAAAGATTGAAGGAAGGAGGAGAAGGGGCTGACAGAGGACAAGAAGGTTGGGTGGCATCGCTGACTCAATGGACATGAGTTTGAGCAAGTTCAAGGAGATTGTGAAGGACTGAAGCACTGGTGTGCTACAGTCCAGGGGGTCACAAACAGTCAGACACGACTGAGCAACTGAACAACAACTTTGATTTGGAAGATATTCCCTGGCCACATGTGTACTAAGTGTCTATTTCATATGTAATCCAGCAGTGGGATACAAAGAATAGCATTTACCCTGACCTGTAAAAAAAAAAAAAAAGATGTGACAGTCTTTTGCAAAGATCCTAGGTAAGCAACCATATTTCCAATCCTTAAGGCTAAAAGAAGTAAATAACAGATCGAAATAAAAAGATGCAAAGAGACACAGCACAATCATTTCCTTATAAATTATGAAACAAATGTTAAGTTCAGAAAGATTCCTTGCCAGCTAGGTACTCTGACAGGCTTTAAGAAATGGAGTTCGAGTTTTCTCTGGTAGGCTTAGTAGGGTCTGAGTAGGCAGATGAGTTTGGGGAGGGCAGCCCAGGCAGCCTGGAGCAATAACTTAGCCACATGAAGAGAGGACTTGAATGCCAGGCTAATTTGTTTAGACTTGATCCTGTAGTTTACAGGGAAAGCACTGAAGACAGATTGCAGCTACTTACCCACAAATTAAGAAGTTCAAAACACATGTAATTCATTTTACAAAAAGTGAGTGGTACTGAGAGATATTGCTAGAAATTCTGTGCATGGAAGAAGGGGTATCTAGATGTGGGAGTGACCCCACAAGCTGACTGCCCCACTAACCTCACTCCCCAGCAACGAGGTCGCTTGGCCACTCCTCAGCCCGGTCATAGCAAGACTTGCTGACTTACTGGCCACCATGATATCACCTGCTTCATGCTTGATGCTACATAGAAGAGATGGGGTTTGCCTTGGAAAGCTTATTTTCCTTTTCCAGAAAGGAAAATTCAAACCATGTCAAAGACCTATAGTATCTTATTCACAGAGACTATAATCAGTGTACATACATGCATGCTCAATTGCTCAGTCGTGTCCAACTCTTTGCAACCACATGACTGTAGCATTCCAGGATCCTCTGTTCATGGAATTTCCCAGGCAAGAATACTGGAGTCGGTTACCATTTCCTCCTCCAGTGGACCTTCCCGACCCAGGGATCAAAACTGCATCCCCTTGCATCTCCTGCATTGCAGGAGGACTCTTTACCTCTGAGCCACGGGGGAAGCCCCTCTGACCAGTGTATGTTCTATAAATTTCAGTCTTGGAGCTGGAGATGAAACGAGGTCAGGGTGGCCTCTCTGATGGGCAAGGTGAATGATCCGGTAGAAAGGAAGCATAACCAGGAGGCTGTGCTGGGGCCTAGCTCTGCCACCTGCCACCCAAGGGACCTTAAAATGTCAGGTAACTTCTCTCAGCTTTAATTCCCTCATTTAAAAAATGGCCAAAATCCAATGGAACCTGTTCATCTCATCAGGCTGCTATGGAGATGGACAGAATAAATAATACAAGCAAATGCCCTCAGGATGGTGAAAGTTACCTCTGACTGATGGAATGCATGTCCTTTGCCATTGGTGGATGATCCACACACCTGGTCTAGGAAGCCCCTCTGCGAAAATAGATGTGATCCATTGGGCCTCAATTTCCTCATTGGTCAAAAGCAAAGGTAGAAGTAAAGTCCTTTTTTTCTCAAAAATGCAGGGCAGTGAAAAATGACTCAAGGTGGGGCAAGAGCAGAGCATGAAGCTACATTTAATCGGTGAGAAATTTATTTCCTTTTTAATTATCTTTCAATCCTTCAAGTCTCAGCTTGGCTCGAATTTTCAGTTAACACCTCTCTAATATCTGCTAATTTGTCTTTCCAAAGAAGAGAGAGTAGGCCTTTGGCTTAGAACCTTGGCAAGGAGCAGTGCCTACCTAGAATTTAATGACTTAGCCGAGTTCTCCTTGTATTTCTTTTCTGCCTTCCACTTACGGGAAGTAATATTGGTTTTTCCATTTACAGTAATGATGGTTTCCTTTCTGGACATGTTTACATAAAAAGGTGAGTGCTATTAAAGGAAACTATCATATCAATAATAGTGCAGAGATTATACAGATAATGGCAAAAATCAAGGCAGGAGTTTGAGAAATGCTGGGCCAGCTGATCCCTAAAATTCTTTCCAGTTGTTTCTTTCTCTGACACTCTCCCTCCACTTTCTGATGGGGGTGCAATTCCCACCATGGCTTGTCTCTAGTTTGGAAAGAGTCAGACCTTCGGAGACCCTCATTTAGAACAAGAACAACAGTGAAAACAAAAGGAGGGCCTTAGAAAGTTCCCACAGTACATTCATGTATGATCTCCCATTTGATTTCCACCATTGTACAAAAGAGAAAAAGGAGACGCCTCTGAATTTACACGATTTGCCTAAAATCATTCTGTAAATGATTAATCAGGGCTCTAACAACATTCCTCCAAAGCCCTGATTCTTTCCAGAATTTCTCACTGTTTCTATACCCCCATCATACCAGGCTATGAGATACCAAGAGATCCTTTTGAGTTGAAAAAAAAATTAATGGGATTTCTTCACTACAGGGAAGAAGCCAGCACCTTCACCCAGAGTTATATGATGTATACTACACATTGTACTTTAACAGAATGGAAAGAGGAAAAGTCCCAACCTGCTAACCTTTTACTCTTTTAACAGGAATGGCAGGTAGAGCAGTGAATAAAGATGTAATTGACATCTTCCATTGACGTCACAGCTACTGCCTCTTTAGGGAACTTTCTTCTTGGTCAGAAATCCCTCTGCCATAATCCTTTAAATGAATCACATTGAAAGGATCATCTACTACTCATCTAACAAACACCATGTACCTTTGATGTGCAAGAGTGTAAGACATAGGCCATGAACAAAAAGATTGCAATCTTACAGAAGGGATTACCATTGAGCACACAAATTACTATAATACAAAGCAGAGTGTGATAAAATAATCATGATTATGAGCTATTATAAAAATACACATTGGTGAAGATTTAACTGTGTGCAGTTGTGTGACTCATTGGAAAGACCCTGATGCTAGGAAATACTAAGGGCAGGAGAAGAGGGCAGCAGAGTATGAAATGGTTAGACAGCATTGGTGGCTCAACAGACTTGAATTTGAACAAACTCTGGGAGATGGTGAAGGACAAGGAAGCCTGGGGTGCTATAGTCCATGGGGTCACAAAGAGTTGGACAAAACTCAACAACTGAACAACCACTGTGTTCCAGGTACTATTCTAAGTACATTATATATGTACTGTACTCAACAACCACTGTTGCCAGGTACTCTTCTAAGTGCATTATATATATATATATATATATATATATATATATATATATATATATATAATATATCAATCTGCAGAACAATTCTATGAGATAAATACAACAATACACTAGTTTTTCAGATGAGGTGACCAAGGCTTAGATAAATAAGCTGCTCAAGGTCAGCCAGGTCCTAAGTGACAGAATCATGCTAAATGCACCTGACTCCAGGACCTGTAGAACCACCTACTCAGTGCCTGCCAGAGCTGCATTCTCTGCTAAAGCATCTTTATCCACTAACCCACTTTTACTCTCCATCAGGCAGTGTGGCAACGTGACTGAGGGCAGACCTGGAACCAGGCTGCCAGGCTTGAATCCCTGCACTGGTGCTCCTGGTTCTGTGGCACTGGGGAAGTTACTTAACTTCTCTCTGCCTCCATTCTATCTCTAAAAGAGGTTAGTTGTATAATGGTTTGTTGTTGTTGTTGTTCAGTCACTCAGTCATGTACGACTCTTTGTGACCCATGGACTGCAACATGCCAGACTTCCCTGTCCTTCACTATCTCTTGGAATTTGCTCAAAGTCATGTCCATTGAGTCGGTGATGCCATCCAACTATCTCATCCTCTGTCACCCCCTTCTCCTCCTGCCCTCAATCTTTTCCAGTGTCAGGGTCTTTTCCAATGAGTCAGCTCTTCGCACCAGGTGGCCAAATTATTGGAGCTTCAGCTTCAGCATCAATCCTTCCAATGAATATTCAGGGTTAATGGTTAAATAAGTTAATAAATGCAGAGTGCTTAGGAGCCTACCCAGCATGTAGCGCATGCAAGAACTAGATGAGTAAATGCTATTATTATGATGATATAGATATTATTAGTCTCATCTTATGGGCAAAAATACTAAGATTCCAAAAATGAAGTAGCTTGGGCAAGATTTTATGTCTGCTAACTCTTTCCATTATGTAAATGAAGTGGTGTTTAGAGGAACAAAAAATTAATTTCAATCCAAAGGAGAGGATGAAGGGAATTCAGAGGCTAGATAGACTCTGGTTTCCAAGTAGAGGCAACATGATGGAAACTGCAGGGAAGGAAAGATTGGAAGTGGCCAGTAGATTCATTGGGCCAGAATGGAGGCCCCTAGGAAAGAATATTCATCTCATGGGAAGTCTAAAATGACAAAAGACGTGGAGAGCTATGGAGAGCTTCAATCAAAGGAGTGGTATCAGAACCAGCAGCAGGTAAAATATAATGACAGGAAGGACAGAGTAGAGACTAAGAAGTCAGAAAGACACTGACTCGACCCAGCAAGGAGTTTTGTACAGGTAGGGGCACTAAAAATCAACAGGTGGAATGTGTTTATATATGTATTCATTCATTAAAACCTGTTGTGTACATGTTAAAACACAAGGCACTAGGGATACGATGCTTACTGAGCAAGATCCAATCCCAGTCTACAGGAAGCTATATACAAAATTGAGTCAGTAATCATAGTGCAGTGATAAATATCACCATTAAAATAATAACGATATATGGAAATTAACACATTGTAAAGCAATGCTACTGCAATAAAAATATTTTAAAAATTTAAAAAACATATTCTTCTTAGTAAATTTACCAAGTTATGCAAATATCACCAAAATCCAGTTTTAGACCATTTTAATCACCTACATAAGATCCCTCATGCTTATTTACATTTATTCCTTGTTCCTATCACCAGCCTTTGTTCTACTCTATTAATCCTCTTTCTATGTCGCTTGATTTGCCTTTTCTTAAAATTTCTTATAAAAGGAATCACAAAATAAAAAATAATAGTGATGATGATATAATGATAACTGTGACAAAATCATGTAGGAGCAGAAACTAACCTAGATTAGAGGGATCAGAAAAAACTTCCCCAAGGAAAAGATAGCTAAATGATGAGTAGAAGCTAGCCAGAGGAAAGATGTGGGCAGTTTGTATTCCAGACCTGTGCAAATGCCCTGAGCATGTAGGTCACAGTCCTGTCAAGAAGGAGAGTATGTTGGTGGGAATTGATTAGAGAGAAGAGGGAATGAAACGTGTAGCAGGAGCTAGATCATGTAGGGCCTTTGAACCAGCATCAGTGGATCTCTATCATAGGGACCAAGGAGAGCCATTGAATAGTTTTAGATAGAAAAATCATAAGATGAGATTTATTATTTAGAAAATCCACCACTACGTGGATTGGAGGAGGCAAGAGACATTGAAGGACATCCAGAGGAAGACAGAGTTGTAAACCTGGTTAGAGAAGACAGTCTCTTTTAGAGGGACACTGTGATTGAAATAGAAAAGAATGGATTTAACCTAATTTCCAAAGGTATGAATTGAAAAGATTTGGTGATGATTAGATGCTGGGTTGTGTAGGAGGGAATACGGCACCAGGAATATGGCACTGCCAAAGCAGGAACATTAAGGTCGGGCAGAAGCAGTTGGGGGATGAAATAGTTATGATTCTCTAGATAAACCACATATAAAAATGGAGAGAGAGAGAGGGAGGGAGAGAAAAAATGTATTTTAAGGGATTGGCTCTTGGAATTTGGGGGCTGTCAAGTCTGAAACCTGCAGAGCAGGTTGCAGGCTGGCAAACTAGAGAAGAATTGATGTCACAGTCTTGTGTCCAAAGACAGTCTGGAGGGTGAATTCCTTCCTTCTCAGGGACCTCAGACATTTTTTTTTAAACCCTCAATTGGTTAGAACAAGTTTTACCCATGTTATAAAGGATAAACTGCTTTATTCAAAGTCCTCTGGTTTAAATGCTAGTCACATCTAGAAAATACCTTCACAGAAATATCTAGACTTCTGTTTGACCAAACAATTGGACACCATAGCCTAGAAAAGTAGGTACATAAAATTAACTGTCATGTGGGAGAAAGATGATTTGATTCTAGATCATCTCTCACAGTGGGGCATCCTGGAGGAAATGTTGACAAAACTGGTTCAAGTTCAGAAATTGGGTGGTGGATCTGGGGGTCTTGTTCTAGAAGCAACTCTGGGAGGGAGAGGCAGTGAGAAGGAAGGAAAAAGATGACAGAGAATGTGCTCCCTACTGAGAGGGAAGAGAAGCCAGAGTAGGAGACTGAAGATGAGGGCAGAGATCATTGCAAGCAGGAAGACGTGGTCCCAGAATATTTACTCTAGAAAGGAGGATAAGACACTTCACTGAGTTTAGATCCTTTAGTTATTTATTCAACAAGCTTGCAAAAGAATGTATTTGGGGTGTCCCGCATGTCAAGCAGTCCCCTGCCAGCGCCCCTCCAACTAGTTCCCAGGCAGATTTCTTGCATTTTTGGCTTCCCTAGACATTCCTCTGGTGTATCACTCACCTCAAGACTTCCAGTAAGTCTTCTGGATCAGGCACGCGCAAAACCAGCTCTTCCTTTCTTGAGTGTACCCCAGGGCCCCGTGTTCTCATGCTGTGATAATTTGTACATCTTAATGTGCTCCACACATTTCATGCTTGCTGCTCCAATTTCCTCAAATAGATCTCTGGCTCCTCAGGGAAGGGGGATTAGTTCTTTCATACTGGTAGAGCTTAACAGCCACCCCCAGGCCACTGACACACCTCCTGCAACCCTGGAAGAGTGTTCTGTGTCCACAAGTCCCAGTCAAATGGCTGGTGGACTGTCCCACTGCCTCGTGACCACTATCTCCCTTTGTGTCCCTCTCCAGGCTTCCTTCTCATCTGCCTCCAGAATAACTACCTTTCAGTGACAGGCAGCATCACACTTCTTCTCTGCCATGATTCCTTCTCAGCATCACCTCTGTCAAAGAGTACCTCTAACTTCCCCAAAAGAGTACCTCTAACATGTGTCTCAAAATAGCCCTTCAGCATCAGGCCTGTGCCTTCTCTTCTGATTTGTTCATTCAATATTCTTTCAAACAATTAGTTACAGGAAAAAAAGTAGACACAGGTGATCAAGAAAAATAGGAAAGCTGCTTGCCCACATTGGCTTACACTCTGGTGGGGAGAGAAAGAATTAAATGAATAGGTTTTAATTTCAGATGGTGAGTGATGAGGGGCTTCCCTGGTGGCACAGATGGTAAAGAACCTGCCTGGAATGCAGAAGACCTGGGTTTGATCCCTAGGTTGGCAAGATCTTCCAGAGAAGGGAATGGCATCTCATTCCAGTATTCTTGCCTGGAGAATCCCATAGACAGAGGAGCCTGGTGGGCTACACTCCATGGGATTGCAGAGTCAGACACAACTGAATGACTAACACACACACACACACCATGAGTGATGAGAGCTATGAAGGTTCTGAAGCAAGATAAGAGAATGAGAGGGAATGGGTGCTGCATTATACATGGAGGAAGGCTTCTCTGAGAAGGAAGCAGGAGGAGAGACCTGCTTAGGTGAGGCTGAGAAGCATACACTAACTACCTGGAAGGGAGGTATACAGAAAGAACACAGACCTAGATGGGTCTGGGTCTTAGACCCACCCCACAGGGATGGGTCTAACACAGGTCTTAGATGGGTGTTCTCATGTCCCTTTTCATACCCTTTCCATCTGCAGAGGTTGGAAATCTTAAAAAAAAAAAAAAAAAAAAATTCCCAGAATCCCTTGCAGCTATGATATTGAAAACTAATTAGGTTGTACCAGTGACCTCCACTAGCACAAGACATGCAACGTGGAAGTGAGATGGTGATCTCTTCCCATGGTTTCTGACTCACTCTTCTTGGGCAAGTCATGGCTTTCCTGCAATGGTGCCTCTGCTTGTTTATTCTCTGACTTCCCAGAGCCCAGAGGCTGCTCCCAGGGTGCGCATTGCTCCCAGAGACCCCCTCCACAGCCCAGCTCTCAGCAGGTACTGACATCTGTTTCTCCTGCTGCTGCTGCTTTAAGCCGTGGGACACACATTCTTCCCCATTGCCGGTTCCTGGTGCTTCACCATGCCTCACTGGTGCCCTGAGCCTGCCCTCAGCTGGGTCCCAAGTCCCTTCACTAAGCTCTCTTTGGGTACTCTCCCAGGTGGGCTGTCTACTTCCTGAATAGAAGTTAGCCCAAGAGGTGAAGGCCTGGAGCCTTCCAGGCTGAGGTGCCACTGATGTGAAGTGAGTGGTTCAAAGGAGCAAGAGGGGACCAAGGGAAATGAAGCATGGCAGGGCCCACAGAGCACAGAGTAAGGGACTGGTAGTGTGCTAGGCAGGGGCTGGTCACAAAGGGAGTAACCAGGCATAGCCAGAAACCAGAGGTCTCATCCTGAAAGCAAATACTCTTCCATATTCTATCCCACTGTGCCTCCAGGACCCACACTCTTTATGTGCTTACTCTTTCCTATCTCATCCTCCTTTTGTTTCTGGTATTTTCCCAGAAATCCCACAGGGAAACGTGGGCTTAAAGAACCGGCTGAGGGAAACTTCCATAAGTGGTTAAGAATTCACTTTCCAATGAAGGGGACATGGATTCGATCCCTCATTGGGCAACTAAGATCCCATAGGCTGTGGAGCCACTAAGTCCACATGCCACAGCTATAGAGCCCATACATTCTGGAGCCTGCCTGCCACAACTAGAGAAGAGTCTGTGCACTGCAATGAAAGATCCACATGCCACCACTAAGACCCAGTGTAGCCAAAAATAAATAAATAAATTTTTTAAAAAAGAGCCACCCTGGATGGGAGGGGGATTTGGGGAGAATGGATACATGTATATGTATGGCTAAATCCCTTCACACCTGAAACTACCACAGCATTGTTAATCAGTTATACCCCAATACAAAATGGTTTTGGTGTTAAAATGAATAAATAAATAAAATGCTTTAAAAAAAAAAAAAAAAAGAGCCATCTGGGGAAAAGGGCAGATGAGCCAGGTTCCCCCAACATTACTTCTATCCTAACCTATCACCCAGCCAGGAGGAAAGAGCTCTGAACTCTGCCTACAGTGGCTCAGGGAGGTAGATATTAAGTCCACCAACACCATGAGCTGGTCAGTTTCATTCCCTTCTCTTGGACCAGCATCATGGCCAGGGCAGCCAAATCTTCCTCTCAAATTTCTCATGCTTCACATATATGGAATCTAGAAAGAGGTACTGATGAACCTATTTGCAGGGCCACAGTGGAGATACAGACATGGAGAACAGACTTATGGACATGGACAGAGGAGGGGAAGGAGAGGGTGAGATGAATGGTGAGAGAGAGTAGCATGGAAACATATATGTTACCATATGTAAAGTAGATAGCCAATGGGAACTTTCTCTATGACTCAGGGAACTCAAACCTGGGCTCTGTGACAGCCTCTAGGGGTGAGAAAAGGTGGGAGTTGGGAGGGAGATTGAAGAGGGAGGGGGATATATGTATACCTATGGCTGATTCATGTTCATGTATGGCAGAAACCAAAGCAATATTGTAAAGCAATTATCTTTCAATCAAAAATAAATTTAAAAAAAATTTCTCATTCTTTCCTGTAGTGCCTGCCACCCGTAGCTGCTCCTCTTAAGTGCCAACAGAGCAAAGGCTCAGGTGCACTTGATTCTGTTGTGTCCTCAGCTTTTAATGCACTTAGGATTGATGACATATTTCCTCAGCCTTAAGAGCTATCATCAAAACCCCATGTCATGAAAAGTTTTCCAAGCTGCTCTTAAAAGCCTAAACCTCAGCATCATCTGGGGACATTCAATGGAGTGTCAGTTAGTTTGAGGAAAGCTTTGCATTAAGGTGAAAACTCTCAGGTATACTTGGCAGGTCAATAAGTGTTGGGCCTCCAGGCTTCTAAGACAACTTTCTGACACTGGGTGATCCCTTCCCTTTCACCTCACCCCGTGTGACTATTTTTGGAAATCTTTCTTTGCCTAAGTTGAAATCTGTGTCATTCAGAATCATTACCATTTTAAACTCAGTGTGAACTCATGAAAAATCTAAAATTGTAGAATGTTAATGAATGCAGCATATATGCTTTAAAGCAAGTTGAGCCCCTTTCCATTTGTGATCTGTTGTAATGAACACATAGGCATCATGTAGGATCCACATACTGGAGTTATACGAGGCGCAGGCTTAGGAATTGTCACACTACTGCTACTGCAAAGTCACTTCAGTCGTGTCCCACTCTGTGTGACCCAATAGATGGCAGCCCACCAGGCTCCCCCATCCCTGGGATTCTCCAGGCAAGAATACTGGAGTGGGTTGCCATTTCTTTCTCCAATGCAGGAAAGTGAAAAGTGAAAGTGAAGTCGCTCAGTTGTGTCCGACCCTCAGTGACCCCATGGACTGCAGCCTACCAGGCTCCTCCATCCATGGGATTTTCCAGGCAACAGTACTGGAGTGGGTGCCATTGCTTTCTCTGCTTGTCACACTACTAATGCTTAAGTGCCAAAAAATCTCTCCCTACTATGCTGATTACTCTGTTTATCAACACAACCAAGTGTTTGAATGCACCATTCTTGCTAGCCAAATTCTACCCATCCTTCCAGATCAGTCCAGGCCCTACTTCTTCCATGAAGATAGTTCTGTTCTCATTGATCTTCCTCATCATGACTTGCCGTTGGGTTTATTATCTTTCCCATTCATTTGTTTTGACCGATTAGAACAGTAGACTGATGGAATTTCAAACATGGTACATGCTGAGTCACTTCACTCATGTCTGACTCTTTGCAACCCTATGGACTGTAGCCAGTCAGGCTCCTCTCTGTCCATGGGATTCTCCAGGAAATAATACTGAAGTGGGTGGCCATGTCCTCCTCCAAGGGATCTTTCCAACCCAGGGACTGAACCTGCATCTCCAGTGTCTCTTGCATTGGGAGGCAGGCAGTTTCTTTACTGCTGGTGCCACCTGGGAAGCCCTCAAGCATGGTAAGGACCTCTTAATTGGGAGGTAGTTTGAAAATGGATGGAAGTATTTTTGGTTCTCATAATACTTCTAGAGCAGCAGTAGCATGTGGTGGAAAGAGAGTGGGGATGTGAGAAGTCCTGCAATGCTGGGGACAGATCTTATACAAACCTTGAATGTCCTGCTGGATACCCAGAATGCACACCTTGACACGTGGTGGGATCTCACATCCAAGACACGCCTTCCACAATGCCCATCACATCCTATCCTGTGTCACAACATCAGGCATTATTTTGACACTACATTTATAATTAAAGATCAACCCTCTTGTGAGAAATAACATGCTTCCTCATTTTCTCTGCTTCCACAGCCTATAATTTGAATGGTGTGCTGTCCTTGCTTCAATTAAAGCTATTTCTCTCTTTCTCTTTTCATATACAAATAAGTCTGCTCTGGTACTCATTACCCTTACATGTGTTTTAGTCCTAGAATATAAGCATGTACCTCTGCTCTTTCATTTAATGTTCCTCTAGCACAGAATGGCTTCTAATCTCACTTCTCTTAAATCCAAACGTTCGTTATAAGCAGGTGCAACTATCTGACTACTTCATTACATCACCTACTGCAGTTGTGCCTGAAATTTTACATTTTGAAGTATACATTATTTATTTGAAAATGCCTACTTTTTTATTTCTCCTTTATATTATAGTTAGGGCATTATACTGATTTTTATTATGTATATAAGTACCTTACAATATCTGCAAATTTCATTTCGATTTGGTAAATGAGGCATTACAAATTATTTGTTATAAAAGGGGATATTAAATACAATAAGTTTGAGAACCACTGATCTATTACAATCCTTCATTCTACAGAAGGAGAAAGTGAGGTACAGAGAAATTAAATGGCCTGATCAGTAAGTTGCTGATCTGGAATTAAAACCCCGATCTGACTTTCAGTTCAGTTCTCTTACTTTGTTCTCTAATTTTAGCTGAACATTGCACAGCTCTTATTTCAACTGTAGGATTACATTCACAATCTCCTTGAGAACAGAGCCATTTCATCTCTTCATTTCTCTGTAATCATCACAGTGACTAATACAGCATTAGACATATAGTAGTTACATAATATATATTTAATATATTGGTTGGGTTGAACTGAATTGCATTAAATTAAAATGAAATTATGTGAACCAAATAGGGGAGTGTTAATGCTTTATGGCAAGTAGTGCCTTGCAATGAGAAGCAATCAGAGCCATCAGTTCTGGGCCAGGAAGTCACTGTTTGCAAAACTGTATCAGATGCCCCTCGTCACCTCTCCTTTCCCTCACCTGTTAACAGGCTCTTGCCATGAATGATATTTTTGCCTCCCTCTTCTCACACGTCTTGGATCAGGACACTTCCCAAAGACCTATCAGCATTTATCTCCAGCTGTTTGTTCATTGTTCATATCCTTCAGGATATAGATGAATGCAATATTGGAACAGGTCTTCCAGGCCTGAAGAGATTTTCAAGGAAAGAGCTAAAAGTCTGTTTTCAAATTTTTTTAGATGCTGAATAATTTTTTTACTGACTCTTTCCAAATGTGTTAGAACATTTGGTCTAGAGTGAGATGCTGTGTTGACATGAGACAGGAGCTAATTTTATGTGTCGGTGGGAATGGCACCAAAACACTGAGTCAGAAGCCAGATCTAGTGAATGTGTGTGCATGTGTGTATGTGTGTACATACATAAATGAAAGGAAGAGAAAAGATCACTTCTATTGGGTTATACCCAATTTAGCTCCAAAAATGGAAAATGAGTCACAAAGAGGTGAGAGATACATGAAAGGCTATCAAGAGCTATTTGCGAAACTATGGGATCAGAAGACTTGAGACCAGACAACATGACCTACAAGGACAAATTATCTGGGACAGTGATGGAAAAATAAATATCATGGGTCTAGACACTGCATAAAAGAAGCTTAAAATCTTTAAATCCTGCTTTTGTAAATGACACTTTCAAATACACACATACACACACCATTGCTACCACCACCACCAATAACAACATTAACCATAACCAAAATAGTCCTACTTTTGACATAATGAAAAAAGTTATGAAATCAGTTTCCATCCTAACAACCAACAGAAAATAAATTATGCAAATAGTAATAATAATAAATTAAAGAAAAAAAAACAGAAACAGACTCATAAGCTTAGAGAGCAGACTTGTGTTTGCCAAGGGGTGGAGGGTGGGAAGGGATGGACTGGGAGTCTGAGGTTGGTAGATGCAAACTGTTATATTTAGAATGGATAAACAATGAGGTCCTAATGTACAGCACAGAGAACTATATTCAATATCCTGTGATAAACCAATAATGGGAAATAACATAAAAAATAATGTATATATGTGTATAACTGAGTCACTTTGCTGTACAGCAGAGATTGACACAACATTGTAAACCAATCATATTCAATGTAAAAAACTTTTTAAAAAGAAAATAAATGTTGTTTCATAAAAGCATCAAAGAATTGAAAACTCAAAGAACTCTCAGTGAGCTGCCAAGAGAGAACTCCCAAGGCACCTCAGACCTTCTGAAGACCTCCAGTAACTGGGAAACTGGCAGGACTAAGCGCAAACACCCACGGTGCAGAAAGCAGTCAGTAGGACTCGATGGTAAAGAGAACTCACTGATACTGCTAAGTCACTTCAGTCGTGTCTGACTCTGTGCGACCCCATAGACGGCAGCCCACCAGGCTCCCCCCAGTCCCTGGGATTCTCCAGGCAAGAATACTGGAGTGGGTTGTCATTTCCTTCTCCAATGCATGAAACTGAAAAGTGAAAGTGAAGTCGCTCGGTCGTGTCCAACTCTTAGCGACCCCATGGACTGCAGCCCACCAGGCTCCTCCATCCATGGGATTTTCCAGGCAAGAGTACTGGAGTGGGGTGCCACTGCCTTCTCCAAAAGAGAACTCACTAATGACCCCAAACTTGTCAGTTAGGCTGTAGGGTAGAGGGAAATCTCCCAGATATCTGAAAGCCATGAATCAGAGGTAAATTTCCAGAATCTTACCAGCTGTGCTGTGAGATCTCTCAGTTCCTGATGTAAAGAAAATGTCTACTTTGTTCTCAAGGCATTTGTTCCAGTGGTGAAGTAAGTAAAACTAAAGGGATAACACAACTGAGACCCTTTTCGACCCAGGTTAGTCCACCTCAGGTTGACTAACCATCACTCTCACAGTGGAACAGAAAAACAAGACTGAACTTTTATGGATACAAACATTATTGAATTCAGTGTTTAGTGTTCTCCTGTGTGTTATAAGTACACAAAAAGGAGAGAAAATGGAGCTCAACGTCAACAGTAAACAGCAGAAGCAATATCAAGAGATGGCCTGGATAATGAAATTATCATAAAGAGACTCTAAAATGATTATGATAAAATGGAAAGGAGCTAGGGGAAAGGTGAACACACATGTGAAGAATGGGCAGTTTAGCAGAGATGTGGAAATGATTTAAAAAAAAACAGCAAATGAAAATGCTAGAAATGAAAAATGTAAGATCATAAATAATTTGTTAAATGGATTAGCAGGATGCTGAACACAAAATGTCATACCTGAATGGTCTAGTTGTTTTCCTTACTTTCTTCAATTTAAGTCTGAATTTGGCAATAACTAAGCAACAGTCAGCTCCTGTTGTTGGGTCGAAATGTGTCTCAGCTGTGTTATCCCTTTAGTTTTACATAGATTACCTCTGGAATAAATGCCTTGAGAACAACAGGACTAGATATGATAGACAGAGTGCCTGATGAACTATGGACAGAGGTTCATGACATGGTACAGGAGACAGGGATCAAGACTATCCCCAAGAAAAAGAAATGCAAAAAAGTAAAATGGCTGTTTGAGGAGACCTTACAAAAAGCTGTGAAAGGAAGAGAAGCCAAAAGCAAAGGAGAAAAGGAAATATATACTCACTTGAATGCAGAGTTATGAAGTATAGCAAGGAGAGATAAGAAAGCCTTCCTCGGTGACCAGAGGGGGAGGAGCTAAGATGGTGGAGGAGTAGGACGGGGAGAACACTTTCTCCCCCACAAATTCATCAAAAGAACATTTAAACGCCGAGTAAATTCCACAAAACAACTTCTGAATGCCGGCAGAGGACATCAGGCACCCAGAAAAGCAACCCAAGTCTTTGAAAGGAGGTAGGAAAAAAATATAAAAGACAAAAAAAGAGAGAAAAGAGGGAGGGACAGAGTTCCATCCCAGGAAGGGAGCCTTAAAAAGAGAGAAGTTTCCAAACACCAGGAAACCTTCTCACTGCCGAATCTGTGCGGAGCCTTGGAAGCACAGAGGGCAACATAACAGGGAAGAAAAATAAATAAACAATTAAAACCCACAGATTATGAGCCCTACAGTAACTCCCCCAGCAGAGAAGCAGCGCAGACGCCTGCACACACCATTAGCAAGCGGGGGCTGGGCAGGGAGGTGCAGCGCGGGCTGCATCGCTTGGAGTAAGGATCTGGCCTGAATACCCCGAGCGCAATTTGAGCAAAATAATTTGGGCTAGCAAACCAGACTGTAGGATATCTACCATGTGAAAAGCCAGCCCTAACCTAAGACACCGCCAGGCCCGCGCACGGAACAAAGGACTGAACAGAGATAGCAGGCTGCAGACCATCCCCCTCCGATGACAGGCAGCCAGAGCTGGAAGGGGGCAATCGCAGCCCCAGAGAGACATTATCTACAAAACTGTAAGCAGGCTTCTTTGCTAACTAAGACTTCTTGGGGGTCTGGACGGTCAACATCCACCTGAGAAGGTGTGCCGGTTGTACACCTAGATAACTGAGCGGCGGGGAGGCAATAAGTCACAGCAATCGCGCTCACCAAACACCTCATCACCTGAGCTGCTCGGATCTGGGAAGAGCACAAAACGCAGGACCAACTGAGTCTGCGCCTCTGAGGCCTACCCAAGTGCCTGAACCTGAGCGGCTTGGACCTGGGAGATGCAAGCAGCCCAGGGCCGGTCATGGATGGTTCCCGGCAGAGCTACCTAGAGCCTGAGCAGTGTGGGCAGGGAGGCTACACGCGCCGTGAGCGGGGGCAGACACAGTGTGGCTGAGGCACTGCGAGCACACGCCAGTGTTATTTGTTTGCAGCATCCCTCCCTACCTCCCCACAGCGCGACTGAGCAAGTGAGCCTAAAAAAAAAAAAAAAAGTGTCCTCCACCATCCCCTTTGTGTCAGGGCAGAAACCAGACACTGAAGAGACCAGCAAACAGAAGAAGCTATAACAGAGGGAACCGCCTTGGAAGCTACAGGCAATAGATTAAAACCCTGCGGTTAGTACCGTCTACATAGGAAGGGGCCTATAGATCTTGAGAAATATAAGTCAGACCAAGGAACTAGCTGAAAATGAACTGAACCCACAATACCGACAACAAAAACAGAGAAAGTCCTAGATATATTTTTACTATTTTTACTATCATTCTTTCTTTCCTTTTTTTTAATTTTTTAAAAAATTTTAAGTCCTCTATTATTCCTTTAATTTTCACTATTATGACCTACTATTACTTTGCAAAAAAAAAAAAGACCTATTTTTTTAAAGCAAACTTCATATATATATTTTTATAATTTTTTGACCTTGTTTCTTTTTTTTCTTTTCTTTTCTTTAACATTATATTTTTGAAATTACAAACTCTACTCTAGATTTTTAATTTTAGCTTTTTGGTATTTGTTATCAATTTTGTACCTATATGTATATATATTTTTCTTATAATTTTTGTGACTTTTTTCTCTCTTTGTTTCTCTTCCTCTTTTATATAACATTGTAAACCTGAAATTCCAAACTCAACTCTAGATTTTTAATTTATGCTTTTTGGTATTTGTTATCAACTTTGTACCTATATTTTCTATATAATTTTTACAGCTTTGTTGGTTTTTTTTTTCTCTCTCTTTTTTTTTTCTTCTTTTTTTTTTTAACATTGTATTTTTGAAATTCCAAACTCTACTCTAGATTTTTAACTTTTGCTTTTTGGTATTTGTTATCAATTTTATACCTATATTTTCCTTATAATTTTTGCGACTTCGTTTTTGTTTGTTTGTTTGTTTTTTCTCTCTTTCTTTTCCTTCTTCTTTTCTTTAACATTGTATTTTTGAAATTTCAAAGTCTACTCTAGATTTTTAATTTTTGCTCTTACGTATTTGTTATCAATTTTGAACCTTTAAGAACCCAATCTTCAGTACCCATTTTTCACTAGGGAGCAAGATTACTGGCTTGACTGCTCTCTCTCCCTTTGGACTCTCCTTTTTCTCCACCAGGTCGCCTGTGTCTCCTCCCTAACCCCTCTCTACTCTACCCAACTCCGTGAATTTCTGTGTGTTCCAGACGGTGGAGAACACTTAGGGAACTGATTACTGGCTGGATCTGTCTCCCTCCTTTTCATTCCCCCCTTTTATCCTCCTGGCCACCTCTGCCTCCTTCCTCCTTCTTCTCTTCTCTGAATAACTCTGTGAACATCTCTGAGCGGTCCAGTTGTGGAGTGCACATAAGGAAGTGATTACTGGCTAGTCCACTCTCTCCTCTATTGATTCCACCTCATCTCATCCGGGTCACCTCTAACTCCCTCCTCCTTCTCTTCTCCATGTAATGCTGTGAACCTCTCTGGGTGACCCTTATGGCAGAGAAACTTTTCATCTTTAACTTAGATGTTTTATCAATGGTGCTGTATAGAAGGAGAAGTTTTGAAACTACGGTAAAAATAAGACCAATAACTGGAAGCAGGAGGCTTAAGTCCAAACCCTGACTCCAGGGAACTCCTGACTCCAGGGAACATTAATTGACAGGAGCACATCAAACGCCTCCATACCTACACTGAAACCAAGCACCACACAAGGGCCAACAAGTTCCAGGGCAAGACATACCAAACAAATTCTCCAGCAACAAAGGAACACAGCCCTGAGCTCCAAGATACAGGCTGCCCAAAGTCACCCCAAAACCATAAACATCTCATAACACATTACTGGACATTTCATTGCACTCCAGAGAGAAGAAATACAGCTCCACCCACCAGAACACTGACACAAGCTTCCCTACCCAAGAAACCTTGACAAGCCACCTGTACAAACCCACACACAGTGAGGAAATGCCACAATAAAGAGAACTCCACAAACTGCCAGAATACAGAAAGGACTCCCAAACTCAGCAATTTAAACAAGACGAAGAGACAGAGGAATACCCAGCAGATAAAGGAACAGGATAAATGCCCACCAAACCAAACAAAAGAGGAAGAGATAGGGAATCTACCTGATAAAGAATTCCGAATAATGATAGTGAAATTGATCCAAAATCTTGAAATCAAAATGGAATCACAGATAAATAGCTTGGAGACAAGGATTGAGAAGATGCAAGAAAGGTTTAACAAGGACCTAGAAGAAATCAAAAAAAGTCAATATATAATGAATAATGCAATAAATGAAATTAAAAACACTCTGGAGGCAACAAATAGTAGAATAACAGAGGCAGAAGATAGGATTAGTGAATTAGAAGATAGAATGGTAGAAATAAATGAATCAGAGAGGAAAAAAGAAAAACGAATTAAAAGAAATGAGGACAATCTCAGAGACCTCCAGGACAATATTAAACGCTACAACATTCGAATCATAGGGATCCCAGAAGAAGAAGACAAAAAGAAAGACCATGAGAAAATACTTGAGGAGATAATAGTTGAAAACTTCCCTAAAATGAGGAAGGAAATAATCACCCAAGTCCAAGAAACCCAGAGAGTCCCAAACAGGATAAACCCAAGGCGAAACACCCCAAGACACATATTAATCAAATTAACAAAGATCAAACACAAAGAACAAATATTAAAAGCAGCAAGGGGAAAACAACAAATAACACACAAGGGGATTCCCATAAGGATAACAGCTGACCTTTCAATAGAAACTCTTCAAGCCAGGAGGGAATGGCAAGACATACTTAAAGTGATGAAAGAAAATAACCTACAGCCCAGATTATTGTACCCAGCAAGGATCTCATTCAAATATGAAGTAGAAATCAAAAGCTTTACAGACAAGTAAAAGCTGAGAGAATTCAGCACCATCAAACCAGCTCTCCAACAAATACTAAAGGATATTCTCTAGACAGGAAACACAAAAACGGTGTATAAATTCAAACCCAAAACAATAAAGTAAATGGCAACGGGATCATACTTATCAGTAATTACCTTAAATGTAAATGGGTTGAATGCCCCAACCAAAAGACAAAGACTGGCTGAATGGATACAAAAACAAGACCCCTACATATGTTGTCTACAAGAGACCCACCTCAAAACAGGGGACACGTACAGACTGAAACTGAAGAGCTGGAAAAAGATTTTCCATGCAAATAGGGACCAAAAGAAAGCAGGAGTAGCAATACTCATATCAGATAAAATAGACTTTAAAACAAAGGCTGTGAAAAGAGACAAAGACGGTCACTACAAAATGATCAAAGGATCAATCCAAGAAGAAGATATAACAATTTTAAATATATATGCACCCAAAAGGGGAGCACCGCAGTATGTAAGACAAATGCTAACAAGTATGAAAGGAGAAATTAACAATAACACAATAATAGTGGGAGACTTTAATACCCCACTCACAACTAAACGAATTAAATAGAAAATTAACTAAACAGAAAATTAACAAGGAAACACAAACTTTAAACGATACAATAGACCAGTTAGACCTAATTGATATCTATAGGACATTTCATCCCAAAACAATGAATTTCACCTTTTTCTCAAGCGCACATGGAACCTTCTCCAGGATAGATCACATCCTGGGCCATAAATCTAGCCTTGGTAAATTCAAAAAAATAGGAATCATTCCAAGCATCTTTTCTGACCACAATGCAGTAAGATTAGATCTCATTTACAGAAGAAAAGCTATTTAAAATCCCAACATATGGAGGCTGAACAACACGCTGCTGAATAACCAACAAATCATAGAAGAAATAAAAAAAGAAATCAAAATTTGCATAGAAACGAATGAAAATGAAAACATAACACCCAAAACCTGTGGGACACGGTAAAAGCAGTCCTAAGGGGAAAGTTCATAGCAATACAGGCATTCCTCAAGAAACAAGAAAAAAATCAAATAAATAACCTAACTCTACACCTAAAGCAACTAGAAAAGGAAGAAATGAAGAACCCCAGGGTTAGTAGAAGGAAAGAAATCTTAAAAATTAGGGCAGAAATAAATGCAAAAGAAACAAAAGAGACCATAGCAAAAATCAACAAAGCCAAAAGCTGGTTCTTTGAAAGGATAAATAAAATTGACAAACCATTAGCCAGGCTCATCAAGAAACAAAGGGAGAAAAATCAAATCAATAAAATTAGAAATGAAAATGGAGAGATCACAACAGACAACACAAAAATACAAAGGATCATAAGAGACTACTATCAACAATTATATGCCAATAAAATGGACAACGTGGAAGAAATGGACAAATTCTTAGAAAAGTACAACTTTCCAAAACTCGACCAGGAAGAAATAGAAAATCTTAACAGACTCATCACAAGCATGGAAATTGAAACTGTAATCAAAAATCTTCCAGCAAACAAAAGCCCAGGTCCAGACGGCTTCACAGCTGAATTCTACCAAAAATTTAGAGAAGAGCTAACACCTATCCTGCTCAAACTCTTCCAGAAAATTACATAGGAAGGTAAACTTCCAAACTCATTCTATGAGGCCACCATCACCCTAATACCAAAACCTGACAAAGATGCCACAAAAAAAGAAAACTACAGGCCAATATCACTGATGAACATAGATGCAAAAATCCTTAACAAAATTCTAGCAATCAGAATCCAACAAAACATTAAAAAGATCATACACCATGACCAAGTGGGCTTTATCCCAGGGATGCAAGGATTCTTCAATATCTGCAAATCAATCAATGTAATACACCACATTAACAAATTGAAAAATAAAAACCATATGATTTTCTCAATAGATGCAGAGAAAACCTTTGACAAAATTCAACATCCATTTATGATAAAAACTCTCCAGAAAGCAGGAATAGAAGAAACATACCTCAACATAATAAAAGCTATATATGACAAACCCACAGCAAACATTATCCTCAATGGTGAAAAATTGAAAACATTTCCTCTAAAGTCAGGAACAAGACAAGGGTGCCCACTTTCACCATTACTATTCAACATAGTTCTGGAAGTTTTGGCCACAGCAATCAGAGCAGAAAAAGAAATAAAAGGAATCCAAATTGGAAAAGAAGAAGTAAAACTCTCACTATTTGCAGATGACATGATCCTCTACATAGAAAACCCTAAAGACTCCACCAGAAAATTACTAGAACTAATCAATGACTATAGTAAAGTTGCAGGATATAAAATCAACACACAGAAATCCCTTGCATTCCTATACACTAATAATGAGAAAACAGAAAGAGAAATTAAGGAAACAATTCCATTCACCATTGCAACGGAAAGAATAAAATACTTAGGAATATATCTACCTAAAGAAACTAAAGACCTATATATAGAAAAGTATAAAAAACTGGTGAAAGAACTCAAAGAGGACACTAATAGATGGAGAAATATACCATGTTCATGGATTGGAAGAATCAATATAGTGAAAGTGAGTATACTACCCAAAGCAATTTATAGATTCAATGCAATCCCTATCAAGCTACCAACAGTATTCTTTACAGAGCTAGAACAAATAATTTCACAATTTGTATGGAAATACAAAAAAACCTCGATTACCCAAAGCTATCTTGAGAAAGAAGAATGGAACTGGAGGAATCAACCTACCTGACTTCAGGCTCTACTACAAAGCCACAGTCATCAAGACAGTATGGTACTGGCATAAAGACAGAAATATAGATCAATGGAACAAAATAGAAAGCCCAGAGATTAATCCACGCACCTATGGACACCTTATCTTTGACAAAGGAGGCAAGAATATACAATGGATTAAAGACAATCTCTTTAACAAGTGGTGCTGGGAAATCTGGTCAACCACTTGTAAAAGAATGAAACTAGAACACTTTCTAACACCATACACAAAAATAAACTCAAAATGGATTAAAGATCTCAACGTAAGACCAGAAACTATAAAACTCCTAGAGGAGAACATAGGCAAAACACTCTCTGACATACATCACAGCAGGATCCTCTATAACCCACCTCACAGAATATTGGAAATAAAAGCAAAAATAAATGAATGGGACCTAATTAAACTTAAAAGCTTCTGCACAACAAAGGAAACTATTAGCAAGGTGAAAAGACAGCCTTCAGAATGGGAGAAAATAATAGCAAATGAAGCAACTGACAAACAACTAATCTCAAAAATATACAAGCAACTCCTACAGCTCAATTCCAGAAAAATAAATGACCCAATCAAAAAATGGGCCAAAGAACTAAATAGACATTTCTCCAAAGAAGACATACAGATGGCTAACAAACACATGAAAAGATGCTCAACATCACTCATTATCAGAGAAATGCAAATCAAAACCACTATGAGGTATCATTTCACGCCAGTCAGAATGGCTGCAATCCAAAAGTCTACAAGCAATAAATGCTGGAGAGGGTGTGAAGAAAAGGGAACCCTCTTACACTGTTGGTGGGAATGCAAACTAGTACAGCCACTATGGAGAACAGTGTGGAGATTCCTTCAAAAACTGGAAATAGAACTGCCTTATGATCCAGCAATCCCACTGCTGGGCATACACACTGAGGAAACCAGAAGGGAAAGAAACACATGTACCCCAATGTTCATCGCAGCACTGTTTATAATAACCAGGACATGGAAGCAACCTAGATGTCCATCAGCAGATGAATGGATAAGAAAGCTGTGGTACATATACACAGTGGAGTATTACTCAGCCATTAAAAAGAATTCATTTGAATCAGTTCTAATGAGATGGATGAAACTGGAGCCTATTATACAGAGTGAAGTAAGCCAGAACGAAAAACACCAATACAGTATGCTAACACATATATATGGAATTTAGAAAGATGGTAACAATAACCCTGTATACGAGACAGCAAAAGATACACTGATGTATAGAACAGTCTTATGGACTCTGTGGGAGAGGGAGAAGGTGGGAAGATTTGGGAGAATGGCATTGAAACATGTATACTATCATGTATGAAACGAGTCGCCAGTCTAGGTTCGATGCACGATACTGGATGCTTGGGGCTGGTGCACTGGGACGACCCAGAGGGATGGTATGGGGAAGGAGGAGGGAGGAGGGTTCAGGATGGGGAACACATGTATATCTGTGGCAGATTCATTTCAATATTTGGCAAAACCAATACAATACTGTAAAGTTTAAAAATAAAATAAAATTAAAAAAAAAAAAAAGAAAGCCTTCCTCAGTGATCAGTGCAAAGAAATAGAGGAAAACAATAGAATGGCAAAGACTAGAGATCTCTTCAAGAAAATTAGAGATACCAAGGGAACATTTCATGCAAAGATGGGCTCGATAAAGGACAGAAATGGTATGGACCTAACAGAAGCAGAAGATATTAAGACGAGGTGGCAAGAATACACAGAAGAACTGTACAAAAAAGATCTTCACAACCCAGATAATCACAATGGTGTGATCACTCACCTAGAGCCAGACATCCTGGAATTTGAAGTCAAGTGGGCCTTAGGAAGCATCACTACAAACAAAGCTAGTGGAGGTGATGGAATTCCAGTTGAGCTATTCCAAATCCTGAACGATGATGCTGTGAAAGTGCTGAACTCAATATGCCAGCAAATTTGGAAAACACAGCAGTGGCCACAGGACTGGGAAAGGTCAGTTTTCATTCCAATCCCAAAGAAAGGCAATGCCAAAGAATGCTCAAACTACCACACAATTGCACTCATCTCACAGACTAGTAAAGTAATGCTCAAAATTCTCCAAGCCAGACTTCAACAATATGTGAACTGTGAACTTCCAGATGTTCAAGCTGGTTTTAGAAACGGCAGAGGAACCAGAGATCAAATTGCCAACATCCACTGGATCATTGAAAAAGCAAGAGAGTTCCAGAAAAACATGTATTTCTGCTTTATTGACTATGCCAAAGCCTTTGACTGTGTGGATCACAATAAACTGTGGGAAATTCTGAAAGAGATGGTAATACCAGACCACCTGACCTGCCTCTTGAGACACCTGTATGCAGGTCAGGAATCAACAGTTAGAACTGGACATGGAACAACAGACTGGTTCCAAATAGGAAAAGGAGTACGCCAAGGCTGTATATTGTCACCCTGGTTATTTAACTTAAATGCAGAATACATCAAGAGAAATGCTGGGCTGGAGGAAGCACAAGCTGGAATCAAGATTGCTGGGAGAAATATCAATAATCTCAGATATGCAGATGACACCACCCTTATGGCAGAAAGTGAAGAGGAACTAAAAAGCCTCTTGATGAAAGTGAAAGAGGAGAGTGAAAAAGTTGGCTTAAAGCTCAGCATTCGGAAAACTAAGATCATGGCATCCCATCCCATCACTTCATGGGAAATAGATGAAGAAACAGTGGAAACAGTGGCAGACTTTATTTTGGGGGGGGCTCCAAAATCACTGCAGATGGTGACTGCAGCCATGAAATAAAAAGATGCTTACTCCTTGGAATAAAAGTTATGACCAACCTAGACAGCATATTAAAAAGCAGAGACATTACTTTGTCAACAAAGGTCCATCTAGTCAAGGCTATGGTTATTCCAGGAGTCATGTATGGATGTGAGAGTTGGACTGTAAAGAAAGCTGAGTACCAAAGAACTGATGCTTTTGAACTGTGGTGTTGGAGAAGACTCTTGAGAGTCCCTTGGACTGCAAGGAGATCCAACCAGTCCATCCTAAAGGAGACTAGTCCTGGGTGTTCATTGGAAGGACTGATGTTGAAGCTGAAACTCCAATACTTTGGCCACCTCATGCGAAGAGCTGGCTCATTTGACAAGACCTTGATGCTGGGAAAGATTTAGGGCAGGAGAAGAAGGGGACGACAGAGGACAAGATGGTTGGATGGCTTCACCGACTCAATGGACATGAGTTTGAGTAAACTCCGGGAGTTGGTGATGGACCGGGAGGCCTTGAGTGCTGCAGTCCATGGGGTCGCAGAGTCAGACATGATTGAGTGACTGAACTGAACACAAATGGGGAAAGGGTCCATGAACCTAAACACACATCATTAGAAAGTGTCCAAACTAGAACACAAATACAAAGATGGGTAAATAAAATACAGGTAGAGCAGAGCATCCTAGACGTGCTGTGTAATAGCAAATGCTTGAACATACAAGTAATTCGAGTCCCAGGGAGAGAAGAAAGAGAGTGGGGTTTCAGAAATATTTGAGGAACAATGGCTAGTAAGCTGGAGGGACAATGACTGAGAGATCCCAGAAGGTCACTGAGCCCCAAGCAGAATAATTGCTACAAAAGCCACACCTAGGCACCCTTTAATCAAGCACCCCAGTATTCTTGCCTGGGAAATCCCATTAATAGAGGGATTAACTGATTCACTTTGCTGTGCAGCATAAACTCTACAACATTGCAAATCAACTATACTCCAATAAAATTAATTTTTACAAAAAGAGGCAATGGGATGGTATATTAAAAGTGCTGAAAGGAAATAGTCAACCTATAATTCTACCTAACGAATATATTCTTCAGTTTTTGTGTATCTCTCTCTCTCTCTCTCTCTCTCTCTATATATATATATATATATATGTATGTATATAAATATAATTATATATTTATATGCATTAACTTATATGGCACTCGACTGCAGTACTCTTGCCTGGAAAGTCCCATGGATGGATGAGCCTGGTAGGCTGCAGTTCATGGGGTCGCTAAGAGTCTGATATGACTGAGAGACTTCACTTTCATGCATTGGAGAAGGAAATGGCAACCCACTCCAGTGTTCTTACCTGGAGAATCCCAGGGATGGAGGAGCCTGGTGGGCTGCCATCTGTGGGGTCGCACAGAGTCAGACACGACTGAAGCGACTTAGCAGCAGCAGCAGCATATATGCAATAATAAACCAAATTATATACTTATGTATAAATATATTGTATATGTATTTTATATGTAATTATATGTTGCATATTTAATTCAATTATACAAATTTATACATACTTTTGATATAAATATGTATTTATATATTATATTTGCAATATATTTCCTGTATATATAAAAGTGAAGATATAGTCACTGGGTAAAATTCTCAGTTGATATGTGAATATATCACAGACAATGTATATAAAGGACTACTGTCTTTCTAAAGAAACAGCAGTGAATCATACACAGTTATAAAATATAGGCAATAAGAACACAAAGTGCTATATAAAATTATACAATTGGAGACTCATATACTTCTGTGAGCCTGGTGGGCTATGGTCCATGGCATCGCAAAGAGTCGGACACCACTGAGCGACTGAGCACAGCACAGCACATACTTCTGTGACATAGTACAGCATATCATTTTGTGCTAACTCTATTACTGAGAATTTTTGAGAGAATAGTAAATGTATGAATTTCAGACAGGGTTAGACTTGAGTTCACTTTCTCCTGCTTTTAGTTCAATGTATACAAAACCCATATGTACGTGTTGATCTAAAACATATTTTACTCTCCTTTTTTATGGCCCAGTGAAATATTTCAATTCAAAAGCATAATTTCTCAGCCATTCTGTTAATTTTACTAGCACAGACCAATACACTGTAATGTTCAAAGGTAGCATGGTACAGTGGAAAAAGTATTGAATTCAGGCAGCCAAGAGCCTAAATTCCAACCCGATTGCTTTTGCGCTGTATGACCTTGGACATGTAACTTAAACTTTCTGAACTCAATTTTCTCATCTGTAAAATGAGACCAATAATTCTCATTTCACAGGATCACAGAGGCTCAATAAATGCTGATTCTTCAACCTTCCTCAAGCTCCAAATCTACTTGTCAACCAAAAAAACCTAGTTCAATTCTCTATGTATCTGTTGACTTGCAACCTCTGAAAATATGACTTTATATCAAAGCCAGGGAATGATATCTTGGCTTAAAAAAAGAAGGTAAAAGAGAAAAATTAGCATTATTGGGAGCTTTAAAAGCCACACTTGAATGAGCCATAGTGAGCACAATGACTCAGAAACAAGGACATTTTTCTGCAGATGCTCTTGGAGTTCTCAAGTACTTAGGAGTCAAATCTGGCAGATTCATAAGAAGATTAATAAAGTCTTAGAAAGTTGTGAAGCATGTGAAGGAAGAAGCAAGAGAAGAAAAAGTGATGCTCCCCTGAATCTATGCAACCTGGCAGAGTGGTAGGAACAGGTGTCAGGGACAGACCTTCAGGGGGTCAGCTCTCTGAAAGTACCCTTTTCCTACCATTTACTAACTGTGGGACTCCAGGCAAAGTCCTTGACTTTTTTGACCTTTAGTCTCTTCCACTATGAAATGACCTAATAAAATTCACTTTCTAGGATTGCTGGAAATAATAAATCAGATCAAGCATATAAAACAAAGTTTGAAAACTAGAAATCTTTAGGTCAAATCTGGTAAGCAAATATGTTTTGCTTAGCCTGCAGAATGCAGGATAACATTTTCTATCTTTTAATTATTTGCCAATCATTATATATAAAAGAATTCACACGCTTAAAAAAAAAAAAAAACAACTGCATTTCTGCACTCTTCTGAAAAACTGAAAGATCTGGTAACATTTCACATAAATTTTCCCCAAAGATTGCCCAGTTAAACCTAAGTACAGTAGTATCTATTTTCTGTATATGGGGTTTATTTTCTTCAGCTCTCCTCAGACCCCACCGTTCCTCACTGTCTCACTTGTGAAAAGTGAAAGTGAAGTCGTTCAGTCATGTCCAACTTTTTGTGACCCCATGGACTGTAGCCTACCAGGCTCCTCCATCCATGGGATTTTCCAGGCAAGAGTATTGGAGTGGGGTGCCATTGCCTTCTTTAGATGATCTTCCCAACCCAGGGATCAAACCCAGGTCTCCCATATTGCAGGGAAACCCTTGTACTTACACTAGTCTCACTTGTACTAAATGCCAATTCACTCATTTATTTCACTTGCCTGACCCTATGGAAACTGTTTTCCATAGTGATATGAAGTGTCTAGCACTCCAGTTAAGGGTGAATAGATATCCTCTTTCCACTCTGCTATCTACCTTGATGACCAAATGGGGTTCAGAGAGAAACACAACTGGTAGAATCATTTCCTTAAAACTCAGCCCCTTTTCTTAAACTTAACCAGCTATCCTCACTTCAAGAACATAAATAAGAAAGAGTGGGGAGGGAGGTCATAACACTTTCTTTGCTGAGAAACATAGAATCCTTTCCCAGAAGGTTGGACTTAAGTGCTGGCTATAGAAGACCATCATGATGCATCTAAATAAATTTAAAAATCTTTTCCAGGAACCCAGGGTCTCTCTCAGAGACCCCATCTGAATTTGATGCATCCCATTTGTGAGGGAAAATGTGGAGGCCATGCACTCTGAAGTTCAGGAGGAGTGGGAAATCAGAGGCAATTCTCCCACAGAAACCCGTTAAAATTCACTTGTCCTTGACTCTTGTCCAAATCCATCAGTGCTAGTTTCATTAAAGGAAGCCACAATCCTCAAGAGGGTAAGGCAAGAGGGGCAAAGCCTGTTTCCATCCAAGGCATTACAAGCTGCAGGGGAACTCTGGGAAGAAAGAGGGGGAGAGATGATGGGCTAGAGGGGAGGTAGCATGCTAGTGGCCCTCCATGGGATAAAACCCCTTTCAGCAGATGAGTCTTTCGTGACAGCACAAGAGAGCTGGAATGCATTTGAGAAAAGGTGATGCAACTGGAAATTCTGCAGTTCAGCCTCTGGCTTAATGTGGCAGGCAATAGATGTATAAATCAAACAGGTCAGGCAAGAGTCACTGGGAGCTGGCAGCAGGTTTGTTAAGATGACAAGCATTCATAAATCCAGGGCTTCGGCATCTGCTGTCTATAATTAAAAACTGACTGGAGGCATCTGACCTCCCTTTTTCCCCAGAGCACTCAGCTATGGACATTGGGGGAAGCCAGAGTCCTTGAATGAGTATTTGGAAATGACAAAGTCAGAGACATGGAGTCCAGGAAGGAGCTCTTAAAACTCAGTGTTCTGGGATCAGATGATGGCCTGTAGAGATGGAATTGTGGATCTTAGCAGAAGCAAGGACATGTGACTTCTAAGGACCTTAACTTTCATACCTGGAATTCTCAGATATCACAACTGGAAGAGATTAATAGGGTAGATAATTCAACCTCCTTTACTCTACTACCACTACTACTACTAAGTCGCTTCAGTCGTGTCCGATTCTGTGCGACCCCAGAGATGGCAGCCCACCAGGCTCCCCCGTCCCTGGGATTCTCCAGGCAAGAACACTGGAGTGGGTTGCCATTTCCTTCTCTAATGCATGAAAGTGAAAAGTGAAAAGTGAAAGTGAAGTCGCTCGTCATGTCTGACTCTTAGCGACCCCATGGACTGCAGCCTACCAGGCTCCTCCATCCATGGGATTTTCCAGGCAAGAGTACTGGAGTGGGGTTCCTTTACTCTAGTTTTTATCAATAAGGAAATAAACTTCTGCAGAGAACAAGTCACTTTCTCAAATTCTCAGGTTGGAAGAAGGGGTGGTGTTAAAACTCCTGACTCCAAGAACTTTATAACCCCAGGCAGCATTCTCTGCCTTATCCCCTTGCCTGACCTCAAGATTCCTAAGCCATGAAAACTTGGGCAAAGAAGTAGACTTATGAGCTTTGTCCCCAAGGACCCTCTGATCCATTTTTTGTTTCATAAGGGTCTTGGCAAGGCTCACAATGGCGACAGCCCCTAATTGCCTTATTCTGAAATTCAAGCCTTGATTACTGGAATTTACTTTAATAATAAATCTACTATTATTTATTTACAACCTACTATAGACCAGGCATCAGTTAAGCACTAATGTGTTTCATTTAATCTTTATAAAAAACACCACCAAGTGACCATGCCCACTTTATAGATGGACAAAAAAAAAGGTGTGTAGTAACTTACACAAGGTATCATCATAAGTAAACAAGAAGGTCTCCAGGTCTGCCTGAAGATGGAGCCCTTACTCTGGGCATCTTCCTGGGCTCTCCTACTTCAGTCCCTCATGCCCTGTCCTCCTGGACAACTGGTTTACCCGTGGCCCTCTACCAATAGTGTATCATTACTATCAATCATAAAAATGGCTTCCATCAACTACATAGGGGATGCATTTTGTTATCTCAAGGTATCTGAAAAGTTGGCTTCCTCCTCTCTCCTACCAACACATCCCTGACCAGTCAGCACTATAGTCAGTTCTCCCTCCTGTCAACATTCCCCTTTAGTCACCAAACGGCTCTGTCAGCAGTTCCTGACAGCTTAATAGAGCCCCCCAACACTGCTTTTTTCCTTTTATTCCCAGACATTTCATATTTACACTTGCTCTAAGTTATATGATTATTCTAAAAGAGGTGCCTGCCTGATGTTTCTGTAAAACAATACATCTTTTGCAAGGAAGGGAGGAGAGAAAGCCTCATCACCACAAGGGGTAATCTCTGCCTGTGCTGATGCAAAGTCAAAGGGGTGAGCCATTCATTGCTTACACATTCAAGTCTGACCTCTGTTATTGGGCAAATGGAAGAGAAAGTAATTAGTTTCTTTAATGGCTCAGAAACACACCAAAAAAGGGGGGGTGGGGGTGGGCAGTGGTGATTGTTCAAATAAGCAGGTTTGGAAGTTTAATTTCTTTGTATTCATTAAGCTTCAAGATCTCTTTGACATGCTTCATTATAATACAGTGGCCCAGCTGGAAGAGCCCTATTATCAAGTTACGAAAATGATAAATTATTGGAACAAAGGTTATTTGTTTCTTGAGCTGCTTTTTGAAAATTCTGGGCATAGAATATCTCTATGAAAGGGAGGAATGGTGAAGATATTTGTTTCCCTCTGTTAGACAGTATCCAGAAGAGAAAGTAGAAAGTTTTCCCCAAGCCAACCTGACAATGTCCCTCAGCAGGTGAGCCTCACTCTCTTAGTCTGAGCCTTTCTCTAAGATTAATGACACTGGCAAGAGAGTTGGCCAAAGCTCCCTGAGGCTTGACATCCCCCCAAGTCCCCTAGCATCAGGATTTCTGGAAGTTATTGATGAAACAAGAAACTGGTAAGCCCCTTTGCCCATAGTTCTTTTCATCTTTAAAGCAGACAGTGTGCTGCAATGGGTAGCACATGGCCTGGGGTTCAATCGATCCCAGCCTTCTGCAGTGTTAACAAATGGCTGACATCTCTGAGCTTTCTCTCTTGCTAACTAGGAATAAAATTATCCTGCAAGATTATTGTGATGACTTAGAATTTTTCATGTAGTATGAATATATTTATTTATGTATTTACCCTAGCACAGCGCCAGACCCATAGTGGGTACCCATGAATTGCCCTGGATTAGTCACTTCATCCTGCTGAGCTTTGCCTCTTTTGTCACAGCCAACATGAGTCTGTGTAAAGTACTTGACCATATCCTCCAAAATATTGCATTAGAAAGTCATGCAGATTTCACTTAGATTTCATGCAGAGAGAGGAAGAGGTTTTATATGTCACACAAAATAGCAGAACTGTAATGAAATCTTCCATCAGACTTTTCTGGGGAGGTTGCATAGCACAATCTATGTTAATGGCACACTGTGGAGATGTGTAGTACATGGCTTTCCAGCTTTGCCTCTTGTGGGTTCTTCTCCTAAAATTCCTTTCCTATTGACAATGGTCTCATGTTCTTTCCCCTTCGTGGTAATGTCTAAAATCATTTTTATTATACAATTCCATCTACTTTGGACTTTACCTTCAAACTCGACTAATAAAAAGCTCACTAGTTTGCTCAGGAAGACCCTGCTGTGGTTTTCACATGTTTCTTAGGGTGTCCTTCAACCCTAGTATATTATTAAAAGTAGTCACACATTCCTTGAAGGAGGGTGTGGAGCTGCTGCTTGTGGTGGTACACAACAACTAAGAAAAAAGCTTACATAAGGTTTACTCATGGTCACCAGAGATACAAGGAGCATCTGCTTCAAGAGTGTTTGCTGAAGATCTGGTGTAAGGAGGGTGCCCCAAAATGAGGATAAGCCCTTCCAGGAAGTGCACCAGTAACTTCTCAAGGACCAACAGCCTCTGGGCAGAAACAGAGCTAGGCTTGCAGCCTTAGGTAATGAGTAGGCACATATAAGGAGGAGGGCATGGCACCTCACTCCAGTATTCTTGCCTGAAGAAACGCATGGACAGAGGAGCCTGACAGGCTACAGTCCATAGGGTCTCAAAGAGTCAGACAGGACTGAAGCTACTGAGCATGTATGCGGGCACATATAAATTGGGGACAGTAATCTATTCAGTCTCAGAACCATAGAATATTATTGGGGATGCCCCTGCTTTACAAAGACGCTTATTAATTGGTATTTTGAATAAGCTCCAATGGAGAGACTATGCTTGAGGGAAAAGAAAAAAAAAAAAAACTCATAAACTCCTATTTTGTTAAGAGGATGTTTTATACTGTAAAAGACATTTTGTATAAGTTATTTCACTTAAATATTACTATAATTCTGTATTTTTAAATATTATTTACTGTTACTATCTTACAGATGAAGAAAAAAAGGAAAGTTCATAGCTTGCCAGAAGATACACCTCTAGTGAGATATTCCAAGTCCAGTGCCCTTCCCATTCTGTCTGTGGTTGCACTAGTTACAATCTAATGCTGCAATATAAATCAACCCCAACTTCATAGCTTAAGGAAGCACCCATTTACTATCTCACAGTTCAATAGGTCAGAAGTCTTCCCAGGCTCAACTGAGTCCTCTGCTCAGGATCTCAGAAGGCCAGCAACAAGATGTCATCAGGGATATACTCTTTTCTAGAATCTCTGATGGAATCCAGTTCATGCAGTTGGCTGGCAGAACTTAGTTCCTTGAGGTTGTAAGACTGAGGTCCCTGGGAGAAGCTGAGGGCTTCCCTCTCAGTGTCTTAAGTGTGCCTTCATTTCTTCTCATATACACCCCCTCTGTTGTAAATTAGCAATGGTTAAGATAACCCCTTCTGCCAAATCTTTCTAAAGTCTTCTGCCTTTTACAGGGCTCCTGTAATAGATCTAGCCCTCCCAGTTAATCTCTATATTTTAAAGTCAATTGAATAGAGGTTTTACTTCTATCCACAAATCTCTTCCCAGAAGCACCTAGATTTAGTATTTGAATAGCCAGCCATGGTTCACTCAGCAGGTATGTGGGGGTGGGGGGAGGTGGCGGGGAACAGGGCATCAGGAGAATCCTGCATACCACAGGAGTTCTTTGTCTTTACTTAAGAATTCCATGCAGTATTTGTTGACAGAGGCAATGCTTGGGCTTTTCTCTATAGATTCTGGTTTCCCTGTTTAAACGTCTTCTCACTTAACAGGCCCCCCCTCCCACCTCCTGGCCCTACTGTGACTCTGACTTGAGTGATCCTGGGGCCATCCTTTGAGGAGTACTGTTCTACATTTAGTTATACCAATGATAATTTCTCAAAACTATGCACCGGGTTTCTTCTATTTCTACAAGTATTAACTCAATCGTCACAACAAACATTATGAGTTTAATACTCTCAGTAACCCAGTTTTACAGGCCCAAGAACTTTAGTAATTTGCTCAGTATCACTGTTAGTAAGTGGAAGAGCTGGTATCTGAACTCAAGCAGGTTGGTCCCAAATTTATTTTCCTAACTATTACATTGTATCATCAATTAAAGCATACATTTACTACAAGCCCTGAACACAACATAGCCCTGAAGACAAGTGTTACTGATATATGATATGAAAAGGTATAAAGGCAGCAGGCCAGGTGAAAGGATGCAAGTGTTAGTCGCTCAGTCATGTCCAAGTTTTTGGGAGCCCATGGACTGTAGCCCTCCAGGCTCCTCTGTTCATGGAATTCTCCAGGCAGGAATACTGAAGTGGGTCACCATTCCCTTCTCTAGGGGGTCTTCCTGACCCAGGGGTCAAAACCCAGTCTCCCGCATTGCAATCTGAGCCACCAGGGAAGTCCTGGGGTTAGTCAAAACAATCCCAAGCCATGTTAGATCTTCCTGTTTATAAACTTCCTGTTTATCCTTGAAAAATGTTATATTTGTCACATACATCATTTGTGATATTTGCTTCACTTGGCTTGTGATCAAGATCACCATCAAAAATTGGGATTGGAGGATGACTGTAGGGTCTATAGTATGATCAGGAAGGCACTCATCCTAAAGAAGCCAGGTTTCCCCAGGGTACAAGACATCCCAATAGTGCCTGCAATGTTCAGAGATGGCCACTCATAGTACATAGACCAAAGAGAGCATCAGCTCATGAATTGGCTTCCTGCTCTGACAACTGATAGAGATCCAGTATCACTTGACTTCATTGGACTGTCATCACCATTCACTTATCAGCTTCACTGATGTTCCTGGACATCATCAGCCAACCTCTCACCACAGCACAGCAGTAGAATAAGAATTAGGACTTTGGGTCACCATTCTACTGTGAAACATTTTCTGCCTTAACAGTAAACAAGGATATCACAGTCATCAGGGATTCCAGCCTTTCAAATGTAAATTTATGAGCCCAGAAAACAATACCAGCTATCCAGCAGCTATCAACTGCTTCTCCTGTAAGCACTGAGGAGCTCAAGGGGATGCAAGAAAGTGCAAGAGGCAGCCATCACCACATCTGCCACCCCTTAGTGTGAATGAGGAATTAAGAACAGGAACAATCAAAGAGCAGGATTTGGCCCCAGATAGATGAGGTGCATATGAAAGAAGTTATTTCAGTAAGCCCATATGCTTGCATCTTCCCATACATAAAAGAAAGAAAAGAAAGTGAAGTCGCTTAGTCGTGTCCGACTCTTTGCGACCCCATGGACTGTAGCCTATCAGTCTCCTCCATCCATGGGATTTTCCAGGCAAGAGTGCTGGAGTGGATTGCCATTTCCTTCTCCAAGGGATCTTCGCAAGCCAGGAATCGAACCCGGGTCTCCTGCATTGCGGGCAGATGCTTTACCATCTGAGCCACCAGGGATAGGATATATCTGGTTTTCCTTGCTTACTTTCTATGCTTGCTAAGTCGCTTCAGTCGTGTCCGATTCTTTGCGACCCCATAGACGACAGCCCACCAGACTCCCCTGTCCCTGGGATTCTCCAGGCAAGAACACTGGAGTGGGTTGCCATTTCCTTCTCCAATGCATGAAACTGAAAAGTGAAAATGAAGTCGCTCAGTCGTGTCCGACTCCTAGAGACCCCATGGACTGCAGCCTACCAGGCTCTTCCGCCCATGGGATTTTCCAGGCAAGAGTACTGGAGTGGGATGCCATCACCTTCTCTGCTGGTTTTCCTTAATTAACAATAATCTTTTAATACTCAGATTACCTGCCCCTTACTGTAAAACTTCTATGTAGTGTGACTTCTCCCCCAGTCTCTTTGGAAAACAGTTCTCCCAGGGTCACCTGGGATGCTTGAGGTCCTCATAGTTTCCACCAAATAAATCTAACTCTCAACTTTTAGGCCACGTATAGTTTTTCAGTGGATACCACAAATGTACTACCTCCATATTCCTTGTTTGCTGAGTCCCTCTGATTCTCATGGTTACAGTATCCAGGTACCATTTCATTTGCAAAGCCTCAGTCTTGCTGCTCAGTGTGTGGCCTTGGGAATGCTAATAATTGGTAGCAGACCCTCAGCAGAACCCCTCTCACTGTCCCAGACCCAGAGCACAGGTCGCTGGTTCTTGGGTACAGCATCCAGCCAGCACAGGGAGGACCCAAGCAAGAAGTACAATGGGACCTGCCCTCCTCACTGCCTACCCACAAATACTACACATCTTCCCTTTGCAGGTGGTCCACAAAAAGACTAACAGTTTCCAATCTATCATGATGTAATAAATGACCTGCTATATTACACAATCTCTGGAGGGACTCATCTTCAAAGAGACAAATCCTGGCACTAAATGGTAATTAAAAAGGAATCACAAGCATTATTTATGCCTCTTAAAGAATATGAAAAGGGATCTAATTCATAAGCCAATGTAACTCTGTTCAAAGCCCCTTTGTCTACTTTCCAATTCTCTTACATCAATGGCTGTTCCAAGGTATTTACATGCAATCTCCCGCACTCTCTCCAGATCCTCCCACTGAGCTTCTCCTCCCTTCCAGGGCAACATAACATATTGGTCAGTTTAGCCTGTCTGCTAAACTCAATCCTTTTTCTCTCTCCTTTCAAGCCAGTCAAGTCTCTCTCTACTATTCTCTTGATTCAGCATCACAGTATCCCAATAGATTTAGAAATATGCTAGTGTTGTAGCCACGTGTTCTGGGAAACAAACTCACTCAGAAGGACAATGCAGATAGTGGAGTGCAATTTATTACACCAGCGGGCCCAAGGCAGAGTCTCCTCTTAGCCAAGGACCTGGACCAGTTTTTCTGAAAACCTTATATACCCTAAGTGTATGTGCCCAAACCCACCTCCCCAAATTCCCTGAAACTAGTCCAAACACAAGAAAAAGAAAGATACAATCAAAGTTAACCCATGATTTATATGCCGTAAGCCTAGGTAGTTAACAGTGGACACTTATCAATAGGCTTGTGGTCATACCCCAGTAAGCATAATAGAATGTATGATTCTATTCGATTACACAGATAATTAAGGTATTCTTTTAGGCGATGGAGAGCCCTGGGGCTCTTCCTTCTGGGGGCCTGGTTTTCCAGTTGGTATGTTGTTTCCATAGATAATGGGCATATAGCTCTAAGTCCTCAGTCAGGCCCAAGATGGAGTCCTGCTTTCAAGACAGAGCCTGTTCTGTTTCCTCCTTCATTCCCCACTCTTGATGCTCTTAACACATAGTATGAGCATCATTCATAACGATATATTGCACCCTGGCTCTCCGACCACCAATTTGGGAGAACGACACCAACCTTTGTGTTACAAAGTTCATAATGCATTGTAAAATGCAGGGTCCACAGAGCAGAACTATCAAAGCAACTATAGCAAAGGTAAATACAGTTTTCCACCAATCACCCTTCACCCAAGAGAGTACCGAAGTCCAGAAAGGAATGTTTTCATTTGACATTGCTTTTACCTGTTTTTTCATGACATCTAAAGCAGCTGATACATTTCCAGATAAATCAGGAATATATACACAATATTCAACTTTAATTATAGCACAGGTCCCTCCTTGAGCAGCTGTGAGCATGTCTAAAACCATTCTAATTTGAATTACCACTTCTGTTACTTTTATGAAACTGGTGTTTACATAATGTGTAACCCCATGACCTGAGTCTATTGACTGTAGGTCTGGCTTACACTTAGAGAGCAGGGAGAGATTATGGTCCACAAGAGAAAGGAAAATCTCTTTTTGTTGTCCCAGAAAAGAGCAGAGTGGTTTAAAATCTCCTTGGTGGAGCAGTGACACCCACCAGGGAAGTCCATCCATCATAGACAGAGGAATAGCCCCACATACCCAATAGTTGAGGTATTGTGGAAGTCCACATAGGAATGTGCACGTTGATGAGACCAAGCAGCAGGAGTTGATTATACCACTTCATCCTGAAGGGGCTCCTCCATGATCTTCTTTTTCTTCTTCTTAAGGACGATCTCCATCTCTCAAGGGTCAGCAGGGTCCCTCTGTGCAGTCCACTCAGCGTTTTCTGGGTCTGCATGGTATGCTCTCTTCACCCTCGTATGATGGATCCAAGGGGCAATACCTGCAACTTAACTGCAGTAGGGGTAGATAGAATAACAGTATAAGGGCCCTTCCACCAAGGGGGCTAGTAAATCATGTTTCCAATCATGACCCATACTTGGTCACCAAGCGTAAACTCATGAATTTGTTCCCCAAGGGGGAATGGCACCCTTTTTTGTACAAACTTAGTTACCTGATTTATTACATTATCCAGTTCCATCTGCTGTGAAATCCTATCCCCCCTTACCTGAGGCAAATTTGTTGACACCTGCTTTATTATGGGAGGGGGCCTCCCATACACAATTTCATATGGAGAATAGCCTTGGGACTGTGGGGTCATCCTGAGTCTGAGTAGGGCCATCGGAAGCAAGTCCACCCAGGAGCAGTCAATCTCTACGATCCATTTGGAGAGTGTCTCTTCAAGTATCTGGTTAGTTCGTTCCACCATCACAGAACTCTGGGGCCTATATGCAGTGTGCAGTTTCCATTTGATGTTTAAGGTTTTGCTTATTTGTTGTACTAAATCAGCTACAAAAGCTGGGCCATTGTCTGATCCAATGCTGGTAGGAAATCCAAATCTGGGAACTATTTCCCTAAGCAGGCACCACTCTACTTCTGATGCTCTTTCAGACCACATAGGGAAAGCTTCTACCCATCCCGAGAACTTAACGGTAGTGTTGGTGAGGTTTCATTTCAGTGAAGTCCACTTCCAGGTGTTCAAAGGGCAGCGTGCCTTTCAGTTGAATCTCTGGAGGTTTTTGTCTATGCTGAGAGGCAGCATTAACCTGTGAGCAGGCAGTGCAGTTCTGAGATTCTGTCCTACGTAGGGAAGAGAGGCAGGGAACCAAAAAATGTTTTCGAATTAGCTCTTCCAGTTTATTATGGCCTAGGTGGGTCACTTGGTGTGTTTGGCTTACCAGAGTGGGTGCCAGCTCCTCTGGTACCAATAATTTGCCACTTGGCAATTCCCATCATCCCTTTTCAGTCTTGATAGCCCCTTCTGCTTTGGCTAGTTGGTTTTAGGCTTCAGTGTATTTTGGAGACTCCAGCATTAGCTCAGGCAGCTCCGCCAATATGAGAGCTTTAATAGGGGCCTCACTTGTCATCCTCCATGCCCTTGGCTGCTTGTTTAGCAGTCTTATCTACCAGTCTGTTTCCCTGAGCCTGGGGGTTATCCTCTTTTTGATGTCCTCAGAAATGTATGACTGCAACCCTTTCTGGTTCCCAGATAGCATCTAATAGGGTCAGAATTTCTTCTTTATTTTTAATATATTTTCCACTAGCTGTCAAAAGGCCTCTTTCCTTATACAGAGCCCCATGTACATGTACTGTGGCAAAAGCATACCTGGAGTCAGTGTACATGTTTACTTTCTTGCCTTTTGATAGCTGGAGTGCTCGAATCAAGGCCCATAACTCATCTTGTTGAGCAGACCAGTATTGTGGCAAGGAGCCAGCTTCGATGATAATCTTTTCTGTGACTATGATGTAACTTGACAGCTGTTGTCCTTATTTTATCAGGCTAGTGCCATCAGTATATAGGATCCAATCAGGGTCTGGAATCGGTTGGTCTCGGAGGTTGGATCTGCTAGTGTAGGCCTTTTTTTTTTTTTTTTTGACTTTTTTTTTAAATTTTATTTTATTTTTAAATTTTACATAATTGTATTAGTTTTGCCAAATATCAAAATGAATCCGCCACAGGTATACATGTGTTCCCCATCCTGAACCCTCCTCCCTCCCCATACCATCCCTCTGGGTCATCCCAGTGCACTAGCCCCAAGCATCCAGTATCGTGCATCGAACCTGGACTGGCAACTCGTTTCTTACATGATATTTTACATGTTTCAATGTCATTCTCCCAAATCTTCCCACCCTCTCCCTGTCCCACAGAGTCCATAAGACTGTTCTATACATCAATGTCTCTTTTGCTGTCTCGTACACAGGGTTATTGTTACCATCTTTCTAAATTCCATATATATGCGTTAGTATACTGTATTTATGTTTTTCCTTCTGGCTTACTTCACTCTGTATAATAGGCTCCAGTTTCATCCACCTCATTAGAACTGATTCAAATGTATTCTTTTTAATGGCTGAGTAATACTCCATTGTGTATATGTACCACAGCTTTCTTATCCATTCATCTGCTGATGGACATCTAGGTTGCTTCCATGTCCTGGCTATTATAAACAGTGTTGCGATGAACATTGGGGTACACGTGTCTCTTTCCCTTCTGGTTTCCTCAGTGTGTATGCCCAGCAGTGGGATTGCTGGATCATAAGGCAGTTCTATTTCCAGTTTTTGAAGGAATCTCCACACTGTTCTCCATAGTGGCTGTACTAGTTTGCATTCCCACCAACAGTGTAAGAGGGTTCCCTTTTCTCCACACCCTCTCCAGCATTTATTATTTGTAGACTTTTGGATCGCAGCCATTCTGACTGGTGTGAAATGGTACCTCATAGTGGTTTTGATTTGCATTTCTCTGATAATGAGTGATGTTGAGCATCTTTTCATGTGTTTGTTAGCCCTCTGTATGTCTTCTTTGGAGAAATGTCTATTTAGCTCTTTGGCCCATTTTTTGATTGGGTCATTTATTTTTCTGGAGTTGAGCTGTAGGAGTTGCTTGTATATTTTTGAGATTAGTTGTTTGTCAGTTGCTTCATTTGCTATTATTTTCTCCCATTCTGAAGGCTGTCTTTTCACCTTGCTAATAGTTTCCTTTGATGTGCAGAAGCTTTTAAGGTTAATTAGGTCCCATTTGTTTATTTTTGCTTTTATTTCCAATATTCTGGGAGGTGGGTCATAGAGGATCCTGCTGTGATGTATGTCAGAGAGTGTTTTGCCTATGTTCTCCTCTAGGAGTTTTATAGTTTCTGGTCTTACGTTTAGATCTTTAATCCATTTTGAGTTTATTTTTGTGTACCTCTTTTAAGATTTCTCCACAGTCATAAGAAGGTCCATCCTCTCCCACTGGCAGGAGTGTGGCTGGGTTTAAAGTCTGGCAAGGCTCAATACGGAGGTTAGTGTTCTCACATAGCAGCCCTTGATATTGAATAATCCGGGATGTTGACAGCCAATTATGGGGGTCCCCTCGCAGGAGAGTGTTGACCTCATGTGGGACTTTTATGATCAAATCTTGGCCCAAATTCAGCTTGGTTGCCTCCCGGACCAGTAAGGCAACCACAGAAACTGCCCGTAAGCATCCCAGCCACCCAGTGGCAACATTGTCCAGCCATTTCAGGAGATAAGCCATGGGTCTGTCCCATGTCCCCATAGTCTGGGTACAACACTTCCATAGCCACCTTGTCCTTTTCAGTCACGTAAAGAGTAAATGGCTTAGCAAGGTCTGGTATAACCCAAGGTGGATTCTGACATAATTGTACAGGGTTTGAGTTCTATTACCACTGGGACTTGTTTTGCAAACCTGGGGGAGTAGGAGGTTGTCTTCTACCCAGACCTCGGGGAATATGTTGAGTTAGCTCTCTCTCTCCACTGTTTAGCCCGTCTGGTTTCCCTTCCAGGAGATCATGCAACCTGCATTCATCTTGAGGTGTGTCCGAGAGAAAGAGTAAATAGGTGGGTGAGCCCACTCAAAGAGTGGATCTTTCGTGGGGGGAAAGGTCACTTGTGCCCCCAATTTAGACAGCAAGTCTCTTCCCAACAAAGGTACTGGGCATTCAGGGATGTATAAAAACTCATGAGTCACTTGGTGTTCCCCAATCTGACATTTTTGGGGTAGGCTTGAGACACAAAGGCTGCATTTAATCACTATCTGAGACCCAGCAGTGCCGGGAGCCGGTGAGGCATTCCGCTCGTGACAAAGGTCATGAGGAAGGAGGCTCGGCATACGCAAAGGCAGGATCGAGCCTCAGAAGTCCGCCCGGATATTCTCGAGCATTTTCCCCCAAAAAAACCAGAGTCTGCCTACTTTATTGCTTTGTGCTCTCACCTCTGACTTTACTGGGGGCTGTCCCCTACCACCATCTCGCTCTCTCTCTGTCAAAGAGTTAACTTAGAGCTCCAACTAATAAAGTTCCTGGGCAATTAGGAATGTTTAAATCCAAACCCCTCAGATGGCTCTCTAACTCGCCTGACAAGTTTACCTGGACTCCTGCAGCTATGCATACGATTGTTTACAGTCTCCTAGCCTCCAGAGGCACGGGAAGTTTAAGATATTCAAATAGCTTAGAGCCTCTCAGAGAGTTAGAAACTGTCAGAATAAACTAGTAAAGGATTTCATTGATGAGTCAATGCTTGTTGCCAAGTTTTCACATCCCCTGAATTGTATCCTTGAATGTGTATTAATTAATAGTTGGTATATAGAAAAAATAAGTAGTGGCCTTGGTGTTAGTAACTTTAGACCCTTAAGGTAATAAATTCTTTCCTTTGTTGTAAACCCATTACACATCCGCCCTATAGGAATGCAATTTTATCTTTGGAAGATGGCGCCAAACCTTAAAATAATTACTCTTAGAGAAAATAAGTCTTTGTTGATAAGTTCTTGTCAAGAGTCATAAAATGTTAGTAGGCCTTCTGGCCAGAAGATGATGTAAATCACCTAAACCATTTGTATATGATAAATTTGCAGGAAAGAAACCCTGGTTTTTGATAAGAATCAAAGACTGCTGACTTTGCATCCCCTATTATCCTCTATGTGTAACTTAGGTATAAAAGCCCCTGTTAAAAATAAAGCTATGGGCCTTGCTCACCAATGCTTGGTCTCCCCATGTCATTCTTTCCTTTAACTTCCGGCTGAAGTCTCCATCTGGAGTGTGGATATCCTCTGCGACCACTTATTTGCCTGGGCTTCTAAGACCCACTCGAGAAGGTGTCTAAGGTGGGGCACCTTCCGCTATTCGAGAGGGCGCCTGCGGCCTCCGTGGTCAGAGCTAACCTGGTGTCACGGGTTATATTGATTTTCCGCGTAAACCAAGCTACTCAGCCTCTTTTCTCCACTGAATTTTCCTACTGAGCTATCCTCATTCTATTACTCTTTATGTCTCTAATTACCATTTGAATAGGTCGCCGACGCCGTCTCCCCTTCGAATACCCTGGATCAGCCGGGGCTGGTCCTCGGCACAGCAGCCTCTGGATCTATTGGTGTATAAAGTCTATAGGCCTTGCACAGTCTTTCATAGAGCTCAGAGAGTGATTCACTTTCCCTTAGAATCACTTTGGAGGATTTTCCCATACTCATAGCTTTTCGGGCCCCCCTCTTGAGACCTTGTAAAATAGTCGCCCGATATCTCTCCAGGTGGCCCCTCCCTTCCTCTATGTTACAGTCCCAATTGGGCCTCTCATCGGGTGTGGCTAGTTCTGCCCACTGCTGCAGGTTTGCAGTAGCCTCAGGTACCATTTCTCTTAACCATTTTCTGGCCTCAGTTAGGATTCCGTATCTTTCCTCAGTGCCGAAGAGGGAGACTAGTAGTTGGAGTATGTCATCCCACGTAGGGCAGTAGGTTTGAAAAATAGTCTCCATTAGCCTAATTTGGTAAAAATAGGCTATGAGGGGCTGACAGTAGTGGCCATCTGTCCCCTGAACCGGAGGTTGCTGTAACTCTCTGAAGGGCATTTGTAGCGGGGCCCTTTCCTCTGGCTCCTTAGCAGAACACAGCCTCCGTATGATTCTGGTGTCCCCTTTCCCCTTCTTGTCAGTACTCACTGGGAGAGGAGGGTATAGCTTGGGCGGTTCATCTGGAGCTGGATCCTGGAAGTGTTGGTCAGAGGCTTCTGCCACCAGGATTGGAGCCTGCTGAGGTGGTGGCTCTATGACCTCCGGGAGAGCTGGTGGAGGAGCAGCGGCTGCTGTAGGAACTTCACCTGGCCCTGGATTGGGCATTAAGGTGGCCTCCGGTCCTGGTGGAGCACTGGGCGGCAGGCGTGTTATCATCCAGTATGGGGGAGGGGCAGGTCATCCTCGTCCAAATCCTGCCAGATCCCAGAGGGAGAAGGGGGATCAGCGTGTCTTAATCTGCTGGTCAGCATGGCCGAACCAGAACACCATGTGGTCCAAGACTGTTTCTTGCTTAAAGTCCATTCTGCCTTGGTGGCCTTGATCAGGTGTGGATGAAAACACAGATGGGTTAAATATCCCACGTCCCAGGCCATCTCCAGAAAAGCCAGTTCATACTCACTTATGTATCCCCCTCCTTCTAGCCTGACAGTTCGGAGGGGGTCAAGAATTTCACAGCAGACAGGACACCTCCTAGGGGAGAGTAGAATATGAGCACACAAGGACCAAGTTTCTTCTCCTAAAAATCCCCTGGTGATTACTTGGTTATAATTTTCCCCAAGACGGCATGGACACACCTCCTAAATGACCTTCACAAACTTCCTTACTAAGCCCTAACACACTCGTCGACCTGTGTACCAAGCAATCGCTGCTGCCTGCCTATTTCAGGCTCCTGTGGGTCCGTGCCCCTTCTAGTCCCTCCCAGGGGGTGATCATGCCCCCTCTTCCACCCTGCTGGGTGGGCTTCTCCTCACCTGAGCGCTCAGTTCCCCTGGGGCTGTCCACTACCTGCTAGCGTGAAAGGTCCAGGCATTGAGAAGCAGAATCCTTCCAGAAAGGTCAGGCGCCTTCCCCCATCTAGAATATTCAAGCCGCAAGTCCTCTTAGTAGTCCCAAATGGGACTTGTCTCCTCAAAGTGAGGAGTTTCCCGGCCAATGCACCAAATGTTGTAGCCATGCATTCTGAGAAACAAACTCACTCAGAAGGACAATTCAGATAGTGGCGTGCAGTTTATTACACCGGCGGGCCCAAGCAGAATCTCCTCTTAGCCAAGAACCCTGACCAGTTTTTCTGAAAACCTTATATACCCTAAGTGTATGTGCCCAAACCCACCTCCCCAAATTCCCTGAAACTAGTCCAAACACAAGAAAAAGAAAGATACAATCAAAGTTAACCCATGATTTATATGCCTTAAGCCTAGGTAGCTAACAGTGGACAATTATCAACAGGCTTGTGGTCATACCCCAATAAGCATAATAGAATGTATGATTCTATTCAATTACACAGATAATTAAGGTATTCTTTTAGGTGATGGAGAGCCCTGGGGCTCTTTCTTCTGGGGGCCTGGTTTTCCAATTGGTATGTCGTTTCCATAGATACTGGGCATATAGCTCAAAGTCCGCAGTCAGGCCCAAGATGGAGTCCTGCTTTCAAGATAGAGCCTATTGTGTTTCCTCCTTCACTAGTAAAACCTCTTCTGTAGAGGACAGAAAAGGAGGTGTGAGTAGGTGCAGTTGAAGAAGTCACAGGATATGGGCCTGAAGAGTGAAACAATCATGTAAGAGAAAACCCAGTTCATGTCCCTTTAATAAAAGTGAAAAGAAATAAAGAAATTAAGATGAAATAAAAACTAAAGAATACAAATCATGATGTACATTCGTGTGTATCTATGTTGTCCATAGCACATTCACATCTACTATTCTACTTGGTCCTTACAGTTTCTTTGAGAAAATGCCCTGGCAAAGATTCTTTATCTATGTTTAAAAGGAAGATACTAAGGTTAGGAGTTAAGAACTTATGCTAACTTATTTAATAAGGGACTAAGGGAGACCTCTATCCTAGTTTTGCCATTCAGACTTCGAGTCATAAAATCACCAAAGTTCATATTTGAAAGAGATATTACAGATTATGTCTAATTCCTTTATTTTACTTGAAAGCATTGCTCAACTACTTAGCGACACCCCTCAGGAAGGAGTCTCAGATAACACTTTGTCTTTTTGAGATCCCAGAATATTAGAGAAAACATAGACACCGAGAAAATATATTTTTGCATATTTATGTTGATGGTTTACATTGTTTCAAATGTGTCCATAAATGTATATAAATCAGATACCAAAATCATAACACAAGAATTTTCTAAGCATTGCTTAAATAATACTAAGTCTGGCTGCATTTTCCTAAAATACTACAACAGCTTCAAAGTCTCTCACCAGCCACAGTTGGATAGACATCATAGATCTGGCATCCCCAAGATTTGTTAACTATGAGACTTGTCCCCAGACCTAGGTGTACCCTTGCCATTGCAGACAGTTGGATCTGTGTAATAGAATACAGATTTGTTGGGCTTTATGAAGGATTACATGCAGGTGAAGGTCAAAGGAGAAGGAGAGGGGAGAGGACATCAGGTTTTTACACCTGAGTAGCACATGTCTCTTGCCTCCAAGCTTGGAACAGCATCTCCTTACCTCCTCCTCGCTTTATCTCTTGGCACACTTGTCTTGTCCAATGACCACATTCTAATTACCTTTGGAAATAGGTTCATCAGGGTATGAGTCTCAGGAAATTTTTGAATCTCAGTTTTCTCCTTTGCAAAAGTATGAATAATCATATCTATTTCGTATGGTGGTCAGAGATTCCATGAGCTAACAATAGTGAAAAGAGCCTAATACAGTAGTATTTGGCTCAGTAAATACATTCTTAATTTCTGATTGCTCTGGACATGGAACTCCAAATTTTGGCCAGCAACCTCAGTTTGGCCAGTAATAGAAGTGAAACTGTGCTGTGCTTGGTTGTTCAGTCATGTCCAACTCTTTGCAACCCATGAACTGTAGCCGGCCAGGCTCCTCTATCCATGGGGATTCTCCAGGCAAGAATTCTGAAGTGGGTTGCCATGCCCTCCTCCAGGGGATCTTCCCAACCCAGGGATTGAACCCAGATCTCTCACCTTGCAGGCAGATACTTTACCATCTGACACACCAGGGAAGACTAGAAGTGAGACTAGAACTTTGTAAATGACAGCTATGGCTTCAGCTTAGCACTGGAAGGCTCTGCCTTTCTGGAGAAGGACAAGCATCATGGAACAGTGCTCTGGGCTTAAAGCATACCCTACTCCCCTTCTCGGCCCCTGGGAAAGCCACATCCAGGCCTGGCTATGTGCCCACAGTGTAACAGAAAGCCACTCTGAGAGGCTGAGCTCCCTTACACCCAACTAAGCTGCACATTTTCATCTTTTTATGTGTTCGGGATGTTACACTAATTGTGATGGATGTTCTCTTTGTGCTCACACTGAGGGGCGGATGATGAAGCCATAATGTAAGGTAATATGTCTATTAAAGATTTAAAATAACCCGCCTGGTGGATGATTCCTCACTCTGCTGGCAGATTCAAGCTCCTTGGGAAGAAGTCGGTGCTAAATTAGAGATGGCAATAGGGTGGGAGGGAGGGGTGGAGGGACTCAAGGGATATTTTCTAACTTCTGGAGTGCTGTCAAACTGATCTATCTTTTCTTCATTTAATTAAGGAACATCTTTTGTGCAAGGCTTCAGCACTGGCTCTGGATACACATGGATGGGCAATGACTTTGGAAGCTCTCATTTCAGGAGCAGCATTAACTAGACTTAATGAAAAAGGTCATGGTATTTACAGAGTCGTGAATTAATTGTCTCTCTCTCTCATGTCCAAACCCATGTTAGAACCCTAAGTTATGAGAACTTATGAGTATATCATTAGAAATGGCTCCTGGGACTGTTTGGTGCCCATACTTCAGAGGTGGATAAAACATAGACTAATGGGGGCATAAACTTGAGCAAACTCTGGGAGGTAGTGAAGGACAGGGGTGTCTTGCATGTTGCAGTCCATAGGCTCACAAAGAGTCAGACATGACTTAGTGACTGAACAACAACAACAATAGGGGGTCCCTCTGGTGGCCCAGTGGTTAACATATGGTGCAGTGGTCCATATGGTTAATCCATATGTCTGATGCAGGGGACATGGGTTGTATCCCTGGCTGGGAAACTAAGACCCCACATGCCATGAGGCACAACCAAAATTTTTTTAAATATTTAAAAAAATTTAAAAACCTTAGACTAATAGGCCCAGAGGTAGTCTCAGCCATATCTATTCCTAGCAGATAGAATTTTGGTATCTTCTGCAACTGCCTTCCTGCCTGGTGGTCTCTGTTTCTCTAAAAAGCAAGATGTGCATGTCCACCCCAGTCAGAACCTTTGGGCCATGTGGCTGTGGCAGCTTGTAGGTTTACTTGGGAGAGACATCATGTCAACAGATGACCTGCAGGAAAGCCAGGTCTTATAGAAGATCAACCACTAGTCTAGACCCACCACTAGTCTCAGTTCTTCCTCCTGGGCTCCAAAATCTCTGACCAGACTTCAGTCTGCCTACCTAGTGTCATTTATCACCCACTGTTCCCTTCATTGCTAACTAACCTCTGCCCTTCACTGTCCCCTCTTACCCATTTCTATGTCTGCTCCCTCCCTCACTCAAACCCCATCCTGAGTGCCTGCCTCTCTCCCTTCTTTCTCTAACCCTTTTTGAACTTCTAGGTAGACATGATGAATGGAGGAAAATAAACAACATCCCACCCTAAAACCGGTTGAACCTAACCACAATAACAAAGGATCACTGTCAGCAACAAGAAATAAATAGACATGACCTCATGTCATACAATTTTTAAAAGTGGTCCCCAAGAAAATCGATAAAGGAAATACTTGTCCATGGCTCATCATAAGTCCTTCCTCTCCCATACACACCTCCAACAAATGATATGAGACAAATGTAATAAGTTAATAAAATCCCAAGAAAGCAACCCCATTTAGAAAGAGGCAGAATTAGAGTGAGTGACTGAATACCCAGCTCAGGACAAAAGGAAAGAGATGCTCTCTGGAAGGAAATTTTCATATTTTACTGCAATAAAATAACCATATCTAACATGTTTTGAGCAAGTGTGGCAAGATGTACATGCTCAGTCACTTCAGTCACATCTAATTCTTTGCAACCCCATGGACTGTAGCCCATTGGGCTCCTCTGTCCATGGGATTCTCCAGGAAAGAATACTGGAGTGGGTCGCCATGCCCTCTTGCAGGGTATCTTCCCTACCCAGGGATCAAACATGCATGTCCTGTATTTCTTGCATTGCAGGCAGATTCTTTACCGCTGAGCCACTGGGGAAGCCTGTGACATGATGATACACCAGTATATGCAACATTCTATTTGAGACTCATAAGAATCTTATGATATTACTAGCTGCATGATTTACAGAAAAAAATTAGGACCAGTTGATCCTAAGCATTATACTGTCTCAACAGAGGCAGAAAAGCTACCCCTTGGATTCACCATTTATCAGAATTCCAGTCTAAGTCACAAGAATGATCTAAAACACAAGGGTGTTTCCCCACAAGAGTAGAATATATCCTTGATCCATACAGGGTGATCTATAACAGAGTATTTTTTTGTCTCAGAAGAAAGACTAGGCTTCTAGTTTTCCAAAGAACCTTCACCCATACCAGCTGAACTTTTTGATTTGACTAAGCCACCAAGGGAATGAAAAGCAGTAAGAAAATGATATTTCTCAAATTTGGCTCAGAAGGGAAGTCAAAAAATGTATCAATAAAATTAAGGAGGGACTTCTCTGATGGTCCAGTGGTTAAGAATCTACCTTACAATGCAGGGGATGAGGGTTCAACCCCTGGATGAGGAACTAAGATCCCACATGCCATGAGGCAACTGAGCCCATGAGTTGCAACTAGAGAGAAACCTATGCACCACAATGAAAGATCCTGTATGCCACAACTAAGACTTGAGGCAGCAAAATAAATAAATATAGTTTAAAAATAAAAATAGAGGGAAGTGGAGTCGCATTTAAAAAAAAAATATGGGCAAAATGTTAAGAAGAATTTACCCCCACTTCATGACTGTCAGAGTTTCCCATACTTGGCATGAGCACAGGAGCAAAGTGAACATGTCATGGTGACTGTGAAAATCTATCACACAAAAACCAAGAAAGAAAGCAAGGCTACAGGGGACAGAAAAATAACTCAAGTGACAGAAAATATAACCTAAGGAACAGAAGAAGATTCCCTGCAAGGGCTGCAGGCTATGGAATAATTTGATAATAACATGAATTCTATTTCTTACAAAGGAGTTAAAGACAAGATGTCAAAAGAACAGAAGGACATTAAAAGAGGGATTGCAGAACTAAGGGGACAGAGCACCCAAACAATATCATTACAGAACTAATAATTAGAGCAGCCAAAACAGAATAGACATGGCTGAAAATTTAATTAAAGTCTTGAAATGAAAGTCCTTCCAGAGAGAATGTAAAAGGAAGGAAAGGAAAAGATAAAATGAGTACAGATAAAGCTACAGATATCAAGGGCAGGCAGAAATGATACAACATATGGATGAAAGGTATTCCTGAAATAGAGAACCCAAAAATTGCAGCAAAAATTATTCCAAGATATTTTTAAAGCTAAATGTCCTTAAATGAAGGAAGAAAATCCAGGCTTCCTTTGGACGTCTTCAGAGCACTATCCAGTGCCAGAAAATAAAGGGATAGTTCCATTTTTAGCAGTAAAATCACCAACCAAATCACAAAAAGGCGGAAAAGGTAGCACAAAATAGACCACAAAAAGGACATTTATTTACAGTATGAGAGTTGAAGCAAGAAGGAAGCCAGTTGCCTTGCTCAGCTTCAGTTGGGAATGTGAACACTAGGTGACTCAAATTTTTCAGTGCTCAGTGCATTGTCTTCGAATTACTGCAAGTATGCCATGAACATGAATTTGGGGGTTACAAATGTATTTTAGCTAGTAGTGAATTTGCAAATTCAGAACGTGTGAATTATATAGGTCAACTGTATTCACTGAGTACTTCTTGTGTGCTAATTTGCTCAGTCTGTCTGACTCTTTGCAACCCCACAGGCTGTAACCCTCTAGGCTCCTCTGTCCAAGGGATTTCCCAGACAGGAATACTGCAGTGGGTTGCTATTTCCTCCCCCAGGAGATTGTCCTGACCCAGGGATCAAACTCACGTCTCCTGCATTGGCAGGCAGATTCTTTACCATTGAGCTACCTGAGAAGCCTGAATACTTCTTACTTCCAGGTAATCCTCAAGGCCCTGAAGTTACAAGAATGAACAAAAACAAGTAAAAAAAAAAACAAAAACAAAAAAACCCTTCTCTCATTGAGCATATATTCTAGGAAGGGAGAGACCATGAATAGAATAAACACAATAATTACAGCAGAAAAAGTAAGCAGGGTAAGGGGAGTGCAATTTTAAATTGGTAGTCAGAGTAGATCTTAGTGATTGATGCCTGAACAAACATTTGAAAGAAAAGAGGGAATGGGCCTTGCAGATACCTGGAGGAGGAGTGTTTCAAGTAAAAGAAACAGCCACTGCAAATGTCCAGTGACTGCATGCTAAGTCACTTGAGTCATATCCAACTCTTTGCAACCTCTGGACTGCAGCTGGCCAGGCTCCTCTGTCCATGAAATTCTCCAGGCAAGAATACTACAGTGGGTTGCCATGCTCTCCTCCAGGGGATCTTCCCAATCCAGGGATCAAACCCTCATCTCTTGTATCTCTGCATTGGCAGGCATGTTCTTTACCATTAGTGCCACCTGGGAAGCCCTCAAATGTCCAGAGGTGGGGACTATTTGAGGCACAACTATGAAGAGGCCAGTGGGGCTAGAGCAGAATGAGAGGAAAGTCATAGAAGGTAAATTCAGAGAGATAATGAGGTCAGAGTGTTGGTCCCTGCAGGCCATTGTAAGCATACTGGCTCTTACCTGGAGTGAGCCGAGGAGCCGCTAAAGGGTTTTGAGCCTTTGAGCACAGGAAGGCTCACTCTGGATGCTGTATTGAGAACAGGTGGTAGGTGGGAAGACAAAACAGTGAGTAAAGGACCATTAGGAGTCTATTACAAAAGTCCAGGCAAGATTAGGATAGTGACAGAAATGGTGAGAAGGGGCCAGATGCTGGATGTATTGTAAAGGAAGGGCTAAGGTGATTTCAGGACAAGTGGGATTTGGATTGCGAGAGCCGGAATCAAGGATGACATCCAGGTTCTTCTTCTGTTCAAATGGAAGGATGACGTTGTTCTGAGCTTTGATGGAGAACCATGTGAAGAAGGGTTTGGGGAGTTAAGATCATTTGGACATGATAATTCTGTTATTGCTATTTGGTATCACTGATGATTAGCCATTGGATGGAATCAGGAGTAAAGGGGAAAAGTCTGTGGTGGAGATACAAGTCATCAAGGCAGAGCTGGACTGTGAAACCACAGATGGGATGAAATCACCTAAGAAGGCATTGTAATAGAGAGGAAACGAGGTCTAAGAACTGAACCTTGATGCACTCCAACAATAAGAGATAAAGGAGAAGAAGAGCAAATAGAAAAACAAATTGAAATATTACCAGTAAATTCAGAGTAAAACTAAGAGTGTGCAGAGCTTAGGAAGCCAAGGGACAAAAGCATTTTCAGGAAAAGGAAATGAATAGCCATGAAGTGGTTACTAAAAGGTCAGATACTATTAGCTTTAAGAATTGGTTATGGATTTAGTAACAGTGAAGTCATTGTTACCTTAAACAAACAAGAGTCATTTTATTGGAGTAGTTGAGGGCAAAAATCTTGTTGGGCATGAGATTAAAGAAAACGGAAGCTCAAGAATTGAAGATAGTGAATAGAGAGAAATACTGCTAGGAGTTTTGAATTCTTATAGGCTAAAAGTCACTTGATAATATATTATTAATAATTATTTTTTAGTGTTCAGTTGACTGACACTGTTTACTAACAGTTTGATTAGGTTCTTCTGCACTTTTGCTGAAAGCAAAGGATTGGAAACCACCTTCTATAAAAATGAATAGGGGTGTGTATATATGTATGAATTTTTATATATTTACTTTTAATTTCTGAATGTATTAGATGCATTCCCTTTTTCAATTTCTGGGAAGAATACCAAAAAGACTGTTAAATTTTATTAAAAGACCAGTAATTGTACCCATTGCTTTTTTCCCCCATTTTGTTATTTAGCATGATATACACAGATAAAATTGGAAAAATTAAAATTGTTGCTAATGTCAAGACAGCTCTGACCATACAATATTTTTCTATAAACTGCTTCTATCTCATCCCATTCTTTAAGTTTAAATTTTGCTTACTCAGACTAGGGGGAACTGTCTGCCTCATAACCTAATTGGAAACGTCAGTCATCACTGTCAAACCACCAGGCCAATCAGACTCGCTTTCTGTCATAAAATATCTGACTTCATTTATCAATTCAAAATTAATGAATAGATTAATATACATTTCAGGAATATTATTGGAAATCACTGAGTAATATATTACAGGACTTGGGCTTTTTATGAGAGATTACTAAAAGCAGTCAAATCAAGATTAAACTGATATAAAACTAATATAGTCTGTTTTTATAATTTATGAAAACAATAATAAATCTACATGCTGTTGCTCACTACTTAGTTTGAATGCTGTGTAATTTGTAGCCAAAGAAACATGTTATTTATGAAGCAAGAAAAATAAAACTCCTGGTAGTCCTTTGGTAAATGTACGTGCATGCATGCATTGAATCTTTCAGCTCTTGAAAATCATTAAGTAAGAAATATGTATATAACTTTAGAAATAATGTCATTAATATTGTGAAGTGTGATCAAGATTTTCCCCACATATTTCATGAAAGAGAAAAAATCTACATACTGGTAATGACAAAATGGTGCAGCAGCTAAAATATCATTTTCTTTTATTAATCAGAGTTAGAAAATAGTAAGAAAAAAATAAGCAGAGAACTGACTAAATGGAATAAATATTTCATGATACAGTTTGATAACCTAGATTTTAACTAACTTGTTGAAGGATACACACACATTGAATTTAAAAGAAACCAGGGAAAGCTTTTTCCCCAGGTTTTATCATTTGGTAGCCTTGGAAAACATTCCCATTACATTTAATAGAATCCGTGTCACTAACCTCAACTGTTTCAGCTGTTCCAAGGTGCTTTTCTTTCCAGATAATGACACTTCCCAAAGATGAGTACTGAGAACAGCTGAACATAATTGCTTGTGATTAAATTTGTGGAAAAAAGAGACATTTTTAGCATTCAATATTTCTTACCAATTTTCTCCTCTGCTCTGCTCTCACCATTTTCTCCTACAACAGCAAAGCATTATTTGACAAAAGCCAGACTTGGGAGAAGTGAGGTCATTAAACAGAACTGCCATCACTCTCATTGTCTCAACCCTCCCCAAAGGGGCTAACATACTCCATTTCTATCACTATGCTTCATCCTTAACAGGAAAAATGTATAGAATCAGTAAAAAGAGGAAACTGTCCCATGAGTTTCTAGTGCTTTCATTAATACAGGAGGTTTGGCTTCCGGGAGGTGTTTATATCCTAGAACAATCAATCAGAGTAAAATTGGGGAAGGATGCATGCCTTGGTTTTGTAAAATGGAAAAGGGCTATTTTTGAAAGGAGCAGTAGGTAGAGAGAGCAGAGAGGGCCTACCTGATCCAGGAAACTGTGGTGGTTGAAGATGTGGGAATTAATTCCCTAAAACAATCAGTAGAGTCACCCCTGGAATAAAAGCTTAGAGCTCCTGATATCACAAGTTCACTCTGACTCCTCAGAGGATGACTGAAAAGTGGCTTATGCAGAAGAGATAGATAAAGAAACGAGTACATGGTCCTAGGAATTTGCAGTCTTTAGGGTATGACTTTGAGCTTCCCCGATGGCTCAGCTGGTAAAGAATCCACCTGCAATTCAGGAGACAGAGGAGACCTGGGTTTGATCCCTGGGTCAGGAAGATCTCCTGGAGGAAGAAATGGTAACCCATTTCAGTATTCTTGACTACAAAACAGAGGGGCCTGGTGGGCTACAGCATCTGGGGTCACAAAGAGTCGGACATGACTGACCATACATCACTTTGTAGGGTGCGACTGCAGAGGCAGTCCATCAGTCTTTGGGAAGCAATGGAAGAGAAGGGAGAACAAATAAGAAGAAAAAAAGCAGAGAAAGTTCTTGGAGGGAAAAAAGCAAACGGATGGCATTAAAAGTTCAAGATTAGTATCCCAGTTCCTTCCCCCTCCTATTTAACCACTAAGTAGTATATACCGGCCCACTCCAGTACTCTTGCCTGGAGAATCCCATGGACGGAGGGGCCTGGTGGGCTGCAGTCCATGGGGTCGCTGGGAGTCGGACACGACTGAGCAACTTCACTTTCACCTTTCACTTTCATGAATTGGAGAAGGAAATGGCAACCCACTCTAGTGTTCTTGCCTGGAGAATCCCAGGGACGGGGGAGCCTGGTGGGCTGCCATCTATGGGGTCGAACAGGGTCGGACATGACTGAAGCAACTTAGCAGCAGCAGCAGTATATACCAGAATCGGTAACAAGTGCAAAGGAAATGAAGACTGAAAACAAGGTTCATTACAATCAGGAGCTGTGCAGGGAGAAGGAACAGTTTCTAGGCTCCTGCTTCTGTGACTCCAGGTCTCTTGTTGCTTAAGAGGCGATGCCAGCTCCTAAGGCGTGGCGTGCAGGTGCCGTCTTCCTCCAGTGACCCAGAGCGCACGTGTGTTGTTTTCACTACAACTTGACCAAGCAAACAAATATGGAATGTACACTCTTTTTAATGGTGATGTTTAATGAGTATGACAGTGTTAATAAGCCATAGGTGTGTCAGCAATCATTGCCTGCCGCCTATCATAACACCTCAGGCTGTGAGGTAGACAAGGGCCCTCTTTAGGGAAGTCTGTCTGAGACGCCAGGTGTGGCATAGAGAGTCCTGGACATCACCCCCAAGTCCCAGGAGCTCATCATCATCCCCGAGCTCAATCGTGTCTGACTCTTTGTGACCCCACGGACAGTAGCCTGCCAGGATCCATGGGATCTCCTATGCAAGGATACTGGAATGGGTTGCCATTTCTTTCTCCAGGGGATCTTCCCAACCCAGGGATAGAATCCACATCTCTCGTGTCTCCTGCATTGGCAGAAGGATTCGTTACCCACTAAGCCACCTGGGAGGCCCTTGGATGGCATATTTGGCCTCCTTGTGCCAGGGCCATGTTCTGTTTTCCAGAGAATCCCATAGCAGAGGGACTGTTGTGGATTTGTCTTTTTATTTTTTAAAGAAATGGAAATAATAAACAAAAAATGCTCTAATAAAAACTTAAATAGAATCAATAAACCACAGTTTTCAATAGAAAACTTGGCACTAAAATCCTGGAATAAGAAATATTCTGAATAGTAAAGCAAATGCCAGAAATTTAAAGACAGAGAGCTTGAATACTACCCATTAAAAGTCTATGCTTGTCAAAACTCTAACAATTTATCAAAGAAAACTGGAAAAATATTCACCAAAATGATTTTAAGAAGCAATTAACTTTTAATGGTGGACATGTAAGTGATTTTTACTTTCTTTTTTGTAAGTTTCTATAGTCAATGTTTTAATCAAGGAATATGGGTCTTCCCTGGTGGTACAGTGGATGAGAATCCACCTGCTTATGCAGGGGACATGGGTTCAATCCCTGGTCTGGGAAGATTCCACATGTTGTGGAGCAACTAAGCCTCTGGGCCACAACTGCTGAATCCATGAAGCACAAGCACCTAAAGCCTGTGCTCCACAACGAGAGAAACCACCACACTGAGAAGCCTACGAGCCACAGCTAGTTGCCCCTGTTCACTGCAACTAGAGATAGTCCACGCACAGCAATGAGGGCCAAGCACAACTAAAAACAAAAATAAATAAAGAATTTAAAGAATGCAGTCACTAAAGCAAACTGGTTCACATTTCAAAAAACCAGGAATATGTAATTTTAAAAAATATTATAAGATGTCAAAAATGAAAAAACCAAGGACAGAAAATTTTCAAAGTGTCAAAAAAATAAATTGAAAGTAAGGTTTTTCACTTGATGGTGAGGTAGGGTTCTGGGAGTGGAGAGTCAGGGGATAAGGAGAGGTTTCATGAGCACAATCTTAGTCGATGAGAAGATTCTAAGACACACCAAGCACTCACACGAATGGACAAAAGGGGAGACAGTTTTTCCATGGTTGTCATAATCAAGGCAAAAGTCAGCAAGTTAAGCCACAGAATCCATCAATTTGTAAGACCTTAGTGTGTATCCATTCTGTACCCAGCCCTTGAGTGCTCTGGGCTCCAGGGGGCTTGACCACTGCCCTCCTATTACCTAGAGCCACGTCCTTGGCTCAGTGTAGCCTTCAACAAGTCCCATGGCCACCATACCATAGGCACACTTTCTATTTTACTCTGATTTATATGTGTGAATCAACATCTATGTATAAGACTGATCTAGATGGTCGAGGGTTGGCATGACTGCATAGAGGTACATGCATGTATGTGGATGGTTATTTTACATGTGTGTTTCTAAATCCATATATGAGTATCTTTATGCTTGTGTGACTTAATGTAAGTGTGTGTGTCCTTGTGTCAATGTGTGGAGGGAGTATATGTGTATATTTACTTATGTGTGCAAGACTACTGGAGTGGATTGGCATTCCCTTCTCCAGGGGATCTTCCAGACCCAGAGATTGAACCTGGGTCTCCTGCATTGCAGGCAGATTCTTTAACGTCTGAGCCACCAGGGAAGTCCAGTGTACACACAAGCATGCATAAATGTTTCCATGCATATGTCTACCTCTATAGGCTGAATCCTTCAACCCACCTGATAAGTAGACCTTGCATGATATATATTTACCTACATAGGCTTATCAAGGTTGCTGTTAGAGGGATCATTATATCTGTGCTTGATGTAACCTGTGCCCTGCTGCCAGTACTTAGCTCAACTCCTCCTCCTTTAAATCACAATCAAATGAACCTCTCCATCCTTGACTAGGCAGTGTCCAAGGGAAACTGGGACTCTGTGGCTCTCAAACTCCCTGGCAGCTGTCTCCACTCTCACCAGAGTTTTTCCTCTCCCATATCATCTAATTAGACTCACAAGGGAAATTGAGGCTTCCCCTCTCTTCTGCCCATCCCTTCTCTCTCTGCAGTGCTCATTTTACCCTTGTTCTCTCCCACAGAAGCTGTCACTTACGGGTCATGCCTACCTGGGTGGGGGGTGGGGGGTGGGGGTGGTGGGGAGGGGAGCTGCTGCTGCATCGGACTGGTCACGCGCATGACATCAACAGGCCAGATCTTGTCATGGACACCCTTTCATGAGAAGGACAACTGATTTGAAGAAAGGAGGGAAAAACCCTGACTTCATAATCTGAAGCAAGTTGGGCAAGTGAAAATAGGTGTGCCCTGGTCAATACTTCAAGGCTTCATTGGAGTCAGGATTGGGTCATCATCACCCTATTGTTACTGCTGTGACTGTTTTTGTATTATCTGTGGGAGGAACTGTGAAGGCCCCTGGCCTTCTGAGTGGTCATGAAGAAGAAGGTAAACAAGCACTCAAAGTTGTAAAAGGTCAGAAACGTGTAAAAGAAGTCTTGAGGTTGGGGAAGAAGGAGAGCAGGGCACAGATGGAGGAAAGAAGAATAGATGTCTTCTTAGCTCACAAATTCAACTTTTTAACTAGCTATTAAGAAATGAGGGACTTCCTTGGACACCCAGTGGTTAAGACTTTGCCTTCCAATGCAGGGGTTGAAGGTTCTAGCCCTGGTTGGAGAGCTAAAATCCCACATGCCTTACAGCCAGAAAACCAAAACATAAAAAGAAACCCAGAAGCAATATTGTAACAAATTCAATAAAAGGATTTAAAGGTGGTCCACATCAAAGAATCTTCAAAGGAAAGAAAGAAAAGAAACTGCTGGTTCTCAACACATACAGTTGTATAGAAGATTTTGCTCACGAAGTCCTTCTGGTGTTGGGGGGAGTCCCTGTCTTGATAGACTTTCTCCAGCTGCTGCTAAAATGTCCACTGGGTTGCAGCTGGGAGAAGGGGGATGGAGGAAAGGCAACGCTGTCCCTGGCACTTCCTTTGACCTGCAGTTCTGAGGTTCAATGTGTCCAGCCATGCCTTGGGGCTCCTGTGAGAATGTAAATCCCCAGACCACTTCCAGCAACTGACTCAGTAAGCCTTAGAAGGCATCAGCGTCAATGGTCTTCCAAGGAATTCAGATGCTGATGGTACATGGGTCAGTCTTGGAGAAAGTCTGCCTTCTACCAGAGAAAGAATTCAGTTACAGCATATACAGTGAAATAGGAGAGACTTGGACTTCGGCCTTGAATGGACAATAAGGGTGCAGACTGAGGGCTACACATGCAGGAGCAGAATGAAGTTTCAGTTCAAAACTGGAATCTTAAGGCAGGAGAGGCTGTGGAGCTAGAAGAGGCTGCTCAGTCTTCTGAGGAGATGAGTACCAGTCTGTTCTGTGGTTTGGGGTCAGCCATCTCCCCTCTCTCAGTTTTACTCACCTGTAAAATGAGAATGTCAGTTCTGATACTTTCAAATTCTATTGACATGAAATAATTTCCCCTTTTGCATTTTCTTTGCTCCTTGTTCAACTACTTCTTTGTTTCCCCTGGTTGGGCTCCTGAGACTGGGAGAGGATTGTGACTCATTTCTTCCCACTGAAGAGTTCTTTTTCTCCCCCTGTGTGGTCTTAGGGGAAACAGATGTGAACTGCTTTGTGGGTGATCTTAAACCCTTAGCTTGGGGACTGCTCTCAAGGGGATAAAAGGCTGATAAAAGCATATAAACAGGATATTAGCAAATGATGGTTTTTTCCAGTAGTCCTGTACAAGTGTAAGAGTTAGTCCAAAAATAAGGCCAAGTGCTAAAGAATTGATGCCTTCAAATTGTGTGGTGCTAGAGAAGACTCTTGAGAGTCCCTTGGACTGCAAGGAAGTCAAACCAATCAATCCTAAAGGAAATCAACCCTGAATATTCAGTGGAAGGACTGTTGTTGAAGCTGATGCCCCAATAGTTTGGCCATTTGATGTGAAGAGGTAACTCATTGGAAAAGACCCTGGTGCTGGGAAATATTGAGGGCAGATGGAGAAGCAGGTGACAGAGGATGAGATGGTTGGATGACATCACCAACTCAATGGATATGAGTTTGAGCAAACTCTCGGAGATAGTGGAGGACAGAGGAGCCTGGCATGCTGCAGTCCATGAGGTCACAAAGAGACATGACTTAGCGACTGAACAACAACAGCAAGCAGATAAAGAAGAACCAAACTTCATTCATAGCTTCTTTTCTTCTCTAAGCATCAGCAACTCCAATTTCAGATACAAAATTTGTGGGAAACTGGAAGGCTGCCATGGGACTTGATTCAACCACGTTGCCTGAACTTCTGCTGTTGGAGACATAATCCTTTCAACTGTGCCTAGTGCTTTTTATTTCAGTGCCAAATGGCCAACCAAAGGTAGATAGGTCATTTTAACCACTGACAGTTTCAAATAGAGAACTTTATATTTCATATTTCCTCATTTATAATCTCTTTATATAAGCTAATGCACAAGAGAGAGAAGAATATGTGAAAAGAAAATAAATGTAGCAGATTTTTTTTTAAGCAAGACTTAAATTATCATTGTTATATAAACAAAGACTATGCAGTCCTGGGCAACTGCTAGCCATAGATTAGACACTAGGCTCTTAGTGTCCTTGAAGGAAAAGCATACATGAAATAAGGTCACTTACAGCATGCTTAGTGGAGATGCTAGTAGCCATGGCCTCCAAGAACTAGAGGGCTCTTGAATCAAGCTTGTGGAACACCTATTACAAACCACATGTACCTGTGTGAGGACCCACAGAGATCCAGAAGGTAGAGGACAACAGTCCTTGCTCTCAAAGTATTAATAAATGTAGCTCGTTGTGGAGAAAACACACTTAGAGACATGGGCGAGTGTAAGCATACTACAAAAGAAACCTCATAGTTGTATGCTAAAGGTAAAAATTGCTCAGTGAAGGGAGGCAAGTAAGTGCCTGGGGAGTCAGAGGAGGTTTGTGAAGAAGGCTGGACTTTATCTGGATCCAGTAAAATAATGTTGACTGCTGAGGCTGGCAGGAGGTCTTTGAGGTTGGGAAAATTCAAAGGAGGTTCCAGTATCCTGACAAGACTAGCCAGGCTGAAAAGGGAATTTTCAGTATGCCTGTCTCCTGGGAGGGGCTTCCGAAGTGGCGCTAGTGGTAAAGAACCCACCTGCCAATGCAGGAAATGTAAGAGACATGAGATGGATCCCTAGGTTGGGAAGATTCCCAGGAGAAGGAAATGGAAACCTACTCCAGTATTCTTGCCTGGAGAATCCCATGGACAGAAGAATCTGGTGGGCTACAATCCACAGGCTCAGAAAGAATTGAACATGACTGAAGTGACTGAGCATGCACACACATCCCCTGGTGAGAACTTTCCTTGTCTTACTTGAACAAATGATGGAGAAACATTTCCTGCTCTGGTCTTTCTTGCTGCAGCAGAAAGAACTAGGGGTGCAAGGGAGCCCAGTCCACATGTAATTTGTTGAAACAACATTTATTAAGCATCTACAATGTGCCAAGTATCGTGTTATAGGAGACAGGATGGTGCACAGAACACATGCTTGCCCCATCTGTCTGCTAACTTACCCTTGATGGGAGAGTCCTAGTCACCTAGGGGAAAAGGAGAGTCAGGTCCTCTTCACAGTGGGCACAAATGGGGTGTGTCTGGGTAGTCCAGTTACATTCCATACAACCTGTCTTGAGAATCCACTGGGAAAATACTTTGTTTTTTAATAGAAAATTAAACAAAGTCACATAGAGGATGAAACAAAATGACTTCTACAATTACAGGCTTTATAAACTGCAGGAAAATTTCAACAAAAATAAGCTATTTCACTTACCTAAAAGCAAGAACCAAATGCAGTGTTGGGCTTCTCTTCAGACGGTAAAGCGTCTGTCTACAATGCAGGAGACCCGGGTTCGAGCCCTGGGTTGGGCAGATCCCCTGGAGAAGGAAATGGCAATCCGCTCCAGCACTATTGCCTGGAAAATCCCATGGACAGAGGAGCCTGGTAGGCTACAGTCTATGGGGTCGCAAAAAGTCGGACACGACTGAGCGACTTCACTTTCACTTTCAGTTGTCTGGCTAACTGCACAGACTTTCTCCCACTCTACCTATTTGAGCAAATATACCACACATGCAAGCATTTATTTCTCCATTTCTTACTTAAGTACCCTTATAGATTTTTTTTTTCATATATCTGTCTTTCACTAAATTATAGAGTCCTTAAGAGCAGCAATGGTGTGTTTTAGTTCTCATACCTCCCACTGCTGCAGATCTTAGGAGGCAAAGTGATTTAGAGGGAGGAACCACATAGTCCCAGTCCAGGCTCTCATCAACTGGCTGCATTACACTGATGAGTTATTTCCCTTCTCTGAGCTTCAATATTCTCAGTTACATGAGACTGTTGAGTAGGTCAACTCTAATAATACTGATAACTGCCATTGAATGTGCTCATATAATGTGCCAGCCACTTTACATATGTTCTTTCTAATTATCACAAGGACCCTGAAAAGCACTACCTCCATTGTGAAAGTGAGGATTGTCAGTATCAAGGAGTTAAGCAACTTTTTTTCACACGAGAATAAAGTGGCTAAGGCAGGACTACAAAGTCCAGGCTCTTTACTCTATACCCCACAGTCCAAGATCTTTGTTCATGCTTCCACTTCCATGATTGCCTACTTTCCAACCCCAGAGTTCTTTCCACAGATAAGCTGGAGTAGGAAGTTCAGGTATCAAGAGGTAGAATCAAACTTGCCATGGCTGAAGCCAGTCCTCTGGGCTCTCAGAGGGAGTTTGGCATTTCCCAGATGGAGGCGGGACCATGTCCTTCTCCCTTCCTGTCTCCCATTCCACATGTAAGCAGGGAGTATCAAAGGAAGTTCTGTCTCTAGCCCATGGATTCAATCTTGATCCTTTGAGCTGCATAACAATTCTACCTGAAGTATATGTGGGTTAAGGAAAGCTGGTGGAGGTTGAAGATTATTGTTCCCTATGGGCTTAAATTTTAATCACATCTGCTCATGTTATACACACATACACACATGCACACATGCTTTCCCACAGAATGTTGCAATATGAGTTGTACTCTTAAAGTACTTTTGACTGTTGTGTTTATTTTTCCTATGATGGTGACCATTTTTCCTGAACCCAAAAAATCAAAACGCAGCAGTCCGTCATATGGTAGTCATTCTGGCTTATGGCACAGGAACAGAATCATGTGTAATCAAGATGTCCCAGAAAGTGGGGATTTATGGGGTTCTCCTAATCAGGGGAGAGGTTTTGTTTTTATCTGTGGCTTTGCTCTGCCCCTCCACATTTTTAAGAACCCAAGAATATTCAAGGGCATGGTTGTCTCTTTTCTAGACCACCTATGGACAAAGGCTGTAAACACTATAAAGATGTTTGTTCTGGAAACTGGAATTTAGTCTGAGAAATTATTTTTTCCCCTTCCTTTTGATATCATACCCAATTTGCCTGCCACGGGTTGGTTTCCTCCACTGTGTCCAGAAGGAGGGTAGGCTTAAGGTCAGGAATGGTTTTTCAAGAAGTCCCTTGTTATCTCTCGAGTTATGTGCCACTGGTGGTGGGGGCGGGGTGGGGGGTGGGGAGGGGGGAGCTGGGATGATCCCAGGCACAGAGAGAGAAAAATGCAGAAGAGGCACTCTGCTTCTCTCAATCAGGCAGTAGAATCCTAAGAGTGTGTGTGCGCTAAGTCACTTCAGTCGTGTCTGACTCTTCGTGACCCTATGGACCATAGACTGCCAGGCTCCTATGTCCTTGAAATTTCACAGGCAAGAATACTGGAGTGGGTGCCCTTCTCCAGGGGATCTTCCCAACCCAGGGATCAAACTCATGTCTCCTAGGCCTCCTGAATTGCACATGGATTCTTTACAGCTGAGCCACTGGAGAAGCCCCTAGGATCCTAAGAGGAAGTGGCTGTAAATCTTGGGGACAGAGAATGTTGCAGATGTAGGCTGGAGAATGAATGGTTTTGGAAACCAGGCTTAGAGGCCCATTGAGAGAACCTGTCACCAAAATTGAGCATTGAGTTTGGCAAGAGGAATTCAACTATCTGAGCTATCCAGCTTCCCTTTTCAACCGGCACAAGAAAGCTCTCAGGGCATTTAGAAATGGGTTTTCATGGTGGCAGTGGATTCATCCACAAGATATTGAACATCTGTATGGGCTTGGCTCTGCTTGACACTGTAGAAGAGAAAATGAAATGTAAGTCTGCAGAGACCTGGTTCCTTATCCATGAGGCTATTTGGTAAGGTGGAAAGAATCTAGGCTTTTAAGCGAGAAAGAACAGAATTCAAAACCCATAAATGTCACTTACATTGCATAAACTTTGGCAAGTTACTGGATTTCTATGAATCTTGATTTCCACATTTGCTAAGTAGGGAAAACTCCCTCATAGAGTTTTTGTGAAGTCTAAATGAGCAACATAGGAAAAGGGCAATCTACATCAGGTCATTTTTAAAATGCTCAATAAATGTGAGCCTTTGAAGATCTCCCAATTGAAAAACAACTACTCCCACAGCTAACAGCATGCTCAACAGCAAACACTGAAAACTTTTCCTCTAGAATCAGAAACAAAACAATGATGTTCATTTCCATTATTTGTACAGGCACATCTTGAAGATGGGCTTCCCTGATAGCTCAGCTGGTAAAGAATCTTCCTGCAATGCAGGAGACTCCAGTTCAATTCCTGGATCAGGATTGGGCTACCCACTCCAGCATTCTTGGGCTTCTCTGGTAGCTCAGATGGTAAAGAATCAGCCTGCAATGCAGGAAACCTCGGTTCAATCCCTAGGTTGGGAAGATTCTCCTGGAGGAGGGCAGGGCAACCCACTCTAGTATTCTTGCCTGGAGAATCCCCATGGACAGAGGAGCCTGGCAGGCTACAGTCCACAGGGTTGCAGAGCTGGACATGACTGAGTGACTAAGCACAGCACAGCACATCTTGAAGATATTGCAGGTTCAGTTACAGACCACAGCAATGAAATAAATATCACAATAAAGTAAATCACACTGTTTTGGTTGCTCAGTACATAAATTGTGTCTGCACTATGCTATAGGCTCTTAAATATGCAATGGCATTATATCTAAACAAATAATGTACATATCTTAATTTTTAAAATTACTGTATTGCTAAAAAAAATGCTAATCATCATTTGAGCCTTCAGCAAGTTGTAGTAGTAACATCGAAGATCACTGGTCACAGAGCACCATTAACAAACATAATAATAATAATAATAATGAGAGACACAAAGTAATCAAATACTGTTGGGAAAACGGCATCAATAGATTTGCTTGACTCATGGTTGCTGCAAACTTTCAATTTTCAAAAAATACAATGTGTGAGAAGCACAATGTAGCAAAGCACAATAAAATGAGGTATTCCAATATTCAATATGGCCCTGACATTCTAGCCAGGGCAATTATGCATGAAAATGAAACAAAAAAGCATTCAAATTGGAAAGGAAGAAAGAACATTTTCTCTGTCCACAGACAACATGACCCTACATGTAGAGAGCCTTAAACATTATGCACACACACTCACACACTTTTAGAATTAATAAACACACTCAGCAAATTTGCAGAATTAAAAACAAATTAACATGTAAAATCAGTTGCATTCCTGTACATTGACAATGAACAGTCCAAAAAGGAGATTAAGAAAACAATTTCATTTACTATAGCATTAAAGAGAATTAAATACTTAAAAATCAATTTTGCAAAGGAAACATAAGTCCTGTACAGTAAAAAAATATAAAATATTGCTGAAAGAAATTAAGAAGACACCAATAAGTGAAAAGATACACCACATTCATGGACTGGAACACTTAATATTGTTTAGATGTTAATACTACTATGCAAAGCAAATGTACAGATTCAAGGTTATCCCTATAAAAATTTTGATGACGTTTTTGTAGCAGAAATAGAAAAATTCATGCTAAATTCATATAGACTTTCATAGGACCATAAACAGAGAAGGCGATGGCACCCCACTCCAGTACTCTTGCCTGGAAAATCCCATGGATGGAGGAGCCTGGTGGGCTGCAGTCCGTGGGGTTGCTAAGAGTTGGACACGATTGAGCGACTTCACTTTCACTTTTCACTTTCCTGCACTGGAGAAGGAAATGGCAACCTACTCCATTGTTCTTGCCTGGAGAATCCCAAGGACGGGGGAGCCTGGTGGGCTGCCGTCTTTGGGGTTGCACAGAGTCGGACACGACTGAAGCGACTTAGCAGCAGCAGCAGGACCATAAACTGTCAAAATAATCTTGGAAGGAAGCAAACTTAAAGCTCTCATATTTCTGTATTTTAAAACTTGCTGTAAAGCTACCATAGTCACAACATTGTGGTGCAGACATAAAGATGGATATACAGAGCAATGGGACAGAATTGAAAGCCCAGAATTAAACCTCTCACGTATTTGGTCAAATGACATTCAACAGGGCTGCCAAGACCATTTAATGGGAAAAGACTGCCTTTTCAATAAATGATGCTGGAAAAACTGGATATCTACCCGCAAAATAATGAAGTTAAGTCCTTACTTCATACCATACACAAAAATTAACTCAAAATGGATCAAAATTAAAAGGTAAAACTTTGAAACACTTACAAATGATGTAGAGAAAGCTTTATAACATTGGATCTGGCAATAATTTTTTGTACATAACACCAAAAGCACAAGCAACAAATGAAAAAAAAAAATGAGTTAGAATACTTCAAAATTGAAGTGAAAGTGAAAAAAACTAGTAAAAAAAAATACAAATATCATACAATTCCACTTATAGGAAGAATCTAGGGTAATCAAATTCACAGAGACAGAAGATAAAATGATGAACACCAGGGGCTGGAGAGAGGGGATGGAGAGTTATTGTTTAGTGGGTTCAGAGTCACAGTTTTGCAAGATGAAAAAGGATGATGGTGATGGCTGTGCAACAGTGTCAATGTCCTTATTACCACTGAACTGTATGCTTAAAAACAACCAAGACAGTAAATTGTGTGTGCTCAGTCACTCAGTCGTGTCTGACTCTTTGCAGCCTCATGGATTGTAACCCACCAGGCTCCTCTGCCCAAGGAATTTTCCAGGCAAGAATATTGGACTGGGGTGCCATTTCCTATTCCAGGGGATCTTCCCTACCTGGGATCAAACCCAAGTCTCCTGCATCTCCTGCAATGGCAGACAGATTCTTTACCACTAGCGCCACCTGAGAACCCCAAGACAGTAAATTTTCTGTTGTATGTATTTCACCACAATTTTTTAAAAATCTATCAATTAACAGAAACTAGAGCAATTTAAATACCTTACACTATGAGAAGTTAGAGAATTGAGGCATATTTGTGGGGTGACTTCCCTTGTGGCTCAGCTGGTAAAGAATCTGCCTGCAATGCAGGAGCCCAGGTTCGATTCCTGCGTTGGGAAGATGCCCTGGAGAAGGGAACAGCTACCCACTCCAGTATTCTGGCCTGGAGAATTCCATGGACTGTATAGGGGTCACAAAGAGTTGGACACGACTGAGCCACTTTCACTTGTGGGATGAAGCAGTCATAAAACACTTCATGGAGGATTTGTGAATGGTTTGGGTAAGAGGATAAAGAAGTGAGGGCACATTGCAGACAGAGAAGAGTATGAGCAGGAGAATATAAGAGAATGAACGTGGTGCTTGGGAGATGAACTAAAGGGGCCAGCCCCGGTGCATGAACCAGAGGTGTAACGTTGGGAAGTAATGAGGTAATAACCCTAGGATAGGGTTTTAGAATCTGAATGTAGATGGCCTTGAATAACACCTGACGGCAGAGTTGTGGCACGTGGGTCTCTGGCCTGGCCTGGCCTCTCTCTGAGTAGTGAAGGAGGCAAGGAAAGGTGAGATCACATGTTTGCAGGGTATCTCATGATGTTACGAAGATAAAAGAAGAAAGAGAGACAAATCTAGCATATTGGACACGTGAAACAGATTGTGTTTTAACATCCTTCTCTGTAAAACAAAGTTATTTTCGGTGATGATAATGCAATAAAATAAATATATGTCATGAATAAATTAAAATTTGGACTTACAAAATAAATACTATTGAATGTCTCAATTGTCATTCTTTTTTTACTTTTTTTTTTAGATTAATTTTTATTGGAGTACAGTTACTTTATATTGTTGTGTTAGTTTCTACTGTTTTACAAAATTAATCAGTCAAACATATTCATATAACCCCTACTTTTTGGACCTTCTTCCCATTCAGGTCACCGCAGTGCATTGAGTAGAGTTCCCAGTGCTACAGTATGTTTTCTTGTGGTTGTTGTTCTTCAGTTGCTAAGTTGTGTCTGACTCTTTACAGTCCCTCAGACTGTCACACACCAGGCCCCTCTGTCCTCCACTATTTCCCTGAGTTTGCTCAAATTCATGTCCATTGAGCTGGCGATGCTATCTAACCATCTCATCCTCTGCTGCCCCTTTCTCCTGTGGCCTTCAATCTTTCCCAGCATCAGGGTCTTTTCCAATGATGCTCTTCACATCAGTTGGCCAAGGTATTATTCTCATTAGTTATTTTATTGTTATTATATTACTATCATTATATTATTATTGTTATTGTTGTTCAGTTGCTAAGTCTTCTCCGACTCTTTTGCAACCCTCATGGACTGTACCCTTCCAGGCTTCTCTGTCCATGAAATTCTCTAGAATTCTCAAGAATACTGGAGTGGATAGCCATGCCCTTCTCCAGGGGATCCCCAGGGATCGAACCTGGATCTTCTGCATTGCTAGCAGATTCTTTACCATCTGAGCCAATTCTTTAGAGTAATGTTTAATTAGGATTTTCTCCTGTTTTTTTTAAATTTTTTTTTAATATTGATATGCAGAAGATGCTTGTTATATTTTGGAGATTAATTCTTTCTCAGTTGCTTTATTTGCAAATATTTTTTCCCCATTCTGAGGGTTTTAAATCGTAACCACAAAAATTCTGAGAGGGTCACGTGGAATGAGAGAATTAAAGTGGCTCACACATTACGTTTCCTCAGCTTTACAATTATGGTACTATCATTTTTTTTTATTTATCATTTAAAGATAAAACTATATACTGGGAACAAGTTTGGATGATTCATAGCTTGTGTATTCACTCTGGAAATAAACAGGTATATTTAGGTCACATGTATCTGGAGTTTGTACAACTAGAAGTTGTACAAATTAACTTCCATATGAAATGCAATGTTTGTTAAAAGTAGTAAAAATGTAACAATTTGAAGCTTGCATGTATATTATTAAAACTCAGTAGTAACTATAGCAATTATTTCAAATATAGAATTATTGGAAGGAAGATTATTTTGTCATTGATTGAGTAGAATGGGCTTCCCAGGTGTTACTAATTGTAAAGAATCTGCCTGCCAATGAAGGAGACAGGAGACACAGGTTCGATCCCTGGGTCGGGAAGATCCCGTGAAGGAGGGCATGGCAACACATTCAAGTATTCTTGCCTGGAGAATCCCAACGGCAGAGGAGCTTGGCGAGCTACAGTCCATATGGGCGCAAAGAGTCGGACACAAAGCGACTTAGCACACATGCATTAATTAGAATTGTCAATGAACTGTGATTACAAAATGGTGAACAACTTTAAGTCAGTATTGTTATAGTGTTGTTATATTTTTAATTCTGTACAGACAAAATATATCATTATCACCTATACCCAAGGCAGGCAATGGCCACTGAACTCCTAAGCCTTTGGCCTAACACTCAAGGGAAAATCAATTAGATGATGCAGAAGAGGAGTGAGTGAGTAGCCATAGCCATTTCTGCCATACAAAGCCCTTCAGTTATGCCTTGTACCCTTTCAACAACAGAGCACTCCACTGGCCTCAGGAGTTCCTTCCACTTGAAATTCTGTCAACTCATTCAGCAGAGTGCATCATTTCCTGGCTAATTCCTGGGCTAAGAGCCACAGCAGGAAAGCACACAGAGCAAGTTCATCGGTATGCTTTGATTTCCAAAGCTAATGGTTTATTTAACTAGCAGGTTATTTCTTAATTACAAGCCCCTAATAGGCTGAAATTGTGTTTGGATTTTATAAATTAATTTCACGAAGCTTGCATTTCAAAACAATATGTCAAGTTGAGCGCATTCTTACGCAAACCTTTCTAATAAAGGCAAAGGGAATAAGCTTTTATTTATAAATAAGGCTGTAAACAATCAGCTTTTAGATGAGAAAAATAACTTGACACATATTTATTCTACAGATGTTTATTAAGGGCACAATGTACTGAGAGCTTGAAATTTAAACTGATTAAAATAAACTCCCTTGTTCCACAGGGTTCAGAGTCTAGAAGAGGAAGCTGGTATGTTAAAATACATCAACTACACCATCACCACTTCAACAAAACCATAATGTGTCCAAGTCTGTTCAGCATCATTTGGAATCTTGTACATGCCCTGTGTTCCTGTGGCTGTCCCAGATCTCACGGGGTCACACCAGCCCAGCTGGCCAAGTTTCCAGGCCAATTCTCATGCCTCTGGTTCCCATTCCTCTGATTGCTGCCACCCTTTCAGACAGAATTGTTTTTTAATTCCAATGTGATGTCCAGCTCAGGTTTGTAGAATTTTTATTGGATTAGCCAAAATGTTCATTCTTTTCTCCCCCCATACAATGGCTCTAGTAGCGCTTAGTTGTCTTTAACTTCATTTGAAACAATTTTGTTAGATTGTATTGTGACAGCTGTCATATCAGTGTGCATTAAAAAGAAAAAACCAAAATTGGTAAATTGTTATATAGCCATTTTAATATTTGAAGAAAGACTAAAAAAGCAACATTTTTAGCAGGTTATACTTTATTAATTCAAGAAAGGTAAAAACACAACTGAAATGCAAAAAAAAGAAAATTTGTGCAGTGTATGGAGAAGGTGTTGTGACTGCTTGGGTGTGTCAAAAGTGATTGGTGAAGTTTTGTGCTGGAAATTTCTTGCTGGATAACGCTCCACAGTCTGATAGACCAGTTGAAGTTGATAGCAATCAAATTGAGACATTAATTTAAAATAATCAATGCCATACCTTGTGGGATATACCCCATATACTTCAAATATCCAAATCAAGCATTGAAAATCATTTGCACAGCTTGGTACTGTTAATCGCTTTGCATTGTGTGCATCCTGGGATGTTTGCATTTCACATAAGTTAAGCGATAAAAACTTTCTTGACCACATATCCCATGCAATTCTTTACTTAAATGAAAAAAAAATCCATTTTTAAAGCAAATTGTGACAAGCAATGAAAACTGGATACTGTACAATAACATGGAATGGAAGAGATCATGGTGCATGTGAAATGAACCACCACCAACCACACAAAGGCTGGTCTTCATTCAAAGAAGGTGATATTGTGCATGTAGTGGGATTAGAAGGGAGTCCTCTATTATGACCTCCTTGTGGAAAACCAAACAATTCCAACAAGTACTACTACCAATTAATCAACTGAAAGCAGCATTTGACAAAAACATCCAGAATTAGTCAACAGAAAACACATTATCTTCCATCAGGATAACGCAAGACTGCATATTTCTTTGATGACAGGCAAAACCTGTTACAGTTTGGCTGGTAAGTCCTGCTGCATCTGCCATATTTACCAAACATTGCACCTTTGGGTTTTCAGTTATTTCAGTCTTTACAAATTTCTTTTAATGCAAAAAAAAAAAAAAAAAAAATTTGATTCCCTGGAAAACTATAAAAGGCACCTAGAACAGTTCTTCGGGAACATGGAATTATGAAGTTGCCTGTAAAACAGCAGAAGGTAGTGGAACAAAATGGTGAATATATTGTTCAATAAAGTTCCTGGTGAAAATGAAAACTGTGTGATTTGTTTTTACTCAAAAACCAAAGGAAGTTTTTGGCCAACCCAAGTTCCATGATCTGTGGCATATGAGTTTTCTTGGTCCCAACCTGAGTTCCAAGACCCCCAGTTGAATTGGGAGCTGTGTTGTGAGGCCCAGCTGTGGAGAAAAATTCAGATGTGGCATGTGTGATTAGTACACTGATGGATGAAAAAGTACTGCTGTGGGACAGGGATGGGGGTGGCGTCAAAAGAGATTGCGATCAACTGTGCAGATATCATCAACACCCTTAATTCCTTCAGAATCCAGCACATATTTATTGAGCATCTAATAGGTGTAAGACAATGTGCTAAGCTCTGATGGTATAAAAATAATAAAAATACAGACCAGGTTTCTGTCTGGATATAACAGTCTTTGTAGAAGTTGAATACTAAAAGAGTCACTAAAAGAGTTTTATTATCAAAGAGAAGACATAGCCTACAATGGAAACATGAAACAAGAGGATTTAACTTATAATGGGGATTTGGACCAGAAAGACCTCTCAAAGGAAATGTTATCTAAGCTTGAGTAGGAAATTAACCTGGGGGAAAAGGATAGTAAAAGGGAAGGAAGCAGCAAAAGCATGGTATGTTTGGGGGAAATACAGGAATTCCACCATGAATGGAGATGGGGATCAAGAGAAGGAAAGTATTGTTAGATGATGTTACAGAGACAAGCTAAGGATAAAGGTAATACTGGAACTAAATCTTTGATGAAAAATAGAGTGTTGTTATGACAAAGTAAGAAGACTAATACAGGATGAAAGAGAGTTGCAGGTGCAAAGATGTGCTTTGGTGGTCATGTTTTGGTAATAACAGGTGTTTTGGTATCACTGGAATGTTTAGCACAGTGGCAAAGAATAAAGCTAAATAAGTAGGCAGATATCAGATGATAAAGCATCTTGATAGACGAATTCTAAAGTTTGACTTCGACGTGCAAAGAACAGCCCTAAGGACATGGGGAGAGGGGAGAAGAGAGCGGGTTAGATATATGGAGAGAGTAACATGGAAATTTATAATATAATTGGTAAAATAGATCGCCAATGGGAGTTTGCTGTATGACTCAGGGAACTCAAACAAGGGCTTTGTGACAACCTAGAAGGATGGGAGGGGAGGGGGATGAAAGAGGGGTTTGGGAGGGAGGGGACATAGGGGTTCCAATGGCCAATTCTTGTTGACACATGACAGAAAACCACAAAATTCTGTAAAGCAAATATCCTTCAGTCAAAAAATTAAGTGGCAAATGGGGAAAGAGGTATTGAAGGGCTTCAATTAGAGAAAAGTCACAAATAATTTATGCTTCAGGAAATTGACTTTGGTGGTATTAGATAGATTCAAACCCAGTTAAAGTTCTGCTACAATTTCTAGGAAGAGATGGTGAGGTCTGAAGTGATAGTATCAGTGTAGATGAAGGGAGAGAAAAATTTTGAGAACCCTTTAAGAGCTAGAGTTGGCATAACTTAATGACTCATTCTTTGATCAGAAGGAATAAGATGAGAAAACAAGAATGACACTCAGGATCTAGCCTTGAATGATTGAGATGGTGCTGTTAGTGTTGGTCAGAAAAAAATAAACTATGTTATGCCAACTCTAGCTCTTAAAGGGTTCTCAAAATTTTTCTCTCCCTTCATCTACAAAAAGTTATGACCAACCTAGATAGCATATTGAAAAGCAGACATATTACTTTGCCAACAAAGATCCATCTAGTCAAGGCTATGATTTTTCCAGTGGTCATGTATGGATGTGAGAGTTGGACTGTGAAGAAAGCTGAGCGCCGAAGAATTGATGCTTTTGAACTGTGGTGTTGGAGAAGACGCTTGAGAGTCCCTTGGACTGCAAAGAGATACAACCAGTCCATTCTGAAGGAGATCAGCCCTGGGATTTCTTTGGAAGGAATGATGCTAAAACTGAAACTCCAGTACTTTGGCCACCTCATGCGAAGAGTTGACTCATTGGAAAAGACTCTGATGCTGGGAGGGATTGGGGGCAGGAGGAGAAGGGGATGACAGAGGATGAGATGGCTGGATGGCATCACTGACTCAATGGACGTGAGTCTGAGTGAACTCCGGGAGCTGGTGATGGACAGGGAGGCCTGGCGTGCTGTGATTCATGGGGTCGCAAAGAGTCGAACACAACTGAGCGACTGGACTGAGATGAACTGAATATTTTACAGTAGGGCTGTTTTGTGCCATGTAACAGGCTACTGGATGTGTTGGGCCAGAGCTCAAGAGAAAAGTCTTTCAAGACAAAGTTACAGTAAAAAAAAAAAAAAAAAAGAATAGGTAACATTGCTCAGTGAATATGTAAATTAAGAAGCAAGAAAACCAGAAAATGAGTCAGAAAGCATTCAGAATGAGGAGATATTCAAGCCACCTGACCAGAAGAGGGAGACTAAAAGAAGTATGTGAAGGACAACACAAAAGCCAAAAGAGAAGGCATTTTCATTATAGGAGGTTAAAACTTCATGTTTGAAAAAAGAAACAAGGAAAAATAAGAGAGACTTCCCTGGTGGTTCAGTGGTTAAGAATCTGCTTTGCAATGCAGGGGACGTGGGTTCAATCCCTGTGTGGAGAACTAAGATCCCACAAGCTGTGGGACAGCTCAGCAGGAGCTCCAGAGCCCTGGTGCAGCCAAATAAATAGATGAATATTAAAAAAAAAAAGAAAGAAAGGATAAAGAAAGAGGAGATGAGGAGGATTTGGCAATTAGGGAGGAGGTCAAAAGGCAATTAGGAAAAGGCATTTGTCAAAATGCCTTCAGGAGTCTTACATTTAGAAAAAGTTAAGGGCTCATAGGATGATGTGACAAAACCAGATTGAAGCTTGGGTGAAGTGAAGGAGGAAGCTGTGAGTGGAAAGTAGGGTATTAGAGTTTTATATTACAGAGGTAGAATCTCTCAGCATGTGATCTTGGGAGGTGGTTGTGAAAGGGGAGTTGGAGTGTCAATCACTGAATTAGGGATGTGAGGAAATTACCAACACAGCCCGGCAGTCATTCAAAATGAAAGCAAAGGGGATGGAGAGAAATACTCTTGGACAGCTGTCTAAGACCTTGAAGAATGTAAAGGATTAAACATGAAGACTGATGGGGAGTAGTGAAAAAAAATAGGGCAGAGTGCAGCTGAAAGCCTGAATCTCTGAAGAGCGGTTTAAAAAGTAGGTCCAGGAATACACCTTTGCAGCAATAGCAATAAATGGTTGGAAGGCTAACAATGTCACACAAAGATGAGCAAGTTCTATCTGAGAGGGGGCAAGCACAGGTATCAGCAAGGATAGTGGAAATCTTTATTTTAAGAGTGATTAAAATAATTTAAAATTTGTTTATAATGTAGCAAGTTTTCAGAAGAAAGAGCAGAAAGAGTTAAGATAGAGGACAGAAGTTCAAGAAGAAGTAAGCCAAAGAGGAGAAGGGCAAGTGAGTGAATGAAGAAGCTTTCATCTTGACCAAACTCCAAAAAAGGCCAGGAGGATGGGAATCAATGGAAACAGCTTCAGTTCACACTTTCAGGTGGAAATGTGTCATAAATAGTTGATGACTGAAAGCTTAGGAACTTCCCAAGTGTGGAACTTGATGCCTAATTTCTGAAATGATTCTTTCTCAGTCTGTGTTGAGTTGAGACAGTGATAGTTCACACATTTGCTAAGTGTTTCTTCTTGTCGTGAGAAGCAACCTGTATTTTATCACTGGCATGCCATATTCTTATGGCATATGAATCTCATGTATCTCACGGACATAACTCTCTACATGCCAAGCTTGTGCTCTACTTCATAAACTTATTCCTACATTCAGTCATAACTCATGTTAATATCTTACACAGATGTGAGATTTCATAGTCAATTTGAATGGTAAAAGTGCCCTCAAAATTATAAATAGGATGAAGACAGCTCAGAGATTTTTGGCCAACAAATACGACTGAAACCACATTATCTCTTCCCTTTGTTTAACCTGTATAAAAAGATATTTTGACATTTCAGTAAGCTGCTCTTACTTTTTAAAAAATTAATATCTGTATCTTTCCCATTGTCTCAACTTTGGGTGAATTCCATTTCTTTTTCTGATTTCATTAGTTGCCTGAGCACAAGAAAAACCCTTTCATTTTCCTCTCAAGCCACCCACATCTTTATGCTTGAGCAATTTACACACAGATCACTCCCTCACCATGGCTGCCTCATTAAGGGCTACAGAGAGAGACATTCAGAACCTCACCTCCCGGAGGAAGAGTTAGACCAGTCACACAGCCTGTCCTCTGGGGCTTGCAGGGGAATTGGATTTACCCCAGTCCTATGAGGGGCTTCCCTGGTGGCATGGTGGTACAGAATCCACCTGCAAATGCAGGAGACGTAAGAGGCGCAAGTTCGATCCCTGGGTCGGGAAGATCCTCTGAAGGAGAAAATGGCAACCCACTCCAGTATTCTTGCCTGGAGAATCTCTTGGATGGAGGAAACTGATGGGCTATAGTCCACAGGGTCACAAAGAGTCAGACAAGACTGAGTGAGCACAAGCACACAGCCCTCTGAGAGCTGCCCTCAAGTAATGGCCGAAGCAGATCCAACATGTCAGAATCCACTTGGATTCACTGACATGGTCCTCACCTGGAAGAGACAGCATGTGGGGAGTAGGGGAGAGAAGAGCCAGGTAGATAGACAGAACCTCGTTTTTGTCATCATTTGCAAGCTCAGCCTGCTTCATCCTTCCTCAGTGGAGTATGAAATGGGACACACATTATTCCCTGTTGATTAGTTGGCCCGGTAGCATCACATTTGGTACCCAAGGTCTGAAACTCAGGTCAGCAACAATTATCTGAACAGGGGTTTGGGGAGATAATGAGGCAGGGGAGAGCCCCTCCCTGGCTAAGTTGTTATTGTTTAGTCATGAAGTCATGTCGGACACTTGTGACCTCGTGGACTGTAGCCCTCCAACTTCCTCTGTCCATGGGATTTCCTAGGCAAGAATACTGGACTGGGTTACCATTTCCTCCTTCAAGGGATCGTCCTGACCCAGGGATTGAACATGCGTCTCCTACATTGGCAGGTGGATTCTTTACCACTGCCCTGGCTTAGTACCTATATGTAAATTGATCTTCAGTCTCTTTGCAGTTATCTCAGGGATTGGACTTCAAATGAGAAGGACCTTCAGCCTCATTGAGGGTGTCATGATGCCTGAAATTATCACAGGGTAAAGGCACTGGAGTTCCCCAGCTAAAGAACATATAAGCTACCCACCAATCTGTAGAAAGATGACATGGGCTTCAAACTGAATAAAATTTTGTTAATAAAATGAAAGAGTTACAGTCTAGGAACTGTGATGTGGCTTTGGAGAATTTTCTGCTGTTGAAGGTAGTGTCCACAATGAAACTACATGGGTTTTAGAATGAGGCAGAAATAAATCAAATTCTGGCTTCTTTACTTCTAAAGCTATGAGAACTTGGGCTAATTACTTAACATCTCTAAGTCTCTATATTCTCATTTGAGTAATATACATTATGAGAGAGAAGAGAAGTTTCAAGAATTAGATCAATTAAAATATATATAACATACATATTATATACATATGGCATTAGGAAAATTATATTTTCTATAGTGCTTCTTATTTTTAGCTTATCTCCTGTTCCCTGGAAAGGCTCTGAAGGAATGAGATTTAGGATATATATTTGTTTGGAAGTTAAAGGGAGTCAGACAACAAGATGGGGCAACTCTCAGTGGGAAAAATCTAAGAACACTTCAGAACAGGAACTGGCTGCTGTACAAAAGAGGTGGTCAGTGAAAGACAAGTAGAGAAAACTTAAGAAATGGAAGGTTACAAGAAAAATCAGTTGAAGGATGTGGGTTTGAGCCTTGGCTTGGCTGCTTTTTAAGTTGGAAGGCCTAGAACAAGTCACATAATTTCTCTCTCCCTATTTTTACTTATCCACAACAGAGAAATAATACGAGTACCTTCCTCATAGAGAGGGTAACCAAATTATTTTATCTTTCAAAAAAGGACACTTTTTAGAGTTAAAAAAAAAGGGCAGTATTGATAATTTTTCTGGAACAACATGAGTAAACCAAGACCCTCTTGGACAAACCTAAATATTTTATTTATTGGGTTGAATGTGTGAGGTGACCTAGTACTTGTAATCGGTTTTGCTTCATGCCTGTCATGTTGCAAACACTCAACAAATATTGCTGTTATTTTTGCTGGTAATTTTATCTTCCCAAGTCCAAGTCCCTAAACCTATCCAAGCCAATTTCCTTGTAAAATGAGGATAATACTATTCAGTTCAGTTCAGTTCAGTTGCTCAGTCATGTGCGACTCTTTGTGAGCCCATGAATCACAGCATGCCAGGCCTCTCTGTCCATCACCAACTCCCAGAGTTCACTCAGACTCACGTCCATCAAGTCAGTGATGCCATCCAGCCATCTCATCCTCTGTCGTCCCCTTCTCCTCCTGCCCCCAATCCCTCCCAGCATCAGAGTCTTTTCCAATGTGTCAACTCTTCGCATGAGGTGGCCAAAGTACTGGAGTTTCAGCTTTAGCATCATTCCTTCCAAAGAAATCCCAGGGCTGATCTTCAGAATGGACTGGTTGGATCTCCTTGCAGTCCAAGGGACTCTCAAGAGTCTTCTCCAACACCACAGTTCAAAAGCATCAATTCTTCGGTGCTCAGCCTTCTTCACAGTCCAACTCTCACATCCATACATGACCACTGGAAAAACCATAGCCTTGACTAGACGGACCTTTGTTGGCAAAGTAATGTCTCTGCTTTTCAATATGCTATCTAGGTTGGTCATAACTTTTCTTCCAAGGACCATCTGCTATGATTTTGGAGCCCAAAAAAATAAAGTCTGACGCTGTTTCCACTGTTTCCCCATCTATTTCCCATGAAGTGATGGGACCAGATGCCATGATCTTAGTTCTCTGAATGTTGAGTTTTAAGCCAACTTTTTCACTCTCCACTTTCACTTTCATTGAGAGGCTTTTTAGTTCCTCTTCACTTTCTGCCATAAGGGTGGTGTCATCTGCATATCTGAGGTTATTAATATTTCTCCCGGCAATCTTGATTCCAGCTTGTGCTTCTTCCAGCCCAGCGTTTCTCATGATGTACTCTGCATAGAAGTTAAATAAGCAGGGTGACAATATACAGCCTTGACGTACTCCTTTTCCTATTTGGGACCAGTCTGTTGTTATATGTCCAGTTTGAACTGTTGCTTCCTGACCTGCATATAGGTTTCTCAAGAGACAGGTCAGGTGGTTTGGTACTCCCACCTCTTTCAGAATTTTCCAGTTTATTGTGATCCACACAGTCAAAGGCTTTGGCATAGTCAATAGAGCAGAAATAGATGTTTTTCTGGAACTTTTTTGCTTTTTCTATAATACTACTATTCCCTATTACATAAAATTATTGTGAAGGATTTAGTAGAATAATGCTTATGAAGCACTTGCTACAGTGCTTAGCATATAGTAGATGCTTAATTAAAGTAGCTAATATTATTTTTCAGGGTTGGGGATGAGTGAGATGGATAGGAGAATTCTACAACTTCTGAAATTACTTTCTTTAGTCAGTAGAATTGGTAATTCACACATTTTTTAGGTGTTAGTCCTTGCTATTAACGGAAGCCCAAAAGGAAATTTAAATAAACCTTCACTTTAGTTAATAGTGGTGAGTATAATGTAATGAAAGGTGCACTGATTTTCAAGTCAAAAGATTTTGTCCCAGTTCCAAATTCATATTTACTAACTGCATGGCTTTAGGCAAGTCACTTAACCTTTTTAAGTCCCAGTTTTTTAATCTATTAAAATAAAGATGTCTCTTAGTGTTGCTATGTGGATCAGCTATAAGTAAACTGTAAAATATATGAAAATAGATGAGATTGTGTTTGATAAGGACACATTTTACATTAGCTCTACTCTAGCTCAGGGGGCTTCCCTGATGGCTCAGAGGTTAAAGCATCTGCCTGCAATGCAGAATCTCGAGTTCAATCCCTGGGTTGGGAAGATCCCCTGGAGAAGAAAATGGCAACCCACTTCAGTATTCTTGCCTGGAGAATCCCATGGAGAGAGGAGCCTGGTAGGCCACAGTCCACGGGGTCACAAAGAGTTGGATACAACTGAGCAACTTCACTTTCACTCTCACTGTAGCTAAGGAAGTACTTCCTAACCTTCCTCGTGTCTTTTGAAAAAGTAAGGCATAAAGAATAGATCATCTTCCCCACCCAGAGCTAATGCTTCCTACTTTCAGTTCTCATCTACTTGTTACTGCTGGCCACTTAATATATTCTTAACACGTTGAGGAGCACTCTAGACTTCAGAAAATCATCCTAATGTCATGTTCAGTTATTCTCTTCATCCCTACTTCACTTAGTTAATGCTTCTAGACCACCATCACCCCTGTGGAAAACATATTACATTTTGTTGTCGTTGTTCAGTCACTAAGTTGTGTCCAACTCTTTGAGACCCCGTGAACTGCAGCAAGCCATGCTTCCCTGTCTTTCACTGTTTCCCAGAGTTTACTCAAACTCATGTCCATTGAGTTAGTGATGTTATCTAACCACCTCATCCTCTGTCGCCCCCTTCTCCTCTTGCCTGCCATCTTTCCCAGCATCAGGGTCTTTTCTACTGAGTGGGCTCTTTACATTAGGTGGTCAAAGTATTGGAACTTCAGTTTCAGCATCAGTCCTTCCAATGAATATTTGGGGTTGATTTTTTTTAGGATTGACTGGTTTGATCTCCTTTTAGCCCAAGGGACTCTCGGGAGTCTTCTCCAATGCATAATTCAAAAGAATCAATTCTTCAGCACTCAGACTTTGTCATGATCCAATTCTCACATCAATACATGACTACCGGAAAAACCATAGCTTTGACTATATAAAACTTTGTCAGTAAAGTGATGTCTCTGCTTTTTAATACACGTCTAAGTTTGTCATGAATTTTCTTCCAAAGAGCAAGCATTTTTTTTTTTTTATTTTGTGGCTGCAGTCACTGTCCACGGTGATTTTGGAGCCCAAGAAAATAAAATCTGTGACTGTTTCCACTTTCCCCCATCTATTTGAAGTGATGGGACTGGATGCCATGATCTTAATTTTTTGAATGTTGAGTTGTAAGCCAATGTTTTTGTTGTTACCTTTATAGAATGCTAGTTAAATTACTTCCTCTTAGCATAAACATTAGCAAATCTAAAATTCACATTTCAATCATGATTAGGTTTGGGTTAAGTTCATCATAGATGCTAAAAACAGCATTTCCTAGTTAATACCATCAACTAGGCCATTTCTTTCACACTTCCAAGCACATAAATCTTGGGAATGTGCATGCACACACACACACACAACAAGGTCTTTGCCAAAAAAAAAAAAAGGCCAAATGAACAATAAGGAATTTCCATATATAGCTTATTATTTATGGAGTTTTTGATTAAAGGAAAGTTCTAAAGAAATTCCAAACCTTGTGCTGGCCCTTAGTCTTCCTCACTCTCTTTCACTGTATTATTTTCCTCCTTATTTTCTCCATAGATTAGTGTTGGACCAATAAGAAAAGACCTCTGATCAAATTCCAGGCTCTCTTACATGTAAAAGTTTGGAACATTTCTGACACGCTCACTAATAAAAAGGCAGAGCTTAATCCTAGTCAATAAATTGAACTTGGTCTTGGTGTTAAAATTCTTTCTTAGTAGCTCATCTAGATAGAACTGGAGATAAATAGCTATGCAACAAACATGTTTGGAAGCAATTTACATTTTTTTGAGAATGCATCAATTTTATGTGGTTGTATTAGAATTTAAAAGCCTAGTTTTAGTGGCTTGGGTACTGAGGTACCTGAGAACAGAACCACAGATTTTTAAAATTCTCCCAACAATTTTGGGCATTGACTTTCACCATCCAAATTATTTGGCTGGAAAATAGGAAAAGCAATGTGTTTCTATATCACAGGTAAGAGTATAAAGCTACAGTTGTGCATCTGGCAGTGGAGCAACCTGTCCCAGCAGGCCACTTTCCAGAATGCACATTGGTATAGAGAATATCCGAAGACTGAGAATTAGCCTGTCAACCTTTCAGCACTGTGGACAGTTCATCAACGCAAGGTAGAGAATCTGGTATAGCACTTTTCCAGTATGAAACCTTCAAAGAAACAATGAGGAGAGGTAGAAACCACTGTCTTTAGGGTACATAGAAAGTGAATTCAAAGAGGTTATGGGATTTGCTTCATCACTTAGTACAATCAGGTAAGATTCACAACCAAGGGTCCCAACATACCAAATCTACCCATATAAACATACTGTGTCAGGGAAGAAGAAATTTTCCTCTACCCTTCTAGGTTTTTCTGGCTGGTCTAAGAACTAAGTTGACAGGACTTTCCTAGTTGCACAGCAGATAGAAATCTTCCTGCCAATGCAGGGGATATGGTTTCCATACCTGGTCTAGGAAGATTCCACATACCTCGGAGCAACTAAGCCCACACTCCAGAACTACTGGCCTCCATTCTAGAGCCTGCAAGCTGCAACGACTGAGCCTGGATGCTACAACAACTGAAGCGTGTGAGGCTAGAGCCTGTGATCCACAACAAAAGAAGCCACTGCAGTGAGAAGCCCAGGTATTGAAATGAAGAGTAACCCCAACTTGCCTCAACTAGAGAAAGCTCACCCAAAGCAACGAAGATCCAGTGAAACCATAAATAAATTAATTAATTTTTTAAAAAATGAATTAAGTTCATATGAGACAGATTAACAGGAGAAAATCAAACAAAAGGTTAATAGCATGTATACATGGGAGAGACTCATGAAAGCTGTGTGTCCATTGTGCTCAGTCGCTTCAGTCATGTCTGACTCTGTGTGACTGCATGGACTGTAGCATACAGGTTCCTCTGTCCATGGGATTCTCCAGGCAAGAATACTGGAGTGGGTTGCCATGCCCTCCTCCAGGGGATCTTCCCACCTGGGAATCGAACTTGTGTCTGCCTGCATCTCCTGCATTGCAGGCAGATTCTTTACCCACTGAACCACCTAAATAACACCAAAATAGCTAAAATCGTAGCATTGAATACCATCTTCAACAAAGACAAAGGTTAAGAGTAATTGTTTGGGACTTCAAAGAGAAAGAAGCTCACATGGAGGCAGGAAAGCAAAGATGATGTGAACAAAAGTTTGCTGTGCCATGCAGAGTTGATGGGCCACTGGGCAGACTCGGATCTCTAAGCCTTAGCCCATACTCCTTGCAGGTATCTCTGGTGATAGTTCTTCTCAGGGAACAGTTCCTCTAATTTTTTTTAGTCATTTAGAGGAAAGGTCAGTGGTTTTGTTTGTTTGTTTGTCTTTAATTTTTTGGACATGCCGTGCAGCATGTAGTATCTCAGATCCCCAACCAGGGATTGAACCTATGTCCCCTGCAGTGGAAGCAGGATCTTAAGCACTGGACCACCAGGGAAATCCCAAAGTCAGTGTTTCTTTCTGAGTCTTTTGGGGCTTGATTTTTCTCAGCTTGAAATCATCCACATGCCAAAGAGATATTTTGGGGTAGCAAGTTTTGCTCTGCTACAGATGCAAAAAAAAAAAAAAAAAGTGCTAAGAGGAAAATGGGAAGAGGATTCCTAAAGGTCCAGTTTCACCCATATGTGAAGGGTTTTCTGGAAATTGTCCAAGAGGGAAATGAAATGAGGATTTAGCAGCCAAACACAGGCAGAACCTCAGTTAGATTATACCTTTCTCTTATAGTATGGAGAGTATAAAATATGATAAAAAATATTTGTTTATGAGCAAAACAGCATTGGCAATGTTTTGTGTAATAATTAATTGAGAAAATTTCCACAGAATAATACATTATGTTTATCTCTTGATTACACAGAGACATGTGTGTGTGCATATGCCTATATAGACACGTGTTCTTACTCTCTCATGAAGTCACACACTGACTTCAGAATCCTTTGCTTTAGGGTCTCGCTCAGGGGTCCTCTTCATCCTTCTTTTCCTTCTCTCTCCTCTCCCACTTTGTTCCCAGTTTAGTTTCCTAACTCAAAGGATCTCTCAGTTGTACAGACAAAATTACGAAATAAGCTGTCGGCACATGGACATTGATAACAGCTTCAAGGCAACATTACTGGTGTGAGATGACCAAAGAGGTCATCTGTGGAACTCAGTAGGAAAGAAATGAATGGAGCTAATGCTGGAAAGACTTGTTAAAACAACTGAATGCTGCCTTGGAGTTGCACATGTCCTAGGCTCTGAGAATATATCTGTGACCAAGACAGAGAAGAAGCTTGCCACCTTGGAGTTTTCATTCTTATGGAAAAAAAAAACAGGTAACAAGCAAGTCAGCACAAAATATAATACATTCTAGAAACTTGTGTTTCTAGGACAAACTCTGGAAGATAGTGAAGGACTGAGAAGCTTGGCATGCTACAGTCTATGGGGTTGCAAAGAGTCTGACACGACTGAGTGACTGAACAACAAAAAAGAAACTCATATATTCCATTAAAAAAAAAAAAAAAACCTGAAATAATGAGATAAAATTACTTGGAGGCAGGAGGTGTAGAATGGGCTTCCTAGGTGACTCTGTGGTAAAGAATCCACCTGCCAAGCAGGAGACATGGGTTCAATCCCTGTGTTGGGAAGATAGCTTGGAGAAGGAAATGGCAACTCACTCCAGTATTCTTGCCTGGGAAATCCCATGGACAAAGGAGCTTGTGGAGCTACAGTCCATGAGGTCAAAAAGAGCCAGACATGACTAAGCAACAAAACAGCAGCAACAGCAGCATGGGGTATAGGATACTTTGAATAGAGAGGCCAGGGAGACCTTCTAAGGAGATGGCATCTGAGCTGAGAAAACTTATACCAATGGTAACCATTAATAATTGAAAGCAGATGTGCATGTTTGCATGCTCAGTCGCTTCAGTCATGTCCAAGTCTTTGTGACCCCATGGATTGCATCCCACCAGGCTCCTCTGTCCATGGGATTCTCTAGGCAAGAATACTGGAGTGCATTGCCATGCTGTCCTCCAGGGACTCGTCCCAACCCAGGGATAGAACCCAGGTCTCCCACATTGAGGGTGGATTCTATACCACCTGAGCCACAAGAGAAAGGGGAAGGGCTAGTAAAGCATGCAGATTTCTGGGCATCACACCCAGAAATTTTGAATCCATACTTCGGAATCAGGCCCATGAACTTGCAGGTGCCTGAAGAGTCACCCTATGGAAAACACTGCTACAGTCACTGTCACGGACTCTCTTAGGATGTCCTCGAGTCTGCTGTCAAAGATTCGATGTGCCTAAAACAGGCAAAAATAAAGCCCATAATAATAAAAAAAGTAAAACACAGAAACTTAAATTTTAACTAAAAGCCACAGAAATGGGGATGCTAATTCCTAGAAATGAAATTTTTTTCAAATTTAAAAATATGAAGCATATAATCAGATAAAGTGTAGTTGTAACTATAAATTTTTAAATTTTATTTTAATTGGAGGATAATTACTTTACAATATTGTGATGGTTCTTGCCATACATCAACATGAATCAGCTATAATTATGTATGTGTCTCTGCCCTCCCGGACCACCTCCCACCTTCCTCCCCATCTCATACCTCCAGGTAGTCACAGAGCACTGGCTTTGAGTTCCCTGCATCATACATCAAATTCCCACTGGCTATCTATTTCACATATGGTAATATACATGTTTTAATGCTATTCTATCAAATCATCCCACCCTCACCTTCTCCCAAAGAGTCCAAAAGTCTGTTCTTTATGTCTTTGCCTCCTTTGTAAAATCATTGGTACCCTCTTTCTAGATTCCTTATATATGCATCAACATATGATATTTGTCTTATAAGCCACAGTTATCAAGACAGTATGGTACTGGCACAAAGACAGGAATATAGATCAATGGAACAAAATAGAAAGCCCAGAGATAAATCCACGCACCTATGGACACCTTATCTTTGACAAAGGAGGCAAGAATATACAATGGATTAAAGACAATCTCTTTAACAAGTGGTGCTGGGAAATCTGGTCAACCACTTGTAAAAGAATGAAACTAGAACACTTTCTAACACCATACACAAAAATAAACTCAAAATGGATTAAAGATCTAAATGTAAGACCAGAAACTATAAAACTCCTAGAGGAGAACATAGGCAAAACACTCTCCGACATACATCACAGCAGGATCCTCTATGACCCACCTCCCAGAATATTGGAAATAAAAGCAAAAATAAACAAATGGGACCTAATTAACCTTAAAAGCTTCTGCACATCAAAGGAAACTATTAGCAAGGTGAAAAGACAGCCTTCAGAATGGGAGAAAATAATAGCAAATGAAGCAACTGACAAACAACTAATCTCAAAAATATACAAGCAACTCCTACAGCTCAACTCCAGAAAAATAAATGACCCAATCAAAAAATGGGCCAAAGAACTAAATAGACATTTCTCCAAAGAAGACATACAGAGGGCTAACAAACACATGAAAAGATGCTCAACATCACTCATTATCAGAGAAATGCAAATCAAAACCACTATGAAGTACCATTTCACACCAGTCAGAATGGCTGCGATCCAAAAGTCTACAAATAATAAATGCTGGAGAGGGTGTGAAGAAAAGGGAACCCTCTTACACTGTTGGTGGGAATGCAAACTAGTACAGCCACTATGGAGAACAGTGTGGAGATTCCTTCAAAAACTGGAAATAGAACTGCCTTATGATCCAGCAATCCCACTGCTGGGCATACACACTGAGGAAACCAGAAGGGAAAGAGACACGTGTACCCCAATGTTCATCGCAGCACTGTTTATAATAGCCAGGACATGGAAGCAACTAGATGTCCATCAGCAGATGAATGGATAAGAAAGGTGTGGTACATATACACAATGGGGTATTACTCAGCCATTAAAAAGAATACATTTGAATCAGTTCTAATGAGGTAGATGAAACTGGAGCCTATTATACAGAGTGAAGTAAGCCAGAAGAAAAAACACCAATACAGTATAATAACACATATATATGGAATTTAGAAAGATGGTAACAATAACCCTGTGTACGAGACAGCAAATGAGACACGGATGTATAGAACAGTCTTATGGACTCTATGGGAGAGGGAGAGGGTGGGAAGATTTGGGAGAATGGCATTGAAACATGTAAAATATCATGTATGAAATGAGATGCCAGTCCAGGTTCGATGCACGATACTGGATGCTTGGGGCTAGTGCACTGGGATGACCCAGAGGGATGGGTGGGGGGGAGGGAGGAGGAGGAGGGTTCAGGATGGGGAACACATGTATACCTGTGGCGGATTCATTTTGATATTTGGCAAAACCAATACAATTATGTAAAGTTTAAAAATAAAATAAAATTTTTAAAAAAAAAAAAAATAAATAAATAAAAAGATTATAAACAAACTCTCTTAATTTTTTTTCTTATTACTTTATTACTTGTTAGAAATATCACTGGTTCTTCATTCAACAAGTAAAAATTGTAGAATAGCACAAAGGAAAAAAAAAAAAAAAAACCTGAAATACAAGCTCAGTTCAATTCAGTCACACAGTCATGTCCGACTCTTTGCGACCCCTGTGAAATGCAGCATTCCAGGCCTCCCTGTCCATCACCAACTCCTGGAATTCACCCAAACCCATGTCCATTGAGTCAGTGATGCCATCCAGCCATCTCATCCTCTGTCATCCCCTTCTCCTCCTGCCCTCAATCTCTCCCAGCATCAGGGTCTTTTCAAATGAGTCACCTCTTCACCTCAGGTAGCCAAAGTACTGGAGTTTCAGATTCAGCATCAGTCCTTCCAATGAATATTCAGGACTGATTTCCTTTAGGATGGACTGGTTGGATCTCCTCGCAGTCCAAGGGACTCTCAAGCGTCTTCTCCAACACCACAGTTCAAAAGCATCAATTCTTCAGCACTCAGCCTTCTTCACAGTCCAACTCTCACATCCATACATGACTACTGGAAAAACCATAGCCTTGACTAAAGGGACCTTTGTTAGCAAATTAATGTCTCTGCTTTTTAATATGTTGTCTAGGTTGGTCATAACTTTTCTTCCAAGGGGCAAGTGTCTTTTTATTTCATGGCTGCAGTCATCATCTGCATTGATTTTGGAGCCCCCAAAAATAAAGTCTGTCACTGTTTCTCTTCTATTTGCCATGGAGTGACGGCATCAGATGCCATGATCTTAGTTTTCTGAATGTTGAGTTTTAAGCCAACTTTTTCACTCTCCTCTTTTACTCTCATCAAGAGGCTCTTTAGTTCTTCTTCACTTTCTGCCATAAGTTTGGTATCATCTGCATATCTGAGGTTACTAATATTTCTCCCAGCAATCTTGATTCCAGCTTGTGCTTCATCCAGCCCAACATTTCTTATGATGTACTCTGCATATAAGTTATATAAGCAGGGTGACGATATACAGCCTTGACGTACTCCTTTCCCGATTTGAAACCAGTCTGTTTTTTGATGTCCAGTTCTAATTGTTGCTTCCTGACCTGCACACAGATTTCTCAAGAGGCAGGTTAGGTGGTCCGATATTCCCATCTCTTGAAGAATTTTCCACAGTTTGTTGTGGTCCACACAGTCAAATGTGTTGGCATAGTCAGTAAAGCAGAAGTAAATGTTTTTCTGGAACTCTCTTGTTTTTCAATGATCCAATGGACATTGGCAATTTGATCTCTGGTTCCTCTGCTTTTCCTAAATCCATCTTGAACATCTGGAAGTTCACAGTTCATGTACTGTTGAAGACTGGCTTGGAGAATTTCGAGCATTACTTTACTAGTGTGTGAATGAGTGCAATTGTGCGGTAGTTTGAACATTCTTTGGCATTGCCTCTCTTTGGGATTAGAATGAAAATTGATCTTTTTAAGTCCTGTGGCCACTGTTGAGTTTTCCAAAATTTCTGGCATATTGAGTGCAGCACTTTCACAGCATCATCTTTTAGGATTTGAAATAGTTCAACTTGAATTCCGTCACCTCCACTAGCCATCTATGGGGTTGCACAGAGTTGGACATGACTGAAGCGACTTAGCAGCAGCAGCAGCAGTCACTAGCTTTGTTCATAGTGATGCTTCCTAAGGCCCCCTTGACTTTGCATTCCAGGATGTCTGGCTCTAGGTTGGTGATCACACCATCATGATTATCTGGATTGTGAAGATCTTTTTTTGAAATCCAATTTAGTAGATTGTTCATCAGCATCATTCAGGATAGAATAGAAGGGCAGTACACATATAATAGAATGTTATTCAGCCTTAAATATTAAGAAAATCCTGCCATTTGCAAGTACATGGGTTAACCTGGAAGATATTATGCTAAGTGAAAAAAAGGCAATCACACAGAAGTACAAATACTACATGATTCTAGTATGTGCTCACAGAGCAGAGAATATGATAGTGGTTCTCAAGGGCTAGGGGGTGGGAGAAATGGGGAGTTGTTATTTAATGGGTATAAAGTTTTAGTCATGCTAGATCAGTAAGTCCTAGAGATCTACTGTACAGCACAGGGCCTATAGTTAACAATACCATACCTTACACTTCCAAATTTGTTAAGAGAGTAGATATCATATTACATGTTTCCTACCAGGCTCAGACTGTAAAAAGTCTGCCTGCAAAGCAGAAGACCCAGGTTTGATCCCGGATTGGGAAGACACCCTGGAGAAGGGAGTGGCTACTCATTCCAGTAATCTTTTCTGGAGAATTCCATGGACAGAGGAGCCTGGTGGGCTACAGTCCATAGGGTCACAAAAGAGTTGGACATGACTGAGCGACTAGCACTTTCACTTTCAACACACTTCACAAAGCAACAAGAAAACAATGGGACACAGAGAAACTCTTGGGGGTGTTATATCTATTAGCTTGATTGTGGTGATGGTATCACAGATGTTTTCACATGTCCAAACTCATCAATTTGTACACATTAAATATGTTCAGTTCCTTGTATATCAATCATACCTCAATAAATATGTTTTAAAATATCACACATCATATGCAATTAGTAGTGAGGATAAACTTTATTTCACTGACATTTTTCATTATATACCTACACACACACAAACACACACACACAGTCACAATTTGAAAGTGTCTATACTAATAGACTAATGACAAGATACGTAAACAGAACTTCACTGGAGGTTGAACTAATAAAGAAGAAAAGAGCAAGCATCCTTTGCAACATCTCTATTTTTGTTGTTGTTGTTGTTCTTCAATATATAATATCCACAGTCTTCAGAGTTCATTCTATGCCCTTTCCTCCCCACTCCCCATCTGGCTAGGCAACCTCATCATTTCATTTGGCATGTAGTCAACTGGTGACTGGAGAAGGAAATGGCACCCCACTCCAGTACTCTTGCCTGGAAAATCCTATGGATGGAGGAGCCTGGTAGGCTGCAGTCCATAGGGTCGCAAAGAGTCGGACACGACTGGGCGACTTCACTTTCCCTTTCCCTTTCAACTGGTAACAGTGCCTAGAACTCTCTCTCGGGGTGCAGACCCATAGCTATCCAACTGCCTCCTGCGTATTTCATTTGCTTCTCACATGAACAAAATTGAACGCATCTCCTCTCACTGCTTGATCCTCCTCTAATACTCCTTCACTCAGCTTTGCTACTCCAGCCACCACTTACCCAAAGTGAAACCTGGGACTCATACTAACCTCCCTCCTTTCCATACCCTATCTTTTTCATACCCTATCCTTTCTGAGTTTCCTAGAAACAAAGCCTGGGGTGGGGGTGCGTCTCTTGTAATGACTTAGAGAGTCTCTACTCTCAGGAGAAGGGGAGTGAAAAAAGCAAGACAGAACAGGGGAAAAAGATAAGCAAAGGCGTGGTTTCAACTGGAGACCAGCTTCATTCACCCTGGTCCCCCAGGGAGCTCAGGAGGACAGTGAGCACCAAAATGTCGATCCACCTTGAGGCCAGGAAGCCACCTTCTGTATCCTGATGTCAGTCAGTCATTGGTCACAAGCTGCCAATGGGGCGAGGGATATGTAATCCCCTAGATAAAATGCCTCTTGTTCCAACAGTCCCTGCTCCACAGAAAAGGATCATTGTGATGGATTAACAACCAAAGCTTACAGCAACTGGGGGAAGGATCCACCTGCCAGGTAAAGGGGATCTGGCAAGATACCAACAGTAAATGTGATGACTCTCATAACCAGTGAATCTTTCAAATTCATTGATTTATCTCCTAAATGTGATTTTAATCTACTTCTCTCCACCTCCAATGTCCTACAAAGCATTTTCACACCTCTGTCCTTTTGCTTGGTCTGGTTCCTCTACCAGGAATTCTTGTTTCCCCATGGGAATGCTTGTGAATATTTCCAGTTCCAGTTCAAATGTCAACTCCTTTCTGTAGTTTTTGCGGATTTACCTCTGCTTCTTCTACAGAAATAGGCATTCATTTGTGCCCCTATTTAACTTCATCTATTCACCAATTATAGGACTTAATGCTCAGACACAAATAACTACAGTGCAGTGAATTATTAGCCCCTTTAGATAATGGTACCACATCTCCTTAGATCGAAGATCGTGTCTTATTCATTTCTGTATCCATGGTGCAAATCACAGCCCTGACACACCCCAGGTGCTGAGTAAATGGCTGAATATAACTCAGTGTATGGAACTCATAACAGGAGTTGAAGCTGAATAGGAGGTATTTGTCAATGGAAACCCTGAGTTGGGTAGAAAAGAAATCTAGATACTGACACATCACTTCTTCCCATGCTCTTTCCAAATGCTACCCATCCATTAATGCAAGCTCAACCAGTCTATTCTCTATTCTATCTCTTCCTGATCTATTTCTTTTCCTATATCTTAGAAAATTTGACAATACCATCCTATTTCGCAGAGGATAATTTATGGCAATCTCAGAGTAATTTTTAATTATTTCATGTGTGACTTCTTGAAAGCTAGGGCCTTATCTTATAGCTCTATGTATTGAATTGTGTGCAGTGATAAAAAACTGAGGGCTCAAGGAATTCTTTCTGAATTGATTATGGCAGGAAATACTTGGCTGTGGTGTTTGGAAGAAGCAGTCAAAGCAGAAGAGAGTTAACACAGAAGGTAGATCATCAGCATCAATTACTACCTCCTGGCCTCTGACATAACTGCATTGGGTATGGTCGACTGTATACTCCCTAAGCCATCTGATCTAGGAGAGGAGATGCACCTGATTTCTTTGTTGAATAACACAGCTCTCTACTGTAGGAAGGGCTGCTGTGGCCACATGGCCGTTGTTTAAAGTTAGAACACAGGGCAGTCCTTTCACCATTGAAAAGACAGAGAGAGAGAAAGAGAGAATCCGGTAAACTTGGAAAACAGCAATGCACTGTGGGATCCAAATTGATTTTTTTCTCTCATCTGAGTCTGCATGCTGCAGGGCTGGGATCAATACGATATGAGTCCTCTATTAAAGACAACATAAAACATATATTTTTGAGGTGGGGTGGTAGAGAGAAGTCTGCTATTTGTAGGACTGAGAGCCTGAGGGAGTCTGGAGCAGGAGGATACTGAGGGCAAGTCCTTTTTCTGGTACCTCACCCACACCCTCTCTCAGTGCCATGATTCCCGCTGCCCATTGCTCATAGAGATAGGATGTTTACCCAGTAGTCTCATGGCTAAACCTGAATTGCTCTGTTAAAGAAGGAGAGGATATGCCAGGGTTTTGTTTGTTTGTTTATTTCAGCATCTACATATTCCTGCTGAGTTTTGGCTTCCCTGTCTAGAGAAAATTAGGATAATAATACCTAATTCCAGAAAACATTGCACTGTCTGCACTAGAAAACAAGTACCCAGCAAGATTCATGTGCGTCATCAGTGTTTAACACACATGAATGTCCCTTTGCCTTTCTCCTGTTCTCTTTGGAAGTTCAGCTCTGATTTGCTCGTGTTTCCATGGAACTCTCGGTCTCCTTCCTGAGTTCAGCCTAGGTTTGAATTGTTTTGCCCTATTTTGGCTTTGCTTTCTTTGGAGTCCTATAGCATATGGAGTTACAAACACCAAGCAGCAGGTGATGATGTGTCCTTGTTTATTGCCCTCTTGTTGCTTCATGCATAACGTGGACTTCCCTGGATTAAGGTCCAGGAGCACCTTCAGTTAGCAGACGTGGTCCGGTAGAGAACATCAGTTCCATGAGTGTATGGACCAAGCTCATCCCGTATTCCCAGACCTATGGGATACACAAAAAATATTTGTTTAGATTCCACATATAAGTGATATAAAAAATGATATTAATACTAATGAACTTATTAAAAAAATAGACCCATTGACACAGAAAACAAATGTATGGTTACCAATGGGGAAAGAGGTTATTGTTCAGTTGCTCAGTCGTGTCCGACTCTTTGAGGCCCCATGGAGTGCAACATGTCAGGCTTCCCTGTCCTTCACTGTCTCCCAGAGTTTGCTCAAATTCATGCCCACTGAATTGGTGATGCCATCCAACCATCTCATCCTCTGTCATCCCCTTCTCCTCCTACCTTCATTCTTTCCCAGCATCAGGAGGGATAAATTAGGAGTTTGGGATTAACAAATACACACTACTATAGACAAAATAGATAACAAGCAAGGACCTACTGTATAGCTTAGGGAATTATACTCAATATTTTGTAAAAACCTATAAGAGAAAAGAATTTGAAATATACACAGGTACATATTAATATATATATATATATGATCTGATCTGATATATATATATATTAATATGTACCCGTGTGTGTTAGTTGCTCAGTCGTGTTTGACTCTATGTGACCCTATGGACTGCAGCATACCAGGCTTCTCTGTCCTTCACTATCTCCCGGAGTTTGCTCAAACTCATGTCCATTGAGTTGGTGATGCTATCTAACCATCTCATCCTCTGCCACCCCTTTCTTCTTTTGCCTTCAATCTTTCCCAGCATCATGGTTATTCTAATTACTGGTATTTTTAACAGTCATGAATTGAATTTAATCTGATTTTGTTGTAAACAACCATAACCACAGGAGAGAACACACTGACCTGAGAGACAAGAAACTGAATTTGAAACCCATCCTGTTTCCTCTCTACCCATGTGGCTGAATTAAACCGCTTCCTTTCTCTGAAGCTATTTCCTAATCTGTAAAATACTGTTATCTAATGTCTGTGTGGTATCTAATATCCAGTCTGGAAGCCAAAGTCAACTTGTTGGCATAGCTAAGACTGAAATTTTTGCAACTTTCCAGGCTTCTTTTTTTTTTTAAGTTTGTATGCAAGAGTGATGCTTTTAATTGCCATGGAAAATATGTCATCAGATGACAAAGTAAGCTCAGAAGGAAAAACATGGCATTCTTTATACCAAGTAGTACCTAAATCACTGGATTTGAAAAAGATCCACTGCTTCTTTATGTTCTGCTGTAGTTTTTATCTCAAATCTCTATACATTTAGTTTTCACATCACAAAAGAGTGCTCCTAGAAGCCTAGAGACTTCTACAGCAACATGTTCATTTTATAAATAGTATAGGGCAGGTCAGAGGTAATAAATGACTTGTCTAATGTCACAACACCAGTTATAAAGCCAGGACTTGGGTCATCTCTTTAATTTCAAACCAATGTTCTTTCTGGCATGCCATACCATCCTCTTATATAAGCACAGTTGTATCTACACTCCAAGGTCTGTGCTTGTTATGAGCCTATGAAGATGTAGCCCCAACCTAAGAAACATATGAATACTATGTGTATCTGTTTGTTTGTTTTAATTGAAAGTAGCCATGCTCATTAAAAAGCTTTTGGGGAAAGAAAATAAAAAAATAGAAAGAATAAAAAATATAGAAACCATATATTACACCAACATTTAAACCTAATTACCAACTCATATGGTCTCTTCCCATTTCTTTTTAATACACATATTTGTACATAGTCATATACATACAAGACATGTAACTGTACATCTTTCTCTTGTCATTTAAATTATGTCATATGTTTTTCATGTTTTTCTGTTCTAGTCTTCATAAATATCATTTGAATGGCTATATAACATTCTGTTCAATGGATTAGGATTTAGGTTGTTTACAGTTTTAAAATATATATGAGCCACTGTTGCTTTAGATCAGGGGTCCCCAACAGCCAGGCCGTGCACCAGAACCCCCTGTCAGATCAGTGACAGCATTAGATCTGAAAGAAAGTGCACAATAAATGTAATGTGTTTGAATCATCCCAAAACCATTCCCACCTCCCAGTCTGTAGAGAAATTGTCTTTCATGAATCTGGTCCCTGGTACCAAAAATGTTGGGGACCACTGTTTTAGAGTATTTCTTTACTGTAAAGTCTAGGAAGTGGAATTGTTTAAAAGGTACTGATCAACATTTTAAGACTCTTGATACACTCAGTTAAACTGCTTTACAAGATGGTTTGTGCCAATTTCCACTGCCACATATAGTGCATTAGAGTGATTCTATTTTCAAAAAAAGTACATGCATCCAATAAAGAACAAAGAACCTTACATATATAATGAAAACATGTACAGAATCTTCCCTAGTAGAGAGTAGAAAATGTCCAAACCCAGGAAACGATTGCTGATGATACTTTTTTGGGATCACAAAGTGAAAAGGATAAGTAGCAAAGCAAAGAAATATTTTACAGGCACAATTTGAAAGTCTTTTCATATATTGCTTTGTTCCTATGAAGTTATTGAACTTTTCTAAAGATTTTTTTTTTTCTTTACAGTCTCAAAACAAATGAAGAAGCACTTAGATAAACTATCAGTGGAAAAAACAGTAGTAATTTGTCAGGAAGAATGAGTATAATTTGAGGGGATGGGGCCTCCCTGTATTTCCAATCACATGGATTGACCAATAAGAGGCAACTTTTATGACCCCTGCTCCTCCTCCTCTGCGACACTTTGTTTTAGGAAAGCTCTGTAGGAAATAGTTGGAAACAGCGGTAAGCCTGCCATAGGCTCCCGTCTCCACCAACATCTGGGCTTCTCATTCACCTTCCCCAGAGCGCTGCCCTCTCCTTGACCTCCATAGCTCTGCAGGCTGATTAGCAGCACTGCGCACTGGGAAATGAGACTCTGGGGAACTAACCCAATCCACCCACACATGCGGCGTGGACTGCCCCATGCACCTACACCAGAGTTCATGCAAGGGGACAGGAAAAAGCATCACAATGTCAGAATCTACACTAGGTCCTCTAGTTGGGGCTCTGCTTAATTTTATACACTGGCTAGGAAGAAGGAAGAGAACGGAGTGCTTCTACTTTGCACACAGTTTGAAAATAGAGTTGTATAGATATGTCCTTAAATCACAGATACACATATTTCTAATTTGATCCCTGTCTCTACCATGTATTTGTGCTGTGCTGTGCTCAGTTGCTTCAATCATGTCTGACTTTCTGTGACCCTATGGACTGCAGACCACCAGGCTCCTCTGTCCATGGGATTCTCCATGCAAAAATACTGGAGTCGGTTGCGGGGTTATTGTGCCCTCCTCCAGGAGGTCTTCCCAACCCAAAGATTGAAACTGAGTCTCTTACATCTCCAGCCTTGGCAGGCAGGTTCTTTACCACTAGTGCCACCTGGGAAGCCCACTATGTATTTCAGTTCAGTTCAGTTCAGTTCAGTCGCTCAGTCGTGTCCGACTCTTTTCGACCCCATGAATCGCAGCACGCCAGGCCTCCCTCTCCATCACCAACTCCCAGAGTTCACTCAGACTCACATCCATCAAGTCAGTGATGCCATCCAGCCATCTCATCCTCTGTAGTCTCCTTCTCCTCCTGCCCCCAATCCCTCCCAGTATCAGAGTCTTTTCCAATGAGTCAACTCTTCTCATGAGGTGGCCAAAGTACTGGAGTTTCAGCTTTAGCATCATTCCTTCCAAAGACATCCCAGGGCTGATCTCCTTCAGAATGGACTGGTTGGATCTCCTTGCAGTCCAAGGGACTCTATAGCTAATACACTGAAGTGGCTTACACATAGCATGTATGTTTATTTCTTTATTATATGACATTTCCAATTCAGAGTTAGAAGACGCTGGTACTTTCAAAGGATAAAAAATGTAGAAACTGCAAAAAAATGTATGTTTTTTATTATATAATTCTAACAGTTTATGATTATTTCACAGAGTGATAATATATTTTGCCTGTGAATGCATAAATCAAAAGAACTCTCATCACAAGTCCAAGTTCAGGTTCAACACAGATGAGTTTTTCTAGATGCCATAAGCTAAGGGAAGCCCTCAGAGATCAAGTTCTCTAGAAAGTGTGTACTGCAAGGAGTGCAAAATCTAACCTCAATACTGACCCTTTGGTCACATAGAATCACAAATCTCTCATATGTGGGAAGAGATAATATACAAGATCCCAAAGGAGCAAAAGACCCCTCTTCCAAGCTACCAACCAATATCTTTCTCACTCCAGGGTGACAAGGCTGACCTTTTGCCCAGCTCAAAGTGCTCTGCAAGCTCTCTTCTCTGCTGGTCACTCAGAGGAGGCAGGGGGCTTTGGTGGTAAATAGTGTCCAGAGGCTGACACAAGAACAGGAGGACCTGGGAATGGTTATCTGGGGGCATCAGATGCTGATGGCCAGCTAAGACTACTTCCAAGAAGCCTTTCACTTCCACCTACATTCCAAGGAATTTCCTGCACATCCCTCTCAGCAGTGCTAGATCTCTAACTTGTAGGAGATTCCTCAGGAATTGCCATATGGAACCTGGTCTTTAGGTCAGCCCGAGTTCTAATTGGCTCTGGTTTCTACTTGCTCCTGTGTTCTCTGTTAGCAGCTGAGCTTCATTCACAAGGAGGAGGAAATTTTCCTGATCTTCAAAAGCATTAAGGAAAGAGAAAATCAAAGAGCTCATATCTGAGCTCAGGGCCAAGTACTCCACTCTTCTAACTGAAGAAAGGAAGGAACATGCCCATGCTTCAGTGCTGCGAGTCAGCGTGAGGAACTCTGCCCATGGCAAAGGTCATGAGGAAGGAGGCTCGGCATATGCAAAGGCAGGATCGAGCCTCAGGAGTCCCCCTGGAAATTCTCGAGCATCTACCCCCAAAACCAGAGTCTGCCTTCTTTACTGCTTTGTGCTATCACCTACACCTCTGACTTTACAGGGGGCTGTCCCCCACCACCTCTCTCTGAAAAAGAGTTAACTTACAGCTCCAGTTAATAAAGTTCCTGGGCGTGACAAGAGTGTTTCAACCTACAAACTCCTTTGGAAGTCCTCTAGCCTGCCTGAATAGGTTCTTCCGGCCACATGTGATTGTTCATAGCCTCCCAGCCGTGAGAGGCATGAGATGTTCTAAACTGTCTAAATATAGATTCCTTTGAGCAGTTAAAAGATTGATTAGAAATTGTATTGGTGAAGGGTTTTTCACTTGTTGGGCCAATGTTTGCTGCTAAGTTTCCATATCCCTTACCTACTGTGTCCCTGGCAGTGTATTGATTAATATAATTGGTGTATAGGAATGTAAGTAGTCGGAGAAGGCAATGGCACCCCACTCCAGTACTCTTGCTTGGAAAATCCCATGGACAGAGGAGCCTGTTAGGCTGCAATCCATGGGGTCGCTAAGAGTTGGACACGACTGAACGACTTCACTTTCACTTTTCACTTTCATGCATTGGAGAAGGAAATGGCAGCCCACTCCAGTGTTCTTGCCTGGAGAATCCCAGAAACGGGGGAGCCTGGTGGGCTGCTGTCTATGGGGTCGCACAGAGTCGGAAACGACTGAAGTGATTTAGCAATGTAAGTAGTAGCTTTAATGCTTGCAATCTTGGACCCTTGAGTTAATTCTTTTCTTGTTATAGCCCACCACACCTTTGCCCTATAGGAATGCAACTTTATCTAATGCTTTCGGAGGGTGGCGCCTGACTTTAGAATAATCACCTTTAGAGAAAAATAAGTTTTCTGAAGAAAGGATCTTAAAATGTTGACAGGCCCCCTGGCCAGAAGATGATGTAAATCACCTAAACTTTTGCATATGATAAGTTTGAAAGCCTGGCTTCAATAAGGATCAAGGACTGCTGACCTTCCCCCATTATCCTCTATGCACAACTTAAGGTATAAAAACTACTTTGGAAAATAAAGTGAGGACCTTGTCTTGATCTCCCCATGTCGTTCTTTCTCTCACCTTCTGGCTGAATTCCCACCTGGATCGTGGAGGCTCGTCAAGCCTACTAATTATGCCTGGGCTTCTAAGATCTGACCAGGGAGGCCTTAGTGTCTCCTCTCCTTCAGGAGAATGGGAGGACGCCTGCGGCCTATGTAGGTGATGCAAATTCCTTATTTTGGAATTTTATTAGCTTTCCATGTAAACCAAGTTATTCAGCCTCTTTTCTCCACCGAATTTTCTCACTGAGCTATCCTTATTTAACCATTCTTTATATCTTTAATTCTATCGTATCCTGATTGCCAAAGCCGTCTCCCCTTCAAAACTCCTGACTCCACCGGGGCTGGACCCCAGTACTTCAGGGAGAGGACTCTGCAGAAGGGCTCCATTGGTCCCTCAGCTGAAACATGCCCTCAAAAAGAAGAAGAGGGATTTTGAGAAGAACTAAGAACAAGGACTTGCACGTGGAAGGAACATGTACAGATCATGAAGCACTTCTTTATACATCAGTTCCTTCTAGAACCACAACCATGTATTCTTTTCATTTTGCTAAATGAGTAAACTAAGGTTTAGAGAGATTGTCTAAGGACGTGGATGCCCCCAGATCTGACTAGTTCCAAAGCTCATGCTCCTTCCCTGGATATACTGGAGCATGGTGCAAGTCATGATGAAACAGACTTACCTGAAGGTTGTTTCACTAGTGGCAGGAACATCTATGTGCCTAAAACCTGCCCCTTTTGGACACAACTTGTACTGAGAGAGAACCACAGACATTGCTGTTCCTAACCACCATTCTCTATTCCAGTAACTGGAATAGCCTCCAAATGCTTTCAAAGTTCCACTCCTGAAGTCTCCCAGGATTGAAATTCAGCAAGCTAAAAACATCTTCATGTCTAATTTGGCCATGGCTCTGTCAATGAGATTAATTTAAGAAAATGAAATGAGATCAACTCAAGAAATGCATTAGGACTAGGCACCCCAATCCTAATTTTTTTTCCTCCTAATTTTATTACATGTTTTAAGATTTCTGCTTGTGATGGTCTACAAAAAATTCACACTGTCCCAAGTTAAGGGCAGTACTTTGCTTTCCCTCAATTCCCCAAAGACCACACTTCCTCTCTTAAAACTTAGTACTGTATCTGGTGGCCCTAGTCCTTGTGCTCCCGGTCTCAAAAGCTAACTTGATTGGTTCAAAGCTGTGTCTTATAACTTCATCTTCTATAAATCACCTGCCAGAACAAACATCCCCTACAGGAATCATCTCTACTTATGGCTGCAGCCAAGCTCCCATTTTCTCACTTACCTCTATGTCTGGACACATTCTGTTAGGAAAAGAAATTTTAAGAAAAATGTCTCTAGTTTTGTCTTCTAACTCAGACTGAAGGGAAATTGTAGGCATTCTCCACTGCTATCACATCCCACTGCCCTCAGGTCCTGTAGACTGGAGGTGTCACTATGAACAGAACATAAATGAGTGGCAGTAAACACACAGACCCACATACATGACTCACAGACCCATACACATGGCTCACAGTCCATGGTTGTGGACTGCTGGCAGAGCACTGAACTCATCCTGGGTCTGACATGAATGAAGGTTACCCAAAATCAGCACTGTTCTGGCAGCCCAATCTTTCTAGATTCTGTGAAAGAAAGACTCCACCAGCCAGCAGGACCAATCTAGACTTTGGACTTCTTGCCTGAAACTTGGAGCCAGACAGAGAGCTCTAGAACAATGACCAAAGTTCCTTGGTACACCTGATCAACCCAAGAACATAGTTTGAATATGTGTGTATGTGTGTGCTTGTGTCTATCTGTGTGTGTGTATATACATGCATACATTTAGGACACAGTTTGGAGAGGTAAAATGTAAGTGCAAAAATCCCTGTTCAAACAGCACTGCCTTCAGACTGGGTCAGTGGAGCCTGTATGTGTGTGTGTGTGTGTGTGTGTGTGTGTGTGTGTGTGAGTGTGTGAGTGTGAGTGAGTGTGTGTGTGTGTGTGTGTGTATACCTACATTCATTCACTTTGGAGGAGGGATGAAGAGGACCAAAGGGTGCTACAAAGGATAGAAATGGGCATCAGGGTCATGTGAGGCCCTGTGTGGACTCTGGTTCTCTGCTTGACTGCTCTGCCCACTGCCAGATCTGTCTTCTCCCAAACACTCCAAAGCATGGGGTCCCCTGAGGTACAGGTTTCAGGCAACAGCCCCCATTTACCCAGGTCTGAGGGTGGTGCTGTCTCAGCAACACTTTGTGCATTTAACTTTTGCATCCCCAAACTGTGTCTTGAGTGTAACACATTAAGCCTATTGCTGGCCCTAGAGTAGACACTGAATATGTATTTTTCAAATCAGATAGAATCCTGAATCTTAAAAGATATTGTAAAAAGTAATCAAACCCAAATTGGGTCCCCATAACCACAAGAGGCCCTGATCGAGATCTCATTAATACTCTGTCTACTAATCCTCAAGAATTAGCAAATACAACTCTATCCTGCTATGAAGTCCTCCCCACCTCCAGGGCTCAAGTAAAGGCTCAGAAAGACAGCCAAAGAAGCCTCGCTAAACATATCTTTGAATCCACGCATTGAGTAACATTTCTAATAAGCCCTCTCAGGCTTAATGGGGCTTTCTGATGATTCCCCATTCCAAACTCCCCTATATGCCTCACCATTTACTTCGTATAATTCCCTCTAGTAGATAATCAGGGTATTGCATTCAAAGTCACTTAAGTTTGAATAGGCTTTTCCAGTGCCCTTTGATTACTTAAATGTCTCATACCTGCTATGTTGTGCCTTTATAAGCGCTCGCTGCTCTAGTATAGGTTGGCTTAGACTCAAATGCAAAGAGGCTCATGTTCTCCATAGAGAGCATCTTCTCAAAAAAATCTACAGCAGTCTCCATGGGGCTTTAAACCACCCATCATTAACCTGGTGACCAGACTTTTCCTTTGAAAGCCATCTCTACTTCTGAACCATCCTAAGCCCTAGAACTCCTGAGGAATTTCTAAGAATAGGAGGGATTTATTCCATAGCTTACTTTACCTTAGGCAAACAGTAGCTGTATATCCTCATGATTTCCCTTTGCGTCCAAAGAAGTGAAACCCAACTGATAACTCTCCCAAATCTGCCTTCCTGGGAGGGCAGACCCCACTGAATGTGACCCCATACTAGGGCAAGTTCTGAGCCATTAGCAAGCTTATTGTCATGCTTCTTACCAAGAAAAAAGCACCTGACTGAGGAGGTTAATGGAAAGAGAGACTTTTTTTCAATAAGAGAGAGACTCTTTAAAGAAGGAGGATAGCAAAAATCAGTTGAATCATGTGTACAATAGGTCCAAGAGCCAGGGGCCTTTAAAACTGGCTGAAGCACCCACAGACAGACAGCACCTGCATAGGCAACTGCTCCATTGCTGAAGAATGCTGCATGAGTCAGTGCATCTACCTCACCCACACTTGCTGCGGGCCCTCCCTCATCTCAGATGTTCTCTTGGTCCTAAGCTTACATTCAGCCCTGTGCTGCTTCCTTGCTCTTCCTGAGTCAATCATGGGGAGGAAAGAGTATCCCTAGAACCCGATGCATTAGTTTCCTGGGGCTGCTGCAACAAACAGACAGGGCCTACCCTGGTGGCTCAGTGGTAAAGAATCCGCCTGCCAATGCAGGAGGCACAGGGTTCAATCCCTGGGCCAGGAAGATCCCATATGCCTTGCAGCAATTAAACCCATGCACCACAAATACTGAGCCTGTGCTCTAGAGCCCAGGAGCCACAACTACTGAACCCACATGCTGCAACTACTGAAACCCTTGGGCTCTACAGCCCGTGCTCCACAGCAAGAGAAGCCACCAAAATGAAAAGCCCTTGCACTGCAATGAAGAATACCCCTGCTCACTGCAACTAGATAAAAACTCCCACAGCAATGAAGACTCAGCACCACCAAAATTAAATACAAATATTTTTAAAAAGCAGACATTTATTCTCTCAGAGTTCTGTAAGCTGGAAGTCCAAGATCAAGGTGTCAGCAGGGTTGGTTCTTTCTGGAGGCTTTGAGGGATAAACTGTCCTGCCTCCCAGCTTCAGGTGGCTGCCAGCAGCTCTTCACATTCCTTGGTTTTGAGATGCATCACTCCAATCTCTGCCTCTGTTGTCATGTAGCTTTATTCCCTGTCTTCTCTGCATCCCTGTGTCTGAATCTTCCTCTCCTCTTTCTCATAAAGATACCAGTCATTGGATTTATAAATCACCCAGGTGGAGATTGCTCCTTGGAAAGAAAGCTATAAAAAAAAAAAAAAAAAAACCTAGACAGCATATTAAAAAGCAGAGACATCACTTTGCTGACAAAGCTATAGTCAAAACTATGGTTTTTCCAGTAGTCATGTGAGATGTAAGAGTTGAACCATAAAGAAGGCTGAACACCAAAGAATCAATGCTTTCAAGTTGTGGTGTTGGAAAAGACTCTTCAGAGTCCTTTTGACCGCAAGGAGATCAAACCAGTTAATCCTAAAGGAAACCAACCCTGAATATTCATTGGAAGCACTGATGCTGAAACTCCAATAGTTTGGCCACCTGATGTGCAGAGCCAACTCAATGGAAAATACCCTGGTGCTAGGAAAGATTGAGGGCAGGAGGAGAAGGGGGTGACAGAGCATGAGATGGTTGGACAGCATCACTGACTCAATGGACATAAGTTTGAGCAAACTCCATGAGATAGAGAAGAACAGAGAAGCCTGGTGAGCTGCAGTCCATGGGATTGCAGAGCTGGACGTGACTTAATGACTGAACAACAACAACAGGTGGTGTTAGTGGTAAAGAATCAGCCTGCCAATGCAGGAGACTCAAGAGAAGAGGTTCAATCCCTGGGTCGGGAAAGTCCCCTGGAGTAGGGAATGGCAGCTGACTCCAGTATTCTTTGCCTGGAAAATTCCATGGACAGAGGAGCCTGGCATGCTACAGTCTATGGGGCTGCAGAATCAGACATGATTGAGCACACACATACTCTCTAATCTAGTATAATCTCATTTTAACTAATAGCATCTGAAAAGACACCCTTTCCAAATAAGGTTGCATTCTGTGGTTCCAGGTAGACATGAATTTGGGGAGGAGTTGGGGACACTGTTCAACCTGCTACATCCCGCCTTGACTTAAACCTCCTTTAGCCCCACTGCTTCTGGTCATTGCTGACTGTACCAACAGACCTTTCCCCAAAGATCCAAGACACTGCTAACTTTCCTGGACTCACCAACAAACAAGGAACAAATGCACTTGCTCTAATTTATTCTCTGCCTTTCTCAGAAGTGTTTCTGACCTTTCTCTGTAGCCCATTGCTGGAATCATACATTGTCTTAACCACCAAAGCACATGTAAGTCTGTCATACAGTTCCAGCTGAGCACATAATGATAAATGAAGTATATGAATGAATGGAAGCCTATTCTAATCCTACTCTAGGTAAGACAATGAAGTAGGTAAAATTTATTCTCAGAATTCTTGTCCCTAAAGGTCCAAGGCCCCCTTCTACTCCAGGTTTGAGGTTTTCAACCACTCAAATAATGTCCCATCCCCGCATCTTTTTGATACCCTTTGATACCTCCCCTTTCCAAAATGTTCCTCAGGCTACAAAAAAAAGGGGCTAAAGCCATTTGACACATTACTTCATATTATATTCTTCATAGACGGCTATGAAATTTCTATTTTAATAGAGACTCTTGATACCATAGTCACAGTAATCAAGTGATCTGGGCACATTGGCCAGGCTAGGGATTTATAGGCAATGATATGGGTCACTACCAGTCCCTTGCATCCCACCTTGGCCAGCCACAGCACCAGCCCCCAAGCAAATTGTTCTGGACTTTACCTCCAGAAACAGGCTCAGGCCATGTTCACTCATCTTTCTCCACCTTTTCTGCCTGCATGCCTGCTTGTCCAAGTGATCTGTGTCTAGTTCTCTTTCCTTCAGGTGACTTTATACCAACTTTTCCATTTTTTTTTTCCCTCCCAGTCCTTCATCCCCTCTCTAGTCCTTGGACAACATTTCTTTTGTCTTTTAAAAGAGGGGGAGAGGGTGTGGCTTATTGTTTTTGCCACTTAGGAAAAAAAAATATTGTCCCTTAGAAAAAATTGTTGTAATTCTCATCATCAGGGACAAGGTCAACATGTTCATTCTATCTGACCTTTAATATCACTTTTGAGACAGAGTCTCTATTTTTATTTTCTTTCCAGAGACTTGGTGATGTACAGCTACCAGTTTTTATTCACTGTCCTTTTAGTCAATTCAATCTCAAGAATTAATTTTGTAATTGCCATTGAAGGAAAGGTCAAAAACAAAACAAAGAAAAGGACCTGGAAGAGCTGTTCTCTGAAATGCATTGCACCCAGCAAGACCTCCCTGGTTCTGTTTTCTGGCCCTGCTCCCAAGGGCTTTGTCCCAGACAAAGGGGCAAGCCAAAAGATGAGCCCCTAAGAGGAAGAGAAGAGCTGAGGAATCAACCAGCAGCGGTCAGGCAAAATGGCATGTGTGGATGGCTCTGGTGAAACAATGGCAGTGTTTCTTCTGAGCGGCTTCCTGGAGCCCTTCATCACCAGGCCCAATGCAGCTATTCCAGGAATGCTGCAGGTAAACTTTGCACTGGTCTTCCCCATGCAGAGAGCAAAAAGGGTCAGTGACTGCACAGATTCCACAGCTGTGTCCATTATTCATCCTCTGATGGGTGACCAAGGCAATGTTTTTTCATCACCAGGTGAGTCCAGTTAATCGACTACTTTAAATAGATCATTGATATTGTTGTTAAGTTGCTCAGCCATGTCCAACTCTTTGCAACCCCATGCACTCTAGCCAGCCAGGCTCCTCTGTCCATGGGATTTTCCAGGCAAAAATACTGGGGTAGGTTGCCATTCCCTTCTCCAGGGGATCTTCCCAAACCAGGGATCAAACCTATGTCTCCTGCACTGGCAGGTGGATTCTTTACTGCTGAGCCACCAGGGAAGCGCAAATAGATCTACGCACAACTAGATTCCATGCTATGTCATTGTTGGCTGAGTTGTTAGCCATACTTCCTGGGTCTGGTTTTAAAAAGAGAAGTATAGAGATGAAACCTCTAGTCTGCGTTTTACCAACAGCCAAGTTATTGCCCATATATACTGCCTGACATTCCATCTGTAAGCCCACTGTCAAAGACCTCAGACCCTCCTATGTCCATCACAGAGGCCTTGTTTATTTCACAGAGGAATCATTAGGTAGAATGACTGCTGTTGAGAACCAGAGTAGGCCACTCCCAAATGAGCCTCAGTGATGTATAGATTACTTTGACAAAAAGGTATTTGAAGAAACATCCAACTTAAGAGGCTAACTCTCCTATTTCCTACAGCTGCTGCTGCTGCTAAGTCACTTCAGTCGTGTCCAACTCTGTGCGACACCAGACAGCAGCCCATCAGGCTCCAGCATCCCTGGGATTCTCCAGGCAAGAACGCTGGAGTGGGTTGCCATTTCCTTCTCCAATGCTAGAAAGTAGAAAAAAATCTCTCTCATGTGAGAGGTGCATTCCCTGAATCTAGAGGTAGAAGGATACCCTTATGGCAAAGATAGGGAATTCAGAACCAACCTACAAGCCTATATAAACAAACCTTGTTACTTCTTTATTACCTAAAACCCAAACTCTATGTAGTTCTTCACTAATTGGGCCCCTAAACCTAGTTTCTTTATCCTGTTACTTCCTTACAAATGCTGTTGTTTCCTTGTCTAAAAAGTATAAAAGCTACCTGTTTTGGACATGCATGAATTAAAATTTGTTTCTTTTTCTCCCATTAATCTGTCTTATGTCAATTTCATTATTAGTCCAGCAACAAGGACTCAAAATAGAAAAAAAAAAAAAAAAACTCAAGATGGGTAAAGAGGGGAATTTTCCCATCCCCAACACCATATAATTTATCCTCCAAACTAGGACACTTTTGAGAAAAAACAAAGATACCTCTCATTATTATAGCAGCATCATAAGATAAACCAGAATTATTCCAGGCAAACCAGGATGTTGACTAATTAATTCACTGGGTCATGCAGTCAGTTCAAGTGGAAAGTGTGGAAGGAGCATGGTGACCTGGACTTGGTGCCAGAGTCCCAGACCACCTTATCTCTGGGGTTGCATCTCCTTAAACTAGAAATAGAACTCCTGGCTTGAGAGCCCTAAACAACTGTTTCACATGAAGGCACGCAGCAAACCACTCAGAAAAGTATGCACTCATGGTAAAAATTAGAGATATGAGATTTATAATGGAGTCAGAGTTGGAAGCAGGAAGGGGAGATTTGGGGCTTAATCTGAGCTTAAGTAAGTATAGACAACAGGATGTAACATGAAAGGGAAAAAAAGTAAGGCATCCCAAACAAGGAGTTCTTAATGATTCAGAAAAAATGCTAAAACAAAAGCACTGTCCTACATGCGGAGGGGTGCGGGGGGCGGGGGAGTGGGGGTGGTGCGGGGCAAGGAATACAGGAAGTCAGAAAATCAGATTAGCTTGTAAAAGGCCTCCAAGTGGAGAGGAAGTACTGCATACTGCATAGCTGTTAAGAGTGAAGGGCATGCCTTCTAGACAGCCTGCACTGGACCCTAGCACTACACTTTTTATGTGTGTAATATAAAGAGTCTATGCTCTTGTATCCTGAGAAAATCATCATTCAAAAACACACATGTACCTGAACGTTCATTGCTGCACTATTTACAACAACCAGGACATGGGAACAACCTAAATGCCCATTGATGAATGGATAGAGAAGATGTGGCACGATGGAATATTACTCAGTCATAAAAAGGATTGAAACTGAGTCATTTGTACTGATGCAGATGGAATTGGAGTCTGTCATAGAGAATGAAGTCAGAAAGAGAAACATATCATATATTAATGCATGTATATTGAATCTAGAAAATTGGTAGATATGAACTTATTTGAAGGGAAAGAACAGAGACACAGAGGTAAAGAATGGACATGTAGCCACAGTGGGGAAGGGGAGGGTGGGATGAACTGGGAGAGTAGCACTGACAAACCATTTGTAAAATAGATAGCTAATGGGAAGCTTCTATGTAGTGTGGGGAACTCAGCTCAGTGCTCTATAGTGACCTAGAGGGGTCAGAGGGGAGAGTGGGTGGAAGGGAGGCTCAGGAGGGAGGGGATATGTGTATACATATAGCTGATTCACTTTGTTATACAGTGGAAACTAACACAGCATTGTAAAGCAATTATACTCCAATAAAAAAACAATAACAAATTTTTAAAAGAGTCTATGCCTAGATGGGGAAACAGTGGAAACAGTGTCAGACTTTATTTTTCTGGGCTCCAAGATCACTACAGATGGTGACTGCAGCCATGAAATTAAAAGACGCTTACTCCTTGGAAGGAAAGTTATGACCAACCTAGATAGCATATTCAAAAGCAGAGACATTACCTTGCCAAGAAAGGTTCGTCTAGTCAAGGCTATGGTTTTTCCTGTGGTCATATATGGATGTGAGAGTTCGACTGTGAAGAAGGCTGAGTGCCAAAGAATTGATGCTTTTGAACTGTGGTGTTGGAGAAGACTCTTGAGAGTCCCTTGGACTGCAAGGATATCCAACCAGTCCATTCTGAAGGAGATCAGCCCTGGGATTTCTTTGGAAGGAATGATGCTAAAGCTGAAATTCCAGTACTTTGGCCACCTCATGCGAAGAGTTGACTCATTGGAAAAGACTCTGATGCTGGGAGGGATTGGGGGCAGGAGGAGAAGGGGATGACAGAGGATGAGATGGCTGGATGGGATCACTGACTCGATGGACGTGAGTCTGAGTGAACTCCGGGAGTTGGGGATGGGCAGGGAGGCCTGGCATGCTGCGATTCATGGGGTCGCAAAGAGTCGGACACGACTGAGCGACTGATCTGATCTGATCTGATGCCTTGATTTCCTTATCTGCACAATAGGGATAATGAAAGTATCTTTTTAAATTGTATTTATATATTTTGGCTGCACTGGGGCTTTGTTGCTGCTCATGAGTTTCTCTTGCTTCAGAGAGTAGGGGCTACTCTCTAGCTGGGTTACACAGGCTTCTCATTGCAGTGGCTTCTCTTGCTGCAGAGCACAGGCTCTAGAGCATTTGCTTCAGTAGTTGTAGCACACAGGCCTAGTTACCCCTTCGCATGTGCAATCTTCCTGGACCAGGGATTGAACCTATGTCCCCTGCATTGAAGGCGGATTTTTAACTACTGGACCACTATGGGGATCCTGAAAGTATTGTTGTGGTGATTAAATGATTCATATATTCAATGTACTTGGAATTGTTAGAGGTAATTAAGAGTCACTAAGGATTCTAAGAAGGCAACTGGCAGAAAGAAAATACTTGGGAATGATAATCAGTGTTCT